>NC_065449.1:24072416-24385321 GCF_917563875.1 Diabrotica virgifera virgifera | reverse complement strand
GACGTCATGCATTTGGTCTGTGCTAATCGAAATGCCAAGTATCTAGTTTTTTCGAGCAAGGAAGCATGTTGCTCTTTAGGCACATACATAATTAATTTAATCTTTTAACATCGACTAGTAGTCACAATATTTTATTAAAATTTATAATGTAAGCCATATATTATGAAGTTACCACCTTCATTGGTGTGTTAGTTACAACTACTTTGCGGAATGCACTGAAGATGTTCTGATTAGAACGAAAACGTTTTGCAATCCATGTGTATGACTTTTAGATAGTTTTTAAATAAACGATTTTATACCAGAATACAATTTGAAGTTTTTACTTCTGTATAAGTTTAATAGAACTATAATTTCAATCTCGGTCTTGGGATGCCGTTAAAATAAACGGATTTTTAAACAGTTTTGACAAAGCCACTTCAATATTCGTAACTTCTGCGTCCACCTTCACCACCGAAGAAGCGCCATCATTCAGTAGGTATCTGCACAAAACAAAAAAAGTGTGTGACATCCTGACTAATCGGGTCAAAGATAGGTTTCATTTTACAGAACATCTTTTGGCGAGGCCCCAAAAATTTTTCGCCTGTGGCGCTTATTCACCGTTTGTATAATTACATTCTTTCATTGAACACCCTCCTTAAATTACTACGAGCCGCCACTGCCGGTGGAAAAGACATATCCAAGATGAACGGCATTATGTGGGTCCAAGTAATATCTATAACGAACAAGTAGCTCATATACAATACCATTTAAAAGTGTAATCATCTCTCTCTCTCCTGTTGTTTCCCCATTACTGCGGATCGTGATTTCTTTCAATATTCCTAACAATGTTTCTCCATTGGTCTCTATCTTCAGCTGCTCTAAGAGCTTCGCAGAATGAGTTTCCAGCTGAATGCTTTATTTGGTCAGACCATCTAGTTGGTGATCGTCCTCTTGATGTTCTCCCCGGAACGTTTCCAGAAACAATTAATCTCTCCAAACTGTCGTCACCTCTGCGAACCACGTGACCAAAGAATTGCAGAATTCGTTGCAGACAAATTGTGGACAGCCTTTTTTTAATATTGAGTTGGTTTAGAATGGAAACGTTTGTCCTATGAGCTGTCCAAGGTATGCGCAGCATTCTTCTCCAGCACCACATCTCAAAGGCATCAATTTTTTGGCGCTCGCATGTGCGAAGAGTCCAAGTCTCTGCTCCGTATAGAAATATTGAGAATACAAGGGCATTCAGGTAAACATATATGGCAGTAAAATTTGGCCAATGAAACACAGAACAGAGAAAATATTGCTAGGAACAGAAATGGACTTCTTTTTGGAACAGAAGAGAGCGGATACCAAATGAGAGAATACGAGAAATGATGGAAGTCACGCATACAATAATTGATGACATAAAAAGAAACAACTAATATGGTACGGCCATGTACAGAGAATGCCAGATGACAAGATTCCTAAATAGATTTTGACATGGACACCAAACGGAAAAAGGAAAAGAGGAAGGTCAAGAAGAAGCTGGTAGGAGGGAATTGAAAAAGAACTAGAAGAAAGAGAAATCCCTCCAGGACTATGGTTAAAGAGAGAAAAATGGCGGTTAGAAGTTGGAAGGCGTCGGAGAATGCTGTAAAGTAAACCGATAGTACTAATAGCACGTAGTAGTTGTCTTTTTAGTTTTGCATATAGCCATAAAAACAAAAAATATATAGACTTAAAGTACTTTATTGCTTTTCAAAATATGTCCCACCAAGAGATACACTTTTGCGTACGTTCAAAAAAATTGGTAAAACAGTTATTCCAGTCTTCAGCTGACACCTGCAAAATGGCTGTTTTAAAGGTATCGATGGGTTCTTCTGGCGACTGGAATCGCCGCCCACGCATTGAATTCTTGATTTTTGGGAACTTGAAGAAGTCGTTGGGACTTAGGTCGGGGCTATACGGTGGATGGTTTAACAATTAGATGTTTTGAAGATCCAAAAACTCGATTGTCTTTTGGGCAGTGTGAGCACTTGCATTGTCATGATGTAGGATGATTCGCCGTTGTGTGTTGCTTTCTGGAGTTTCGCGATAATTTCTGGTAAACAAACGGTTATTTACCAATCAGAAGTAACCGTTCTTCGATCTTCTAGAGCAATTATTGCCACATGACCAGATTTTGACACAAAAGTTGCGACCATTTTCTTTGACACACTTCGAGGACGGATCACTTTTGTTGGTTTTTCCTCATCTTGAAACACCCATACAGCGGATTGGCGTTTACTTTCCGGTTGGTAGGAGTAAATCCAAGATTCATTGCCACTAACAATACTATAAACGTTTTTTGAGCTTCCTCTGTTAAACCGTTCCAATGTTTTACGACACAAATTGACGCGAGCCGCTTTTTGCTCTTATGTGAGCAAATGAGGGATCCAACGGGAATCCAACTTCCTAACACCAAGTTCTTCATGCAGGATCTGTTGGATCGAAGTCTTTGAAATGCCCAATGATGCCTCTATCTCCCGGTATGTTACACGGCGGTCATCCTTAATTAACTGACGAACCGCATCAATGTTTTGCAGCGTGATTGATGTTTTCGGTGGACCTGGCCTGGATTCGTCGCTGAGACTGGAGCGACCACATCGAAATTCTCAATACCAGCGGGAAATAGTTGACTGGTGTGATGCTTCATTCCCAAACACAGAAACCATTTCAGCGTGACATTGCTGTTGGGATAATCCTCTTCGAAAATTGTAAAAAATTATTGCTCGAAAATGTTCTCGGGTAAGATCCATTTTTCGACTGATTTGCTAATTTCAAAAATTAACTGTATCTACACGACTTGTTGTATTGCAATGAAATTCTGGATTTATGTCAACAAAAGATTGAGGTTACATTTGTGTCGGAAGATTTTAGTGGTCGCGCCCTCTAAGCGGCTATATGCAAAACTTAAAAGAAAGCCACTATAAGTGAAAAATAACAGTGAAAGTTTAGTCTTTTGCGTATTTTATTTATTAGATATCAATTTGGATATCACCAAATTGATCAAGAGCAGTTTGTTGTAGATGCCTGTATAAAAAAGTGTCACGCAAAAGTCTTTAGTCCTGTCGCGAGGGGGGTACAACGGTCTCCTTAATTCAGATGGACTTACCCAAGTTTTTTTATGTATTTTGACCCGTAGAACACGAAGTTTTTGGGTAACAGTTGATCCGGATGTCGATAAGTTTGTTATAAACAAAGAACTTGAGGAATCACATAACAGCGATTTTTCTCAAAACAAAACATTGTTTTGTATTTTTCGGGTCATTCTAAGCAAAAAATGTCTTTACAAGTTTTTTCGTAGGATGCATAATTTTAGAGATAAACGCGGTTGAACTTTCCAAAAATCGAAAAAGTGCAATTTTTGAACCCGAATAATTTTTTATTAAAAAATAAAATAGCAATTTTGCTTACTGCATTTGAAAGTTCAAGTCAAATTCTATCGATTTTGATTATTTGCATTGCTAAAAATTAAGTTTTAATTTGTTAAACAAAGCCATAAACACATAGTGTTTCCCGTGCCCAATGCATGCGTTTTAATATACGTAATCCACGTAGAAATTAATTGTATGTATGCGCGCCTACTCGTTCGACTTCAAATGAGAAATACATTGAAAACATCATTCAATCACTGTGTGTTCATAGCTTTGTTTAACAATAAAAAAAATTAATTTTTAGCCATGAAGGTAATCAAAACCGATAGAATTTGAATTGAACTTTCAAATGCGGTAAGCAGAATTGCTACTTTATTTTTTAATCAAAAGTTATTCGGGTTCAAAACTTGCAATTTTTCGATTTTTTGAAAGTTCAACCGCGTTTATGTCGAAAACTATGCATCCTACGAAAAAACTTGTAAAGACATTTTTTGGTTAGAATGACCCGAAAAATACAAAACAATGTTTTGTTTTGCGAAAAATCGCTGTTATGTGATTCCTCAAGTTCTTTGTTTATAACAATCTTATCGACATCCGGATCGACTGTTACCCAAAAAATTCGTGTTCTACGGGTCAAAATACATAAAAAAAAACTTGGGTAAGTCCATCTGAATTAAGGAGGCCGTTGTACCCCCACTGGCGACAGGACTACTTCTTATTTGCTAATTTCTCAGGTCTATATTCCCATTCCTATATCATTAATATGAATTAAAATAGGTTTATAATATGAACTTTAATACAGTAAAAAATTGTAACCAGTATTTAAAACATAAACAATTCTGTATTAATTATATTATTATCCCTATAGCTAATTGGTTCCCACC
The DNA here is from genome assembly GCF_917563875.1 of Diabrotica virgifera virgifera. Lineage (NCBI taxonomy): Eukaryota > Metazoa > Arthropoda > Insecta > Coleoptera > Chrysomelidae > Diabrotica > Diabrotica virgifera. Next base: position 24,381,063 of record NC_065449.1, on the reverse strand, counting down.
AGCATCACTGACGTATTTGTGACGTCGTTAATTTTTTTAAAATAACTTGATTTGACTAGCCTACTGGTTCAAGGAAGCAATCATCGTCGGCTCTTCGTTTACATTTTTTCACGAACATGAACTTAATCGTGTTTTACCATTGAAATGTAAACAAAACATTGTTATTCTGAACGAGATTCCCGCATATGATTGGATCAGTTTAACGCTTTCAGGAGAAATTCCACTTAAAGAGAATACCTTTTTTGGATTACCTATTTTGAATAATATATGCGGAGGATCTTCTTATTCTGATGTCGAGAGCCTGGGCCGGGTACTGAAAAATTGTACTCGGGTACAAAGTACCGGGTACTTTTCATATTTGAGGAACAAGTACATAGTAACGAGTACAGTGCCCAAGAAAAGTACTCAGAGAACAATACTCAAAGTATAATTACCCGAATTTCTCGAGTACTTATTTCGAGTACATTCGAATATAGAACCCGAAAAAAGGTAAGAAGGTAATAATTATCTCTGAATCTCTAAGCATACCTATTTATGAGTCATGAAAATATAAAATAACGTACAATTTCAAATGACATAAAAAAACAAGAATATTAAAAATTAATAATCTGTATAACACCACTCACACTGACTGTTCAATTTTATTGGCATTAAAGATAACTAATTTTTCAAAGTTTTGATCAGTTAAAGCATTTCTTCGAGTGCTATTAATTATTATAGCATAAGAGGATAGGCCTTCTACAGGCGCAGAAGAAGGCACGCATGTATTATATCTTATAAAAACTTTTTGAAGTTATACTTCTTTACCGGCGATATGAGGGTGAATTTTTATTCAGCACAGCTGTAGTTAGATTATTTATGTTTGTTGCCTTTTAAAATTTGTGTGAAAAGAAACAACAAACAAAAGTTAGTTAATAGTTATACTGCCTCTTTAAATAGTTTTCATATACCTATATTTTTGGACTTTTGGACAAGGAAAACTCATTCTAATTTGGTAAGTAGTTTTTATTATAATCATATTGTAATTATACATTTGGATTAGGTTGAAATACATACATTTATTTTCTCAAGAATGGGGATTTTACAGAGAAATCCCAAATTAGGTCCGATTTTTATTTTTAAATTATGATTTTTTGGCGTAGATTTATTTATCTAGTAGGTATGTAATGCTTTGATTTACATACTTAATTTGATTACCAACAAAAGTTCTACCAATCTTCATCTAATATATTGTTTTCTTACTGTTTTGTTATATTTTAATATTTTCTTCCACAAAATTTAAACTACATAATTTAATTATATTCAAAACAACTGTCAAACACTAAAACGTTCAGTTACCCTATTTTTCCACATGATAAATAATGTGGAATTGGACGAGTGAGTCTAGGCTTCGATTACGAATCAAAGCGCCACGAAATTCACGGGTTCGATTCCCGATGCAAGTTTTTATTTTTTTATTTTTTTATGCATTTTATGATTGTAAGTATATTTGTTATATAATTTTTTTTTTTCAGAAAATGCGTATTTAAAATTTTTGCCAACAATTATTATCGTTCAAAAACCATTTTTTCTTTGTGGCATTTTTCAATGTGTTTGTGTGCGTTTTATTCTTTTATTTTTTAAATTTTTGGTATTGTCGATGTATAACTTCTTACGTGCGTACAAAGTACACACACATTATTTTTTAATTATAGGAAATTCATTTAACGAACTCAAACAACTTTTTTGCCGTCTAGAAATTAAACAAGTTCTAGTTCTATTTTGAGTGTTTTGATTGTTTCATTTTCAAACGATTGAGACTGATGAGATTGGTTTCTTGTGTCTTGTTTAGGTGGATACTCTGGTTTATTGAAATCGAGAAAGCCATCTGGGGTGGTATCACTTGAATCTCACTTAAAGTTAGTTTTACAGCAACGTTAATTACTATATTTTTCAAAGAGTACATAGAAAATTCTGCACTTTTTAAGACATTACCAACGCACTTTAAACTTGGGATGGACAATTGCAGATATAATCGCCTCTTCCGATGACAAATTACGTAGGTATTTCAGAGAATCTTTTCTCCAAGCTCTGTATAAATATTTTTCAGAAAAAGTTCACCGCCAGAACCCAGTGTTTGAAGCTGTAACTTCTCCCATTTATTCCTCAAAGATAGCAGACTTGTAAGTAAGTACCCGTAATAGACAAATTCTTCTCCTTGCAGAACATTGAGGGTTATAGCGAGAGGTTTCAAGACCATACAGTACTCCTCTAAGTACAGCAACTCGGTCTCTCTAAATTTTTTTATACCAAGCCTCTGAAAAGGAGACGGTAGCTTTTCTTTTTCACTTAAAATTTGGGAAACCGAGTCATAATAAAAGTTCCATCTTGTTACAGCTAGATAACTTAATAACTTTTGACGAATGGACTGATACTTAAAACGGCGTTTTTTCGTGTAGCTATTACTCGGAAAATGTAATCGTATAATAAACGTGGGTACCGGGTATTTTATCCCATATGGGACGGGTACGAGTACCGAGTACTTTATTGAAAATGTACTCGGGGACTGGGTATTGAGTACCCACAATATACTTAGGGTACAAAATTCGGGTACTTGTACCCGGGTATTGCCCAGCTCTGCTGGTGTCTTACGTTTCCAAAGTGTAAACATTCATTTTCCGTTTTCGTTGTTTGTGTGTAAATGGGCATCAGCAAAGCGCATTGGCAATGGAATCCATTCTTTACCGTCTCTGTCAGTACATCCATAACCAAACTAAACAGATAGGAAATCACTGAATTGCCTTGTTGCAAACCAACCGTCACTGGAAAACTTTTGGTCCATCCGACGTGTAAGTCCTTACTTTGGTTTACTCTACCTCATACATAATCTTTACGAACCTTACATACGTCTCAACAACCCATTTCTCCTTCATATATCTCTATAGCACTTGTCTAGGAACTAAGTGTACGCATTCTCAAGATCTATAAATACCAAATATAACTCTCTTTTCGTCTCGCCGTAGTTCTCCATCAACTGACTTAAAGCAAAAAAGACATATCTTGTCATTTAGGACAATTCCTTATTGTTCCTATTTTTCTTTGTTATAAAAATATAATGTCATAATATTATGACTGAAATCTATTGCAATAATTATCTTTCAACGTCACAAACTATGGTCCTATTTCCTAGCATTAACCCAAACTCTTCTATCGATGTCTTTCTCCTTAACATTCGTTCTACAGTTCTCTCCCAAATTTCAATTGTGCCGACATAAAAGCTTTATCCCTCTATAGTTCTGAACAATTTACAATCCTGAATGCCATTTTGGTGCCCATTGCCGTCAGCTTTAATACATTTTGTAATTGCACTTTCTTCTTTGTCTTCACATCTTGGAAGTTGTGTTACGACTTCTAGATCATCTTGTAATGAAGCTTCTTCAAATTGTAAATCTGGCCTCAACTTCTTCCATGATTTTGTAATTAAAGTCTAAGGGCTGTTGTCCCAGGCCTCAGCCACCCAATAAATGAGATCTTTTACGGTGATTTTTTTCAAGTTGTCAGTAGTGGACGGCATTCCTCGCCTTCTAATACAGTCCGTACCAAATTTTTTCTATAGTACAGTTTTATAAACTGCAAAATACCCTGGTCCATGGGTTGCAATGAGGTGGTCATATTTGGTGGTAGGAAAACAGCTTTTCCACTTCCGTGTTGAATATCGAAACGGATGAAACAAATTGTTTTTCAAACCATTCCTTAAAAAATGCACTACTATTCATCTATGCTTTCCAGGCTAACTTTCGGATAATCCGAACCGGCTGTCCCCCAATTAGTTCGGATTTGCGGGGTTCTACTGTATACATACTGGTCTTCAGTTTTGATGTAACCACAAACAAATTCCATGCCACTGCAAAGTCAACACACAAACAATTTATATTGTTGCCTCTCATTCTACTGACTGTTTTTTCGTTTTTTGTTTATATAGGAAATTAAACAGAATTAGTAAAGATCTATCATCATATACCATAAACGTAGAACTAATGTTTATAGAAATTATAAATTACAATATAATTTTGTTTACAATAATAATCGATGTTATAATTATATTTTACGATGAACAAAGAATTTTTTTGATAATTAACATATTTTAAATAAAGGTGCGCAAATAGCACAAGGTAAAATCAAATTTAAATTCCTTGGTTTTGACTAAGTACCCAAGCTATTCCTCCAATTATATCATATATTTTTGCAATCAAAAAATGATTTTTGGAACTACCAAAAGTTAATAAAATAGTTATTTATGAAACAGTTCGTGAAATATGCTTTTTGCGAACGCACGCGATTTTTAGAGCACGAGCGACAACGGAGCGAGTGCTATACATCGCGTAAGTTCGCAAAAAGTACTTCACGCACAGTTTCATACAATATTTTATCTACGATAAACAAATAAAAAAAGCTGTAACTCTTCGTCACTGGAATTCATTTCTATCCTACAATTTTTAGAACTTCGACATTTAAAAATTCTAACTACTTTCAAACCAAAAAACTGTCAAAACTTTTGTTGTAATTCATTGCTCATATGGTCATCACCATGACAACGCGAAAGTTAAGGATTGTCACCATGACAACTCGAAAGTTACAAACAGTGCGAAAAAGTAAATCCCATTTAAAATACATTGTTACTTCACGCACACTTTAAATCCTTCACGCACTGCTATCTATAATGACAGTTTTCACAAACTAAAACTTATACATAATATGACATAGAGTAGATAAAGATTCATTTTGTAAGTGTTAAAGCACATATCGGTCTTGAACATAATGAGAATGTTGATATTCTGGCGAAGAAAGTGTAAAAATTTTGCCTAATAAACTTCCTGTAAGTTTTTGTGATGCAGTCTCTTATATTAAAATGAAATATCTCACAATTTGGAATGAATATTGGTTACATCATACTTATCCCTACCCTTCTAGGTACTGTAGTATACAAAAGAAAATACCGAATAGAACGTGGTTCCAGCTATATAATTATTCAAGAAAATACATCATCACAACTTTAACACATCTTCGTTTTGGTCACGCCTGTTATCCTACACACCTGATTTAGATCATATTTTTTTTTTGAATGCAGAAATATAAGAATAAAACAGATTGATTTATTCAGCAGCTACATAAACTTAAGATACCGGCTCTCTTTAAATCAGTATCTTAGCTAATGGGCAAGAGAGTATTTATAACACATCAGTGATAACTCTTATAATTGATGTTTCTGTCAAGTACCAAAATAGTTTTGTAGTGTCAAGTATTAAAAGTATATTATGTGGGTATATGTGTATGTATGTATATGTTTATTGTATATAGAGAAAAAAATGTGGTGAGCAACTTGGACATAGCAAGGCAGCTTTCGAATTGAGTAGGAAGCCGCGGAAGACAACAACAGATAAAAAACTTGCTATGGAACTTTGAGGACCTCACCGTCTTGTTTATTATTCTTATATTATTGTTATTGTTGGTAAATTTTTGTAAATCGTTTTTGAACACACCTATGATGTTGAAAGGAAGCTATAATTAGCTATAATCAGCTTAGTACCATCTTTTTAATTTCAGTACTTAAATTACATCTCAACTGAACTAACCTTCGTTATTGATATTTTTTGGAATTTATGGTCTTTAAATTTTTATTCTTTTTGATGTATTAGTCATGTTGTGACTGGCTGATTGACATATAGTTCATGCCATTAAAAAATCAAAAAGAGAAGAAAGAATGTAACGTCTTCTGACTGATAAGTACACTGAAAAGTCCCATATCCTATGTTAATGCAAAGTGGATATGGATTAGGTTTGGGGAAAGGTTTGGTAAACGGAGAGATTTTGTTTAACCTTCGGATGGCCAAGGGAGGTAAATTTTGACCCCAATGTATGTTTTTATTTAATAAATTCAGAAATATTTTCAATTTTAAACTCATAATTTTTTTATTTATCATTATAGATACCCTCATATTTTGTAATAAAAAAAATTCCCCATATTTTACGAAAATTTTTTTTTTTTTTGAATTTGGGGTCAAAGACGAACTCCCTTGGCCTTCCATGTTCCAATTTTATATTAAGTAAATACCGTCTATTATGTGGAATTGTTTGTAAGAAACATTCCAATATTGAAAAAAAGTTGTTTGTTAAACCTGTGGCGACGTAAATTAGTGTATATTTCAAAATTTCTTTAGTTCTATGTTCAGAATGATGATTCCTGTTTTGGTTCAGTTGTGATTGAAATAATGTTTTACTAATGTTTATCTATCATTTATTGATATAATACTAATATTAAAATTACGAACACATTATTTTATTTCTTCAAACAACTTATTTCTTTTGTCAATTTTCATTTTTGACTTGGGGTAATTTTTTACCTCCGTTGGTCATCCGTGTAACAAAAAAAGTTGGTCATCGGAAGGTTAAAAAAACAATAAAATCCTTTATAAAAGGTATATATTTAAAATCCCTAAAAAGGGCTACATCACAGAACTAGTTTTCGAGTGGTTGACCAATCATCATCAGTGCTTACCTAAAATGAATATAACCTGGTAAAATAATGCAAAGATTTTGAAATTTTGACTACGATTACGAAAAGTTGTAGGTTATACTCACGTGAAATTTACATGCTAACCATTAAGATATATTTTTACAAAATCTGTGGGTCATAGCCCTTTATAAGTGATCCGTCAAGGAAACATCGGTTAAAAATGCTAACTTAAGCATGGATGTTACAAATATTTCGTTAATACGCCCCAGGTACCATCTGAGCTATGGTTGGACCTGTTCACATAGTGGCAGTATGGCAGCAAGTGACAATGAAATAGATGGAGACTCCTGAACGATGACATGACAGAAGTGACAGTACCACAGGAAGTTGAAAAATTAAATATTTAAAGTCTATGATGTACAGCTAGTTAAAATAAGAAATTATGTAACAACACTCACTCCATTGTGAAAAATAATCATTAAATGCTGCCATACTGTCACTATGTGAACAAGTCCAAACATATCTCAGATGTTACCTGGGGCGTATTAACGAAATATTTCTAACATCCATGCTTAAGTTAGCATTTTTAACCGATGTTTCCTTGACGGATCACTTGGTAAAGGGCTATGACCCACATATATTTATAAAAATATATCTTGGTGGTTAGCATGTAAATTTCACGTGAGTATAACCTACAACTTTTCGTAACCGTAGTCAAAATTTCAAAATCTTTGCATTATTTTACCAGGTTATATTTATTTTAGGTAAGCACTGATGATCGGTTAACCAATCGAAAACAAGTTTTGTGATGTAGCCCTTTTTAGGTATTTTAATATGCCTTTTATAAAGGATTTTATTGTTTTTTGTATTACATGGTATACAGCCAACTACCGGAAAACTTTTTCCTTGTGAATTTTTAGATTTTGTTTAGTTTCATTTTGCTCATAAAAAATGTATTCCTTATATTATAAAAGGTCTTTGATGAAATCAAGTACGAATAACGGTTAGAATGTTAAAAAAACATCGATTCCAATGATACAAACACAATGCTTGAACTCTATTGGAACCAAAATGCATTTATTAGCACGAAGATGAGGGAAACTGAGACCATAAAAAACAAAAGAGCAGTTAGACAATTCGGTATACTATCGTCATGATTATTCATCAACCTGAATTCAGAAGAGGTCTTTTCGTGAGCCCTGGATGAAGCAGAAGAGGGTATTCAAGTGAACGGAAGTATTGTTAATAACATGCGATACGGTATTAATTGCCGAAAGCGAACGATGACTAGAATATCCGTTGAATAAGGTAGTGGCCGCTGGTAACAAATATTTACATTTAATGCAAAGATAACAAAATCTCCAAACATAAACACATTGGTAAATAACAAACTAATTGAGCAAGTTGAAAAGTTTAAATATCTAGGATGCTGGATACATAAGACCATTGGCTTGGAACAAGAAGTAAAATTTAGAATAGAACAGGCCAGAAACTCATTTCTAAATACCAAACAAGTTTTGACAACCGAGATATTGGAGTAAAAAAAAACTATGTAATCACAGATAAAATTACTTCTGCCTCGAGTACCTTCTCCTATGGAAGATCGGCAATAATTTTAGAAAAGTCTTCTATGTTTCGGTCTCTCTCAGCAAATCTTTCGACACTAGCCGTCCAATCTCGTATGCTTGTAAGCAGAAACATTATCTTCATCCTGTTCTATGTCATGTCTATGTCAGGCTATGTCAGGTAACAGACATTACAGACCAGCCCTCCAAACCTTAACAAGGAAAGCCCAAAATATAGAGAAATCTGCAGAGTCAACGCCAACTATCAGAGAAGGCATCTAAAGAAGAATTTTTCTTTTTTCCTTTGTTTATAAATGATACAAGATAATCATAGTTATTAAATCATCTTTATAATTTCAACGGTCTCAAAAATTAAGAAAAAAGCAGTTATAATAACTAAAAATAAAAATAAACACAGTCTTACCTCTTTTATGTATATTATTCTTGTTTAATATGTGTACCTATAACTTCACACCTTCAAATGTTTCTTTATACTAATCACCATTAAACTATCCGAAACTGCTCATTAGAATAATTTGTATTCCTTAATTATCTGATTAAATATTTACTATTGTTCAAACTTGATTTAGCAAGATACCACTAACCTCTAACCTCAAAACAGTTTGCTTCGCGAATATAAATAAAAATAAAAAATGCTCAAAACCGCGAACTAAAACGCAGTAGGTTGTTGATGTTGAAACTGTGAAAGAACTGTCGGACTAACTGGAACTGACTTTACTGAACACTAAATTAGTAAAATAAGTACTTATAGCACAGGAAATGTGGCAAATGACTGGGAACATATTATAATCTTTTAGTTTCGTTAAAGATTTGCACTCCACAGTGTTTTTCATGTGTAATTTATAAACACTCTTCTTTAAGCAGTAGTAAAGTGGCTGAATAAGTGATAAATGTTGTCTTTTATTGTATTGTCATTATGCTAAAATAAAAAGTAAATAGTATTTTTAAAACTAAAATAGAGAAGGTCCCTCTAGCCGAAAGGTTACACCAACTTACTTGCTTCATTATTAAAACGGGTGCTACGACCAAGTATTTTAGAGTATTAGAGTATTTTTCGCAATCGAGTCCTATCAAAGGAACTCCGCTATTGTCGGTACCGATTCCGGTTGATAAAGGAGGAGGGTGAATAGTTAGTGACGGATCTTGGTGGTACTAGCTGCGAATTACATTATCTATAACAAAATCCTACCCTGGATTGTATGGCTTTTCAGATAATATTCTACCGCGAGTATGGTTGATGGGGGACCCGAATCCGCTGCTTTTGCATTGAACTCTCCCACCATCACGCATTCTCCTCTCATATTCATCACCTCCTCCATGATGTTATCCATTTTCCTCTGGTATTCGCCCGGCGTCACATTAGGAGAGATATAGCAGCACTTCAGCCGCAATTCCTACATCCGGACGATCATATACCCTTCCTTTGCTTTTATTTTATATACTGTCACATCTTACTATTCAGTCACATCTACAAACCAGTCTTTCCTCTTCACCTCTGTTGGGTTTGGGTCCACTGTAACCAGCATATCTATGTTCTTTTTCACGGCAGCAGCCTCGGCCAGATCATGGGATAACTTAACCGTTCCCATATTGGTTTGGAGTATCCTCAACCAGACGATTGAACCTAGGACACTTCCTCTAGTTTGCTACGTACCCGGGCATATTATAATTGAGACATATTCTTTCTCTCTTGCTTAATCGGCCAAATGACTCTCGTAACCACATTGGAATCAACACCCTCCTCTATTTTTAACCTTTGCAGTTCCGTTGTATGTGTCCAAAGGTAAGACATCTCGTGCATTTGGACATCTCTACCTTTATTTCTACCATCCGACAGATGTAAATCCCACTCGTATCCTATTCATATTAACGACTTTTTCAGCAGCTTCTTCGTTCACATCTAACATGGCGTTCTCCTTACATTACCAGTACTGTTGACTACGTAAGGTCTGCTTTCTTGGCCACTTTTCTCATAGTGTTAAGTGGGATTTCATGCACTCCCAAAGATCCTTCCTTTGACAGCGCCCTCTTTTGCCATCACTCTGTACACGCATTCTTTCCCCGAAAGTATTTTTTTTACTTCTTCGGCCATCCCTCTTCCTTCGCCCAGTTCCAGCGATATCCACTGGTCTTTTGTCTGTCTTATTCTGTCGACGTCCACATATTTCCTTCCTGACAGGTTTTGCTTAATGTACGAAGTATATACACTCCCATCGAACAAGGTTGTAACTCAAGTTACATCTCTTTTCAGATTTCAACACAGGCGAATTCAGCAAAAAATTGCGCACACGTCAATATAAACGACATAGTTTAATTCTCAATAGTTTGACTAATACTCCATTGAAAAAAGTTGTATTTTAACTTACGTGTGCTATTCTAGAGAGTGAAAAAGACAGTAACACTGGATACTCCCTATGTTAAATATTTACTTTCTTTATAGTTGACGATTAACAAGGTTTTTAAATGAGATACAACTTTGTTGCACGTATGTTTAATCTAAAAAGTATTCAAAAATATGGTGCATCTCATAAGTCAATTTATCGAAATAAAAGTAAAAAGGATCTACGGACTTTTTTTTCTTTTTTGATAGTTGCGGTGGACAAAATAAGTATAGAATAGTGTTTGCTACGTACTTCTATGTAGTGAAATAGTTTAATATTAAAATTACACGACATGTATTTTTTGAAATAGCACATTCAGAAAACGAGGGTGATTCAATGTATGCCCTTATAGAAAAACCAAAAAATATTAAGTCGTATATGCTCCACACCATGATACGATATGCCAAAGCATCAGGCAAGCCTAAATTCGTAACTGAAATAAATCAGAACCAGATTCTAAATTTTAACCTATTTAAGGACACACATGATAATTTTGAAGTAGATATTAATAGTAAAAGAGTCAAGTAATAAAGTAAAATGGTTTAAAATTAAATATTTACAGATTCGCAATAAGAATGCGAAAAATTTGAGATATTGTATACCATTTTTTTTTCATAGTGATAGTATATTAACGTTATTGTAAAATTTATAATTTCCAATTAAAATGGTGTAAACTGTGAGTTGATATTTTGTTTAAATATACCATAAAAACTAATTTTCCCCTAGCTTTATTGAAAATAACTCAAAACATACAACCTTTTAATAGTTGAACGGAGAGTGTAAAATGGTTGTTAGGCGAGTTACAACCTTTTTCTACGGATACTCATGTTTAATCTCAAGGTTGTATCTCAATCAAACTGAAGATTAATCCCTCATTATGTTATAAATATCATATCACATTAGTGTAAAAGAGTCTAATCATTTCGCTACAAATTTTTAAAAATTCATGTTTTCGTTTTTTGCCTCTCCTGTAAAATCGCTAAAAATGAGTTACAACCTTGTTCGATGAGGGTGTCGATATGACGATTATTTATCAACAAACGAAAATTTTTTAAAACAATTTGACATACTGTTACACGCTTACTGTCTTCAAATACTGACCCAATTGTGTCCTAACGGAATTCCGAAGTTGTTTGCAAGCAATAAATCACCCGACCCTTTTTTGAATGGCTTTGACGCGACATACCTTTTTAGTAGTTTTTATTTCCTGTGTTGATTAATTATGTAAACATTATTTTTATTCTAGAAAAAGTTTTTGAAGATATTCTTCTTTAGCGGCGAATCGATTGAGGGTAAAATTTGATTGATCCGCGCGCATGCGCACACCGACAGTATGGTATTAATCGATATACGGGCTCTGATTGGGTGTTGAAATTTTGAAATGATCTGTCAATAATTGTTCAATATGGAGGTTATCGGTAAACAAAAATATTGTACAATATTGGTTTTTATTGATGTGTGGACAGAAATAAAATCAAATTTATAATTATAGTGACTTTTTAAATAGTTTTGAAAAGCCGCAGGTACGTAATTCTAAATGTTTCAGTTGGAAATACCTAATAGTTTCAATACCTATCTATTTGGAAATTGTAAACAAAATAAGTAGTTACCTATTAGTAGGCAATGCTTTAATTTACATAATCTGATTACGAACAAACTTTCTACAAATCTTCATCTCATATATCGTTTTCTTACTCTGTATTTTGTTTTATTTTATTTTGACAAAAATCAAACTAATAATTTTATTAAATTCATATAAATTTATGATGTAAACGTTTAGTTTGTGTGTATTCCCACATGACGTATACGCGAATGTGGTGCAGTTTGAAATACCGTCAACTTTCGTACGGCGCGGTAGACGTGAAGTGGGTTCAAGCCCCAAGCAAGTTATTATTTTTTTATTTTTTTTATAGATTTTATGATTGTAAGTATATTATTATATAATTTTTGAAGATATTCTTCTTTTTTGAAAGTGGTAGATAAGAAAGTTAGTTTGATTTTTAAATAAAATAAGTACAAATAACCTTTTATAGTATATTAAGTATGGAGAACGGTAAGGGTTTTATACCGATCGAAGACAATTGTTTGGAGGAGGAGCGGAGCGACGACTCCAATTATTGTCTGAGATCGGTTACCCTTAACGTTGGACATGCTTATAACGTTTTTTGCACGATTGATACCATTATAAATTATAAAATTAAACATTTTCGTCATATTCACTAGTTTCATTCATTTTATCAAGATAGATACTTTGGTTGTTAGGTAGTAACTAGGGTGCATAACAACAATGAAGAATTGAGTTTTTATTTAGTTGTCAATAATTTTAAGTATATAAAACTTCGTCCATTACAAGTAAAATCAAATCATTTGTTCTTGAGATACCCCAAAGGAAAACGTTGTGCTCAAGTAATAGGGAAAGGGACAATCGGGGGCTGGCTTTCTCAAATTGCCAAATTCTTAAATTTGCCTAATCCCGAGAACTATACTGGCCATTCGTTCAGGAGGACATCAGCAACGCTTTTGGCTAATAAAGGTGTTGATGTCCACGGATTAAAGCGTCATGGAGGTTGGCGTTCATCGACAGTGGCAGAAAGCTATGTAGAAGATTCTCTTCAAAATAAAATAGATTTTGCCAAAAAAATATTGTGCAATACTAGTAATACTACTAATGTATACGATTCTGCAGGAGTTTCTGTTAGAAGTGAAACCACAGCCCAAACAAGTGGGATTTCATTAAATAATTTAACAAATTGTACCATAAGTTTCAATATTAATAAATAATTCGTTAGTTTTCTTTATTCTTTCAAAAAATAAATTAAAATTAAGAGATTTTTTAACTCGACGGTAAGTGAATTACTTACCGTCGAGTTGGAGTACTTACCGTCGAGTTGGATTACTTACCGTCGAGTTGCTAGTAAATGTCACCTACTGACGTAAAATATGTCACGGTAAACAGTCAAAAATGATCAATCGTGCAAAAAGTATATTTACTTCGTTTAAATTACCTATTATATAATAGAAGAATATCTTCTTACGTGCGTACAAAGTACACACACATTCTTTTTTTTTCATTATTAACCCTTCGAATTATTCCGTAACAATATTTTTATTCGAAACCTTTCTATGTAGAAAACTGTAAATATGGTAAAATGAGGAAGACGACGAAAAGACCCAGATGCAAAGCGACGGTCTAATTCTAATATGTAGCCCGTATCTGCCAAAAGAGGTTTTTTACAGTAGGAGGTTTTTTCTGTTTTTTACAATACCCCGTATCTTCAAAAATATTCGTATATAAATTACAGCAATATCCCGTATCGGGAATAGACTATGCCCTACCATGCGATATTCTGAGTACAAACTCAAATTATTATATGGGGAATTTCTTTTGAATTTTAAAGTTATTCAGTTACGGGATGTTGTATTAGATGACCTGTATTAGAGGTTTCTAGAATTTTTTCAGATCTTTCTAGAGGTTTAGATCTGGGTTTTGTCTATATGTTATAGTCAAAGCCCGAATTTCAGGCACTCCTAGGTTTGACTAGGCAATCCTCAGGTCTGACTGACGCTCTTAGTCAAAGCCCGAAATAAATTACAGTTTCGGCCTTTGACTAGTCAAACCTAGGAGAGACTAAGTTGATCAGGCAAAGGTCGAAATTTAATTTTATGAAATCGGGGTTTGACTAGTCAAACCCCGATCAGCTTTTAAAATGTCGTAATTTGTTAGATTAGGTTTAATAGAACGTTATTTTTTATTTTAATGTTAATTATTTTTATATTGTCGCAATTAAAATAAAAAAAAATAGTGTTTATATTCACATGTTGAGGCATTATGGCGTTTAGAGTTGCACAATACGTTAAACCTTTTACACTTACATAATTTTGAAGAGCATTTCTTATTGCAGTAGCATTTTATCAAGCCTTGTCCTGAAAATTTAGAATTTTTTGTAATAATTTCTCTTTGAGACAGTTTATCGTCTGGAATATCTTCGAAATTAAGAAAATTCTCTTTGCATTCTCTTATTTGATTTCTTGAAAAAAGTGTGTTTATTGTTCCTAATTTCGTATCAACTCTATATAAAACGCCAATTATTTTATTTCATATGATATCCAAAATATTTCGAGCATCGCCTTTGACCCTATCAAAGCTGGGGAGAGGTATTGTTACAGTTTTTCCGATCGAAATTGAAGGACATTTTTTTTCACTTAATAATTGTTTCATAGCATTATCCTGGGCATGAAGACCTTCAATCGCCTTTCCTTTATTTATTTTAATCTTTTCTGTCTGTGCAAAACGCATGCATGTACCTTTTCTGTCAAAACCTTCATAGTATGCACCAAGTGTGCTGTCAGCACACACAACATGTACCACCTAATTATAAATTATGCACTTGTTTGACCATTTTCTTCCTCCTAGTGACGACGGTCCAGGGGCTTCCTTAGTATTATGGTGATCCCTAGTTTTTTCTCCGATTGCAATATCTTCTTTCACAGTTAACGATGACATTCCAATTCCATCTGTTTGTGCTAAAATAAAATTCATATACATACTTAGTCAAACCAAATTATTACGTTTTTCAATAAATCAAATAGAATTTTCTTAATTTCGAAGATATTCTAGATGTTAAACTCTCTCTATAAAGAGAAATTAGTACAAAAAAAAAGAATGTGTGTGTACTTTGTACGCACGTAAGAAGTTATACTTCTATTATATGATTATATGATTATAAACGAAATTAATATACTTTTTATTTATATTTTATTTAAATATTAAATTAATTTATACTTACTACTTCTCAAACATTTTTATTAAAACAGTGCCAAAAATTAAAATAATAAAAAAATAAAACACACACAAACACATTAAAAATGCCACAAATGATTTCTGAACATTAATTATTGTCGGAAAATTTTTTAACTAAATACGTATTTTCTGAAAATAAAATTATATAATAAATATACTTACAATCATAAAATGTATAAAAAAAAAATAAAAAAATAAAAGTTTCTATTGGGATTCGAACCAACTTACCACGCGGCTGGTATTTGCGTTGTATTGGGATTCACTCGCATTTAAACTTCGCCACAGAGACAGCTTGTCATTATATGCGAAGATCGTCTAACTAAACAGATTAACCTTTTGACATTTTTAACTTATGTAAATCAAATTATTTTTATTTTGAATTGAAATGATTTAGAATTGAAAAAATACAACAAAACATAGAGTAAGAAAACAATATATTAGGTGAATATTATAGAAATTTTGATGGTAATCAAATTATGTAAATAAAAGTATTACATACTATTTATGTATTTTGGTAGGTTCAAGGTAGGTATCGGAGCCCGTATAACAACTAATAAATTTCGCAATCACTTGCGTCGTGCAAAGTGGCTATGTTCAAATATCATAACAAAATTTGATCAACTATTTATAAAACACTTACCAGTAAAAGATTCTTTAGCTTTGAATAAGCGAGATCTGCGGCGCTCATACTAGTCACAGTTTGATGAGCTTTCACATTGGCATGCAACAATCATCTCTTCTATGTAAATAAGTCCAAAAATATAATATGAAAACTATTTAAAAAGGCAGTATAACCATTAACTAACTTTTTGTTTGTTGTTTCTCTTCCTACAAATTTTAAAACGCAACAAGCATACATTATAACCAAACCACAGTCCCACAGCTGTGCCACAGCTGCCATATTGGATAATTTTTGTCATGTCATTTGAACATCCAATCAGAACAAAGTTATAATGCGCATGCGCCCGGTCGCTAGGTTTTACCATATAAAATTTCACCGTCATTACGCCCGTAAAGAAGTATAACTTCAAAAATCTAAATTTGGAGGACAAGGCTTTATAAATGCTACTGCAATAAGAAATACTCTTCAAAACTATGTAAGTGTAAAAGGTCTAACGTATTGTGCAACTTTCAATGCCATAACGTCTCAACATGTGAGAATAACCACTATTTTTTTATTTTAATTGCGACAATATAAAAATAATAAACATTAAAATTAAAAAATAACGTTTTATTAAACCTAATCTAACAAATTACGACATTTTAATACCTGATCGGGGTTTGACTAGTCAAACCCCGATTTCGTAAAATTATATTTCGACCTTTGCCTGACAAACTTAGTCTCTCCTAGGTTTGACTAGTCAAAGGCCGAAACTATAATTTATTTCGGGCTTTGACTAAGAGCGTCAGTCAGACCTGAGGATTGCCTAGTCAAACCTAGGAGTGCCTGAAATTCGGGCTTTGGCTATAACATATAGATAACTGTTTTGTTAATCGTTTGCCGCGAAAATCGGAAATTCAGTTTTTTGCAGATACGGAGTATTAGAATAATACCGTCGAAAGTTTACTATAATAAAACAATTGAAATAAACCAATAAACAATATTTTAAATCCTAGACTTTTCGCCGAAAGAAACTGCCTGAATCTCCGGCTTTAACAATTTATAACCACAAAGAAAACGAATATGTAGAAGAAAGTAAAAAGGACAACGGTCACGTATCCACTCCCTTTTCATTTAGGAAAAAGTGCCGAAAGACGGTTTCGAGTACTCAAAAAAAAACTTTGAATCTGGGTCTTTTCGTCGTCTTCCTCGTTTTACTAGAGATGGCGCTGTTTTGCGTCTCAAAAGTGGAATTACTGCATCGCGGTGATTTCCCTTAAAAGGCAGGCTTGTTGATTTTTGGTTCAAAATTGCGACTGAATAGCTAAACTGATGAAGCATGAGATGCAGAAATAGCTATCTGTAGATGGTGGTCTAACTCTGAATCAAATAAAAACAAAACTGCCTTTCCCCCTTGTTCTTCTTTACTCAGATGTTTGAGTAGTCGAAACTGTCTTTCTGCACTTTTTCCTAGACGAAAAGGGAGTAGATACGTGACCGTTGTCCTTTCTACTTTCTTCTATATTCGTCGTATCCGTGCTTATAAATTGTTAAAGCCGGAGATTCAGGATGTAACCATAAAGCAGTTTCTTTCGACGAAAAATCTTGGATTTAAAATATTGTTTATTGTTTTATTTCAATTATTTTAATTGTTGTTTTATTACAGTAAACTTTGCATCTGGGTCTTTTCGTCGTGTTCTTCGTCTTACTAGAAATGTCGCTGTTTTGCGTTTCAAAGGTGCTGGAATTACTGCATCACGGTGATTTCCCTTAAGAGGCAGGCTTGTTGATTTTTGGTTCAGAGTTGCGACTGAATAGCTAAACTGATGAAGCATGAGATGCAGAAATAGCTATCTGTAGATGGTGGTCCAACTCTGAATCAAATAAAAACAAAAACTTCCTTTCCCCCTTGTAAATATAATATTTACACTGAACCAAAAAAGTACGTAAATATAATGAAAAAAACATTGATTCAAAAACCGTGAGCATTAATTTTCGTCCAAAGATCAGTATCATTGGTCCAATGTAAGTAGATACATTAACTAATGCTCAAAAACATTAACCAATAAAAAGTTCGTTAATATTACGAATTGGATACATTAACCCAAAAAATGATGTTCGTTAGATTAACGAATTAGTTCATTAATTATATGAACATTAGTTTTTAATTTGATGAATTAGTACGTATATTCAATGTACTTTCTAGTTAAAAATAAACGTATCGGTACATTGATAGAGCGAAATATATGCATTATATTAATGAATGTAATCATTCAATTAAAAACTATTTTACATTGTTTCGTCGTATGAGTACGTAGATATAATAAAATATTTACATTAAAATAATGTACTTTTACATTACTTCAATGTGTTAAAACGTATCGGTACATTGATAGAGCGAAATATAATATGCATTATATTAATGAATGTAATCATTCAATTAAAAACTATTTTACATTGTTTCGTCGTATGAGTACGTAGATATAATAAAATATTTACATTAAAATAATGTACTTTTACATTACTTCAATGTGTTAAAACATCGATATGATCACATGTGGTTACTGTGAAGCCATAAATAGGAAACGGAAAGTAGGAAATAGAGTTGATGAAAATAATGTTCAAAATAAGTTTTATAAGTTTTAATGTAACTATAAACAGGTACACTGAGTAACATACAAGTAGTTAATAAGTAAACAAAGTGTCGACTTAATATCTACACAAGTATTACAAAAATAATATAGGTTGAAGCAACGATTTTTTGCAGATTCTCAAATTATAATTAAGTATTTTTAAGTTTAAAGAAAAAAAAACATATATTTTTAATTAATACACAACTTTTTATCATTTAATTTGGAAAAAACTGAATAACTAAATATATGTGGCAGAAATTCATTCTTCTTATTTAATACAAAAATCAAACAGGATGAAAATATCTAAAAAGTTCTGAAACTTAAGCAAATTTTTGTTTCTCAATAAGTATATTTTAATAATAATGAACAATATAAAAAATTATAAATATGTAGAATCAATATTTATTGCAGATAATTTCAGACTTATTTGTTATTAGATTATCTAAACTATTTTTCTGGATTTTCTTTTAAAGCTTCAGATCTTATATGGACTTTTGAAAAAGAGCAATTACCTTGTTTTAAAAAAAATATATAATATTCAATAAAATTCCAGAACATTTCTGACTCTGAAGGAAAATCCAGATTAAATAAATAAAAAATGTATACCTGATATCGTCAAAATATACCTCTGGCAGTAATTAATGGTTGAATGTCATTTTTCTTTGATTTCAAAAATGTAATATGGTCTTACACTTCTTGCTGGGTCTTCCCGACGTATAAGAATGATTCCTGGGAATCTCTGATGGTATATTTTATTATATTTGTTTGTCCATTAAGATATTTTTTTAACCATTTTACTAGTTAACACAAAATATCCATGTAGAACCCAAAAAAGAACTGCATGTTTGCCATCGACAATTAATATTAACAATTATTATAAACAAATAAATCTAAATAATGTAGGTACATAGTTGTATTTTTGGTTGCTATTTTTATTACAGAAATATTTTAATTTATCCTGAAAAAATTTATTTTGATACTACCGACTGCGACTGCGGGAGTTAATAATATTTTTCAATTATTTACGTTTTAATCACATCAAGGTTTAATTTACTAATCTTTTATAAGATTATACCATTTAGAAATAACATTTTCAAATAGTCCCTATTTTCTTTTATTTATGTCTTGAATTAGCTTTTCAAAAAATTTACAGAGAACAAAAATTAATTAATACTAGATAAGTAGGATTGAATAATGAAATATTTACCTTGCGTGATGTCTTCATCCTTTTCAAATAAAATTTATTTGTTTTTCCTTGATATAACTTTCACACTGAAGAAAGAAAATAATTCTTTCGAAATTGCTGTCCCATCCATCAATAAGTCAATTTCCATTTCCAAATGCAACTCCAAAGTCCATATCAATCTGCAAAATAAAAATAGAAATACAACTTTTTTTTACAGAAATCCAATTTAATAATTTATTCATTGTTAACAATATATGTAAGTACATACCTTAGAAAAATCAACCAAATCGCAGAACTTTTCTTCTCTATTAATGTGGTCTGTGCACTGTGCACTGTGCACGTTGAACAGACAAATTACTAGTGCCAAACCAGTCTTAGGAGTCTACAGTCTACAGGGTTGATTCACTGTTGTCACGTGACTTTTCTGCACCAATAGACACACTTCAACATTTCAAGAAATGTACAGGTTTATGTGCGAGATTATTGTTATAGTCTGTTCGCTAAACTCAGACGCAACTTTCTAGATATTTTAGTCGGTAATTTTGCCAATTTTAGTAAAATTGGCAAAAAATAATTACTAAATAGTTAATAATCACTAAATAGTTAGTAATTTTGCCAATTTTTGCAAAATTGGCAAAAAATAAAAAAATTATCGACTAAAATATCTAGCCAGTTGCATCTGAGTTTAGCGAACCGACTATACAATGTATTGATCATTGATTCAGGTATATTACATTAAAACAATGATCTCGCTTCATTAAATTGATGTACTTTTACATCAGTTCGGTTTACTTTAACAGAATTATATTTTATCTTAAACATTAAATCAAGAAATGCGTTCATTGATTCAATAAACGAGGTCATAATTTGAAGAACACTCTACATTAGTGCAACGTTTTATATTCATTAATTTAACCGCATAATCCTGATGTATAGTTTCATATATACAATGAACAAATTATTAGTATTATGAAAAAAGTCATTGGATCGATAAAACGATTCATTGAATTAATGATTCTATTCATTATTTTTTAATGAATAGAATTACATTGTAATAATGAATATGGTCATTACTTAATGACTACGTGTTTATTGTATTAACAAAATTTTCATTGAATCAATGTAAAAAAGTCAATGATTGGCGTTCATTGGTACTATGTACAATATTTTTTTTAGTAAGGAGATGATTTGGAACGTTTTAGTGTAATTCTTAATAAAGCCGAGATAGTGTGAAATTGGTATTCGTCGCTTGTTTTCTGTAGCGCGATCGGGTTTGAAATGTAGCTTGTAATATTAAATAAATTAGCTATTGTGTATTAGATTTTTTCTACGAGCGTGCAAAAATGTCTACTTTCGCGCACGCATTTTAGTTTAGAAAGTTTCACTTTTCCGCACGCGTGTTACTTTTCCGCACGCGGTTTTTACTTTTCCGCACGCGTGTTAATTTAGATATGTTAATATGGCCTTAAAGTAATTATAATACATGCAATAAACTAATATTTAGATATTATTTACCAATTTATTTCAAATATATCTTATTGTGTTCCTGTTTTAATGAAATTAACGCGACAATTCGATGAAATAAAATTATTTTGACATAATATTCGAAAGTCAAATCGGTAGACAATAACAGTCGTCATAGAAAAAAGTGTTGTGTGATTTGGTAGAATGCGATCTTACCCTTCAAAAAATATGTCACGTATTTCAGCACCTGGAAAATTGGAAGGATACTACAAATCTGGCCTCCACATAAGTGGTCTGTAGCTTCGACATGATAGGTGTGAAATTTTAAACGTTCTTGCTGTTGATTGGATAGGAAGGGTAGCGTTATCTAGCCTCCACGCTAGGTACACCATAGCCTCCATACGGTACTTCCAATATTTAATATTATTTTATTCAAGTGAACAATAAAGGGAAAACACAAACAACTTTTGTTTCTTAATTATTTATTTATACAATAATGTGACATTTTACATAGAAATATGAGTATTTAATTTCGATTAAATATATGTTTACTTGTTGAATTTATCGGCTGCACACAATAGCTGATCGGCCATTAGACCCAACAACAAAACGCGAAATAAAATGTGTATTTTAAAACTGTTGGATAAACAGTACCTACAATCAGAAAAACTTATCTTTAAAAAGGTACTCGATTATGAAATAACAAAAATATCAAAAAACACGACTGAATATCAGCTTTTTATGGTGACACAAACTAAACACAAACACCAAACACATCACATAACCGACCATATAAAATAAGTGAACGACAACGAACGAACGAACACGAACACAGGACACAGATTACAGATTCACAGATAGCGCAGGTTTTGTCAAAAGTCATGTTCCACCAATCACAATGCCGACATCAGCGCCTCTGACTAAACGGAAGGAAAATAAATACGAATACATGTTTTTTATTAGAGTTAGCGGGGCATGACAGTCGTTTTGAATCATCGTCATGGAAACCAAGATCGTCGTCATGCTAACTAATTATATTGAAAGTTTGGTTTTGACAACCTTGTCAAAGAATTAATTTGTGTATGTATTTTTACTAGTAATACCACTAGAGGTCAAATTATTTTCGGAAATTTTTTTGAGATCATGAATATTTTGAAAATTTCCCGAGTCGCAGACGAGGGAAATTTTCTAAAAATATTCATGATCAAAAAAAAATTTCCGGATATTAATTTGACTTCGCGTGGTATTCGGTAAGAAAATTCCACACCAAATTTGCATTTGAAAATCCAAAGCTGCATGAACAGATTAATAGCGCGCCATAGCTTTGTCAGCAATTATTTAGGCTTTCAAATTCGTAATTTCTACTCATTGTAGTTGCATGGGAATACCATTTCAAGATAGAAAATAGTATATTCTTCAATTTTACATAAGTTTTGAGTAACTACAAGTGATAGAAAATGAATCAAAACTAAATTATGTAAACAAATAAAAACCAGTCTGTCAAAAATGTTTTGTTATTGTAAACGTCAAAAAATTTCCACTATAATTCGCTGTTGGGTACCCCACGAGCAAAAAATTTCCGATAAAATACCTCCGTTGCCATGGTGATCTGTCAAAATAACGTATTTTGATTGGTTCAAAATTACAGGTGTGGAATTTTCATATTAATTAAATTAATTGATTAAGATTTGGTAATTTTTTAAAGACTCTTAGAAAAAATATTGTTCGAGAGCCGGCGATAACGGGCCTGCAAGGGATGCATTGCAGGCGGGCGCCCCTGTTTGGGGGGCGCCAAAGTGAGCTCTTTTTCTGCTGGTTTTATGTAAAATACTAAAATAGAAAAATTTATTTTTTAAATGTGGTTTAAATTCATCGTAATATCCTAATCTTTGTTTGTTAGTTTTGCATATCACATAATATACAAAGATATTATGCAATGCGGCATAGAATTCTTACCATGTAGTAATGTAATATATTGGTCAAAGATATCATATTTCAACCAAACAACTTTGATCTTAATGAGAATGCTTTGTTTATATTCTTCAAATTTCTTGCAAGTTGTTAGTTTTGTATCAGCAGTTATGAGAGGAAATGAATGATTTCTAGTAAAATAAACAAGATTGTAATACTGTTTTCTTGCCGCCTGCGCCTGTCTAATTATTTAAGTATTATGTACCTATTAATAGGTATCAAGTTAAGTATTAATCCCATAAAAACATAATATTTAAAATAAACATTTTACATAAAATTTAATTTAGAGCTCTTTAGATTTAGTATTATTTCAGGTGATTATAATGCAGAATAAGTTGTACTCTGCAGTTAAAGAATCTAGCATTCAATTAATATAAAATTATATTTAAGTAGGTACTACTCAGTACTATTATTAATTTACGGTTAAGTTATTATTTTTATTTAGTTAAATAGAAAGCTCTTCTAGCTACACCCAAAATCAGGTGGTTTAACCACATAAAGTAATACAGAGGATGTGTTCCATTACCCAGTGCATCCAAGGTAACGTTTAGTACAAAGCCTCCTAAGGGTAAAAACATGCCGAAGATACATGGATGAGCGCGGTGTAGGTCGCGATCGCGGTCGCTACATCGATATCAAAACAAACCTTCATTTTCTTATGAGATCGCACATACCAAGGATGTGTCACTCGTTCACCCTCGCGACCTTGCATCGCGGTTTACAGCGATGTCGATGCCAAAACAGGATACGGAAAGTATCTTCGGTAAGGGTAAAAACATGCTGAAGATACAAGGATGAGCGCGGTGTAGGTCGCGATCGCGGTCGAGGTTTACATCGATGACTGGCAGAACATACCGAAGATACTTTTCGTATCCTGTTTTGGCATCGACATCGCTGTAAACCGCGATGCAAGGTCGCGAGGGTGAACGAGTGACACATCCTTGGTATGTGCGATCTCATAAGAAAATGAAGGTTTGTTTTGATATCGATGTAGCGACCGCGATCGCGACCTACACCGCGCTCATCCATGTATCTTCGGCATGTTTTTACCCTTATTTGTTATGTACTGCGATGGGGAGGGGTGGTGGTACAGCTTGGGAGTCAGATAGATACGGGGTTGGGTTACGCAGTGACCGGTGTGATCTTCAGACATGTGGGTCTCACTGTTCCATTTGAACACACATAATGTTCCCGAGGCTGGGGTTGTACGAGTATCTGTGTGTATGTGTGTGGGGCGGGGGGGCGCCTGTGCTAGTTTTGCAGGCGGGCACCTTACAACCTAGCGCCGGCACTGTGTTCCTAACTCTTGCAGAAAGTCTCTTTTCCGCACTCGACTGCTTGCCGAACTCCCGCTTCGCGTCGTTCGGCAAACTGCAGTCGCGTGCGGAAAATAATGACTTTCTGCACTTGTTAGGAAAATAACTATTGTGTATATGAGAATAGATAAATCAGTGTAAATATTAAATAAATTAAATAAGTGTGTATAATAAAATAAGATTAATTAAGTCTTTTTTTAATATAAGTTAGTGTCTAAACCTAAATCAGTAAAAATAAATCAGTACAGCCAGTCGTGTAACAATACAAAATGTCTTTAAATAACAGACGAAACAAATATATAGGTACATATTGTTCTTATATTTAATTTCAAGGTATTTACAAAAATTACCGCGCTATATTTTACCATAGCGATCAGGTTTTTCCGATTTGCAGGATCTGGTTTGTAAATTTTTTAGTTACACAGTTTCGTACTCTGCTAAGACGCCCAATCTACTGTTTGGTGAAGACTTTCTTAGAATTGTGTGAGCGCGTTACGCTGCATTAACTAGAGAAGTACCTTTTTATTGACGACAGTCGGATTACCTATCACGGATCACGTCCTTTGTGGTATTCGACTTCTGGTGTAGGTTGACTAACATGATAGGAGCAGTATCTCAACTCGGCATGACGTTATTGGCGTCGAATTTTTTGGTAAATTCTAGAAAGCTTGTCTGGGAAACTATTTGATTATCAAAATTAATCAAAATTGTGTGGCAAATTAATTTATTAGTATGTAACTATGTAGCACGAACAGAAATTATGTATTAATTTGTGGTTTATTGAATTTACATATCGTCGGGTTACAAGCAAAACACACTAAGTCAAAAAAGTGACTTTTGAGTTATTGCAGTTAAAAATTTGACTTTCATCTTATTCATCATTTAAAGATCCGCGTTAGTTTTTTAATAAAATCTCTGTTCGGTATATCTTCACAAATGTTTTAAAAATAATCTTTTATTAAAAAAATAGTAAATTTAATAAAGGAAGAGCTATAATAAACTAGTTTTTGTGAACGTCGCAATGACTTAATGTGTTTTACCTGAAACTGAAAAATTAATGTATTTTGCTTGTACTTTTATAATCGCATTGTTGACTTATTCGTCGAGTTTAAATTTTGGTCTTATAGAAAGTACTTAAACAACCTCATAGAAAATCAGTAAAAAAAATAAAAAACGATTTTTTATTAAGTAAAACTAATATGACAGTATAAAAATTATTTGAAATATTGAGATTTTAATTTATACTATCTCTTCATCCTCTGAATCACTAACAGATGATGGTTCGGCTGCATTGTCCCTTACTAAGGTTGAAGTTGGTAGATAATGATACCAACAATCAAGAGCAGGAGGTACAATATTTTTTTTACAAAGTTTCAGCAAGTCCTTTTTTTGCTTCAGAAATTGACAACTGCTTAGGAATGGTCAGAAATAAAACGTCCTTTTTAACGTTTCTCTTGATAAGAAGTGTTCGTTTAAAATTAACATGTATAATTTTATAGTTATCTACAAAATTCTGATTATATTAAATAATGTTAGCAACTGTTTTTGATACCTAAAACATTTCACGTTTAACCAATTAACAATATGTCCTTCAAAGTCCTTGTTTTTATTTATTAATATCATTTGAGCCAGTTTTTTCAAATCCAGTAATTCCTTATGTTCAATTTTTCTTGTTTTGTAAGCAGATTTATCACCTTTTCTGTTTTTTCTTGCCATTCTAAAGATATTCTCGTATGCATGTTCACTAAAAATATCTATTTTGTGCTTGGCGGTTTCGATGACACTATGCATAGTATCCACTTCCATGTAGGAATGCCCACTATCCATAAACTTCTGTTCAATGACATCAAGGGTTGGATGGCATTGAACAGTATGAAGCAATACAGCGGCTATTTAACGATTCGATTTTGGCCTTTACACGTATCAGAGAAGATAGTTAAATGCATCACATTTTTTCTATTATCTGTTAATGATTGTATATAAAGTGACAAACAGGTACCAATTTTACCGCTACCTCTTTTTCCATTTACTTCTGTCCAAAAATAACAAAATGCGTTATTGGGTGGAGCAGCACAACAATGGGTGGAGCAACAAAATGCATAAATTTTAAAATTTTATACCTATGTTTAGTTTCCGTAAATAATAAAGCAACCTAATTTCAGGTGTTGGAATTTGTAACACACTTTGCATGTCACAGGAAATGGATATTATGAAACCACTGTCACCAGTTGCTCTCTGTTAGTCAGCTTCTTTTTCGTTCATTGCTGGATCTTTTCTTTCTAAATGCATCTGATACTTTTGTTCCATCTTTGTCCTATCCTCTGGAGCGGCCTATTCATATTCACTGCAAGTCATACATTGATCTTTCTTTGGTTTGAAAAATGAAAAATTGTATTCCTTACAAAAGATTCGTCTGGAATAGTCCACAGTACATCGTCCTTTTTGGAAGATTATTACAAAAGTCCTAAAAATGGTCTTAACTGCTTCGTTTGAAGCAGTAACTCGAAATTGAAAATGGTTATTCATTTTTCATTTACATGTTTACTCTGATTGGAGTACGAAGGGAACCATTCTCGTTGGAATTTTACCGCGCTGAGCAGATGGGACGTGAATTATAAATTGTAAAATTCCCTCATCTTCCTTAGTCTCAGCATCCGTTATGGCTTGCAAATTGTAGAAGCCTCGGAGGTGTGACCAGAGAAGGTTCTCATTGTTTTCAGTCTGGTGGGATATAGAGTAGCATTACGCTGTTTTATATGCCATTAGACTGAAAACTTAGTTTTTTGCTAGCAGTTGCCGCTAGGGCATCTATGCCATTTCGTTCGTTGCAATCCGTGACTGCACGCCGGGGTTTGTTTTGGTTGAATCAGAGAGAGGATGAGTCTCTCTGATTGGACTAGAATATGATGCGGCTGTATTTTCGTTTTACAACACGAAATTGAAAATGGTTATTCAATAGATAACATTACACTGGAATAGATAACATTGCCACAGAACTACTGAAAGCAGATAGAGAAACATCGGAAGAAATCCTGCATGTACTAATAAACAGAATATGGCAGGAGGAGAGAATACCTGATGATTGGAAAAAAGGTATAATTGTAAAGATACCGAAGAAGGGAGATCAAACGAATTGCAACAATTGGAGAGCAATAACACTACTTTCTACAGTGAGTAAAGTCATGACAAGGATGATACTAGAAAGAATGAAAGAAACTATAGACCAGTTGTTAAGACCAAACCAAGCGGGCTTCAGAAGTAATAAAGCATGCACAGTTCATATTAACACATTAAGAAACATTGTAGAACAAACAATAGAATGGCAGAGCCAAATCTATATAAATTTTATTGACTTTAGACAAACCTTTGACTGGATTAACAGAGAAGAAATGTGGGAAATATTAAAGAGATATGGAATTCCATTAAAATACATAAGAATTATCAAAATGTTCTATGAAAACTATACCGCACAAATCATGCACAATGGGAAACTCACAGAACCAACCAACATAGACAGTGGAGTCAGACAGGGGTGTATTCTATCTCCAACCATATTTTTGATCTTAATCGACTGGGTCATAAAGAAGGCAACGAAAAATAAAACAGGAATTAGATGGAATGCTTTCGGTCAGCTTGAAGATCTAGACCTTGCAGATGATATATATCTGGTGTCCGAAAAAAGACAACATACGCAGAAAAAAACAGAAAAGGTGACAAAAGAAGCAAGAAAAATGGGACTAGAGATTAACACAAGAAAAACCAAACTTATGAAGATAAATACGGAAAGAGAAATGGGTATATTCATTGAAGGAGAAGAAGTAGAAAATGTACAGACGTTTTACTATCTGGGAAGCATAATTGACGCTAGCGGTGGAATAGAAGAGGAAATTAATGGAAGGATAAATAAAGCCCAAAATGCGTTCTACACCGAGAGAACAATTTCTTTTCTCCTAAAACACCGATTTCTTTGAGCAATATTTCTTAAAAGTTAACATATCGTATTAACTTAAACATACCGGTTCACATATAAAGAAATGAGTTATTTAAACACAACTCAATAATTTCTTACAGATAATTTCTTCAATACTAAGAAATGCATTAATGGTTACATTTAATTTTCTTATCCTAAAGTTTTTATTTCTTAAATTGAAAACTACACATATTTTGCAGTATAAGAAATATAATGTTAAGTTAATTCATATTTATATTTGTGAACAAGAAATTTTCTTGCAATCAAATAAATATTTTAAACCACAAGAAATAATTCTTCAGAAATACCCTCTGTAGTAACTGTGGTTATAAAATAAAAACTTTGTCATTAATGCCCAAATGTTACTTGCACAGAGATTTTCTTCCACAAAAGAATTGCGCAGATTAACTATTTATGATTTAGTCGTCAGTGTTTGTCAAGATGGCGTGATATGTTCATGTTCATATAGATGGATGTTGGATTTATTGGTGTACTTTAAAAATTAACGGATATTTTGAAGGTACGTACATATATAGGTATTAAATACAAGTAAATTGAGTAATTTAAGATGTAATAATAATATTGTTGCGTATCCGAATGGTTAAAAAAGAAACATAATAGTATCTTTATATGCTTTTTAGGTATAATGATGGACGACTCTGAAATAAAGGAGCTTATTATTCTAACTGGGAAATATGCCACAATTTAAAGCTGGGACAGAATGATATAATATATACCTTCAGAACAATATTAAGAAAGGAGTTATTAACCAACTGTCGGGCCTTCCAGAAATGGTAGAACTTCATACATGTAAGTACCTTTTTAAAAATGTGTATACTTATGTATCAACTATAATAGGTTTCTTGAATGTATCGTCTTCTATAAAAATATACAATACAACGCTATATCAAACATGGCGGGTGCAACGCTGAGGATTTTTTCTGTCAATTTATTTGAGATAAAGAAATCAGTTAGTCTAAAAGAAATATATGTTTATGGTTAAGAAATATTATTGCCGAAAACCGTGAATTAGTTAATATGTATTAAATGACTTAGATGTAAACTAATAATACTTTCCCGTAATAAAATTTCTTAATGATTAGATATGCTGTCTCTTTTAGATTATAAAAATTAAGAAAATTACATATTATTATGTCTGCTTCAATGTTTTACATTGTTTGTATTTTCCCTCGTGTTTTAGCTAAACAACGTTTATTGTGTGACTTAATATTATACAGATAAATAATTAATATTTCATTAACAAAAAGAAAAAAATAAACAAAGATGTGTAGGTTAAATAATGCCATGTTTGAACTAAATATGATTGATTATTATTAGTATGTATTAATAGTTCTTACGTGAGGCCGTGTATTTGTTTTTTTTTTATTTCCTAAATTTGTCAAAATAAATACATATATCTTTATAAAAAAAAATTTTTATTAAAGCAAGTTTACTCTTTCTACATAACGATTTTGTTTTAGTGAACTGCTGATATACAAAGTGCTATTAACAAAAGAAGGAAAATTTGAGGAAGTTGGATTTGCCTCTCCATCCTTTTATTGTTGTGTAGAAGCCAGTGGTTTAAGAGTGGAGAAAATATTTGTATGTAATAATAACGTTTTATATCTTGTTTTATTAATAAATAATGATTTTACCTTAACACAATGATTTATTTCGCCGTATGTAATATCACTTTATTTTCAAGAAATATTAACTTAACTCAAAATATACGTTTATCTCTGCGAAATATATTTCTTAACATTAAATAAATAAATTATTAATAGTAAAATAATAATATTCCTTACTAAGAAATATTATTGCTCAGAAGAATAGTTTTCTAATGTGTAGAAAATATATTTTTATGACTAATAAAATTAATTAACATCAAGTGTAATTTCTTTCTGATAAATGGGTTTGAAGTTTGCCAGAAAGTGATAGTTCAATCATGTTTAAGATATATTTCTTTGGCTATAGTATAATTTATTTGAAATATTTTAGAAAATTATATCTTATATACAAAGATATATTTCTTAGGCAATATGCCAAGTCGATCTTTCTTAAATATTAATAAAGTTTCTTTATGTCAAGAATTTTTTTCTCTCGGTGTATTTGCTGAAGAAAACATGGGAGTCCAATAAATTAACAACCAAAACCAAAATCAGGATATTTAATACAAATGTAAAGAGCATTTTGCTATATGTAGCAGAAACTTGGAAAATAGAGAAAAAGATTATACAAAAGGTTCAAACATTTGTAAATAGATGCCTTAGACGAATATTGCAAATATATTGGCCAAATCGGATAAGTAACAAGGAACTTTAGAGAAAAACTAATCAATAGCCGATAGCCAAAACGATAAATAGACGCAAATGGAAGTTTATTGGACACACATTAAGGAAAAATGAAGATGATATAACCAAACAAACCCTGGATTACCAACCAACTGGAAAGAAAACAAGGTAGACCAATGACATTCTGGAAAAGAAATATTACCAGAGAGCTAGAAGACAATGGGTTAACATGGAAAGAAGTGAAAGCCCTGGCCAGAAACAGAGATGAATGGAGGGGGACTGTAGAGGCCCTATGTTCCAAATGGAATCAAGAGGAGTAAAGTAAGTAAGTCAGTATGTAAGGATGACTACATGCGGAGTTGATTTGTAAATGTGATTGTAAACTATTTAACACCGAAAGTGAATCAGAAAAAATTATGGAGTATGAAATATTATTTTCCATTATAAATTCTATAGCTTTCAAAATAGCAAACGCTTCTGCTATAAAAATGCATGTTTTTCTACTTAATTTAAATCTGCGTTGTACTTGCGGTGGGACAATAAACGACGCACCTGTACCATAAGGATCTTTTGATGCATCTGTGTAAATAGCAGTATACATTTGATATTTGTTTAATATCTGATTGATATTTTTTTGTTAATATAAAATAATATATCCTATTTTATGTAGGTAATAGTCGATCTATATCAGCCATTCCTAAACAATCGAGTTTTTTTTTAATTATTATCATTGTACGTAACCTGAGCAGCGGAAATTCCTTTCTGTAAATCTATGGAAAATTGTATCCTTGACTTTAAAGATAAAAAACCATTACTTATTAATTAATTTTGTCAGATTGATAAATTGTTATTTCATTTCAAACGTTCAATAGTAAAATATAAATGTCAAAAATATTCATAAAATAAATCACATTGGTTTATTTTTTTCTTCAATTTATAATGGTATGGCGACTAGACGCTGAATCATATAATGCCCAGTAATAATTAAAATAATACCACAGAGGATGACAAATGGGAGAATTCTATCCGGATATAAGCGTTTTTCTACAATTATGACATGGAAGAGGTGGGCAATTTCGGGCAGTACCCAAAAACAATAGGTTATTTATTGAATGATGATTTTGATCCTCGACCCTATTGCAAAATTGACTAACAATTAGATACACATACAACATTCACACTATTATCACTTACGAAGTGTTGCATTTTATTTTGTAAAGCTGTGTGCTACTGCACAAGAACTTTATTCCGTTTTTTGCAGTCACTTTTGTGCTGCGTTGTCTTTGCAGTCTTTTTTTAACCACTGTGATGTTTGCCCTATATAGGGTGAGGCAGATAACTGGCCTATTAGAAATATTTAGAGAACTAAAGGCAACAGAATCATAAAAATTGGAGTGAAGGGGTTTTGAAGGGTGATCTATTTAATGAAAATATTTTCATCAATTTGCCACTTCCGGTTATACCGGAAGTTGCTTAAAATTTCGTTTTTTTTAAATGGGACACCCTGTATATTTTTACATTTTTAGA
Source organism: Diabrotica virgifera virgifera (assembly GCF_917563875.1). Lineage (NCBI taxonomy): Eukaryota > Metazoa > Arthropoda > Insecta > Coleoptera > Chrysomelidae > Diabrotica > Diabrotica virgifera. The sequence continues at coordinate 24,348,843 of NC_065449.1, read as the reverse complement.
TTCTACTCGATGTCTTCTTGCTTAAAATATACGGTTTTGTAATGTTATACAGGGTAGTTTAAAAGCTAATTACACTTTATTATTATTTTCGTAGCAACTTTCACACCTTGTAGAATTGTAGTAGTTGGACATCAGAAACTCTATTTATGTTAAAATGATTTTTAATATAGTCTACTATTATTAAAAATTATTAGTATAGCTAAATGTTCAATTTTAGTATACAGGGTTGGTCGAAACTCGGAATGAGGATTTTCTGAATTTTCTTAAATGTAACGCCCTGTATTTTAGTATTGCAATGAAAAGCCATTTTATGGTACTTTTTTAATTCTTAAGCATTCCCTATACCTAAATGCTTTAATTTGTTAATCGCGCCAAAAATTTTAACTACGTAGGTATTTTGATAGCTCAACCATTATTATCAATTTTAAATATCAGTCTAGATTATTATGTATTTATTTCCGAAAAATTATTTGTGATTGAATATTTTCAAGGCCAACCTAATAAAATTTCACGTATTTTTTGTTGAAATTAATGTTTGGCTTCAATCACCAATAACTCACAAATTAAAGCAGTTAGGTATAGGGAATGCTTAAGAAATAAAAAAGGAGCATAAAATATCATTTCATTACCATAATAAAATACAGGGTGTTCCATTTAAAAAAACTCAGAAAATACTCTTTCCGAGTTTCGACCAACCCTGTATAGTACAATTCAACATTTAGCTATACTAACAATTTTTAACAATAGTATTGAAAATCATTTGAACATAAATAGAGTTTTTGATGTTAACCTACTACAATTCTACAGGGTGTGAATATTGCTAGGAAATTAAGAAAAAAAACGTAATTATCTTTTAAACTACCATGTATAACATTACAAAACCTCATATTTCCAGCAGACATCCAGGAGAATCCAAAAATGTAAAAATATATAGGATGTTTCATTTAAAAAAACGAAGTTATAAGCCACTTCCGGTATAACCAGAAGTAGCAAATCGATGAAAATATTTTCATTAAAGAGATCACTCTTCAAAACCCCTTCATACCAATTTTCATGATTCTGTTTCCTTTAGTTCTCGAGATATTTCTAATAGGACTTTTTATCTGCCTCACCCTGTCCGTCACATTCCAGACAAGAAAGTTGATAAATATGCTGTTTTATTTAGCTATTTTGATAGTTTTTATAGCCTTTATCTAGTTTATGTTAAGAAAAGATTTAAATTGCTTCCCCTATGCTTTCCCTAATATGTTTGTTTTTATTTAATTCCAGCTTTTTGTTTTTTCTTATCCTTAGAGTGTCTAAAATAATATAGGTCTGGATCCCGCGTATGAAAAAAAAGTTGATTAATAGCAAGCTGAAAATTTATTACCAGCTTAAGGGTGCCTAGTCGGACAAACTTTTATATATGGGAACACTGGAATAGGGGAAGTTTAATGTGGAACAGGTTAAAAATTTGGAACAGTCAGACCACGAAAACGGCACATGTATTTTGTCCGACAGAACAGACTTAAACTCTCCGAACAGAGATTAAACTCTCATGCAAAAATCAGACTGCTATTTATCACCAAATGGGCGTTTTAATGAGTGGAACATGTAGAATATGTCAAATGACAGGAATTATGACAGGTGATAAATAGCAGTCTGATTTTTGCATGAGAGTTTAATCTCTATTCGGAGAGTTTAAGTCTATTCTGTCGGACAAAATAAATGTGCCGTTTTCGTGGTCTGACCGTTCCAAATTTTTAACCTGTTCCACAATTAAAACTGCCCCTGTTCCAGTGTTCCCATATATCAAAGTTTATCCGACTAGACACCCTTAAGCTATTAACAAATTTTCAGCTTGCTATTAATCAACTTTTTTTTCATACGCGGGATCCAGACCTAATATCTTTTAGATGTTTTCTAGATTTTAGAATAAAATGTAGTTCCAGAAGTACTAAACGTTTACTTATTTTATTTGTTTACAAATTTATTTTATTTGTTTACAAATTTTTTAAAATACGGAAATAGAAAAAAACGTAACATGGCAGTATCTAAGGTGTTATTATAGGTAAATACACATACCGCCTCATTACAAAACTGGGTTTTACCTGTTTAATTTATACATATATTTAAATAAAGATCAAGTGTTACGCACTAATAGGTATAGCCAAAACGTAAAATACATATCTAATTTTTCGTTTTTTACTTTCAATTACCAGAGAACGGCAGTTCTCGCCAGTGGCGTACACACACAACCCGCCCCCTAAGCGCGACACTATTATATACCTGAAATTTTCGATTTTCTTAATCTAACTGAATTGAAAATTGAGCCAACTCACATCTTAAACTTCAGGAAAAGGCTCACCCATTCATATATCAACCATCGATTTTGGTCCAAGGGTGTGGATTTTACGGCCCTTCCTATTTAGAGTCTGTTTTTCGTTCTCGTCCCCAAAACTCCCAAAAAATTCGAAAATTTAAATCCGACCTTTACGTTTTCTAATAGTACTAATCATTACCTTTCGAACGCATGTCTAATTTTGAAAATCGGTTATACCATTCAAAAGTTTCCGAGCTCAGAAATATGACTCAATTTCTATTTAAAAAAAGGGAAAATGTTTGTGGATCTGTATGTATGTGGAAAAGTTAAACCGATCTGATTTTTTTTCTGTGTTTCAAGAGGGGCCAGTGTCGATTCAGAACCGGTGTAGTTTTTGAATTTGGCCAACCATAAGCCAGCTATAAGACTTGGTAGGTACAAAATGGCATATTTTTTGGGGTATATATCTTCGGTTAAAGAAAAGATAGGAGAACTACAAATACACCAAATCAATAGTGTTGAGCTATGCTTTCAAATGGTGTTTAAGCCGTCAGGATCAGACATACACACGGCTCAGTATAGCCGAAAAACTGAAAAACAAACTTTGAAAATTTTGGTTTTTCGACAATTACTCAAAATTTCAACCTACGAATTGCGCCAATAACTGACCGTGTATAGAAAGACTCTAGTCGAATCTAACGGTGTATACCTCATATCCGGGAAAATTCGAATTTTTAAGTTATAGTCTTCATAGTTATGATCAAATCTATTTCCTATGAAAAAAAATCAGTTTTTCAAGCTCAATAATTCCTGTAATAGCTTTAGTTATCATACTTGACCTTAGATGCATCAGATACTACTTGTCAATATGTTTCAAACTCATGTTTAGTGATCAAAATCGGTTAAGCCGTTTAGAAGTTATTAAGCTACAAAAGAATAATCCAATTAATGATTATTCCCGAAATGGTTTATGTAGTTGTAGTGCTTAAGACGCTAAATTTGATATGGCAACGGGCAATCCGAGTATATTTACCGACCATTCCAATATTTTTTTCAATCTATTTAGATTATATATTATAATATTATATAATATAATTGCCATATTATGGTACAATATCATAGTTTTTGTTATTGTGCTTGTTATCAAATTAACTTAGAGAATATGGAATTCTGATTGTTAATAAATGATTATATAAAAAATCTAGTGTACATTCGATGGACACTAGATCATTGGGAGATAATGCGACAAATGCGACCATTTATAAAGCTTAACGTGTAATCGAGAAACATTGCATTCAACTTCATACATTTAATAAATGTATCTTCATGTAACTTCATATAAATAACTTTGAAAAACTCCTGATACAAGAATAAAACCGCTAAACGCCGTAAAAATGAGTGGCGCAGACAATATGCCAGCTACAAAAGATCTGATAATATGAATATTACGTGGCGCGAAAATGTATTTTCATTTTGATGCAAAACAAAATTCTAGTTTTATTTTAAAAGATTTTTCCATAACTTTTGCTAAATTTCAAAAAAGTTTCAAAATTCAAACTGTATCAAAGTTACTCTTTTGTGGCGCGTTTACTTCAAATTTAGCAAATATTATGGAAAAATCTTTTAAAATAAAACTAGAATTTTGTTTTGCATCAAAATGAAAATATAGAATATTGTATGCGCCACTCATTTTTACGGCGTTTAGCGGTTTTTTATTCTTTTTTTGTATTATACCATATAAAGACTGTATTATAACATTTCTGTCAAAAGATATAAGAAGTGTACTAACAGCATGATCACAGAAACTAAGAAGTTATTTGAGCACTTAAAAAACTAAAGAAAGTTCAAGCAAGTGTACCAGATGCTATCTCTTGAGAAATGTGGAGAGCCTTAGTAGATACATGTCAATGGATATGAATAAATGATATATGGATGATAATGGATAAAAAATAAATGCAAATAAAATAGTAATAATGATGATAAGAATTGCAATATGTTAGTTAAGAACAATACTCGTCAGGTATTTGCCGATTTTCCGCAGATGACAACGAATTCAGGATGAGTCGTTAAATCCTGACGCTATTTATTCGCTTCCAGTATCATATTGTATTTAAAAGTACGATATCTCTTGTTAAACTGATTTTGGTTTTAAAATTTATATTAAATGTGGCGAATAGTACTGTTTGGCTAACATTTAAAGTACCACATCCGTCCAAACTTTCTCTAAGAAATTCAAATAATATCTTAATAAAACTCAAAAGTTTCTCTAACCCAATTGTAGGGGAGCAAAGTATGCTAAATTTGCAGTCACTCGAGCGTTATGGGGACCTATTAGGTTGTGATTATTATGTCCTATAATCAAAAAAGTTAAGTAAAATTTTCCATTTTAGGGGGCGTTTTCCATTTTTAATTTAATTTTCCATTTCCAACAATGGTTTTTTCCGATTATAGCGCCATCTATCCACAATTCGAAAAAATGTCTCGACTAAAAGTTGCTTATTTTTACGTAAAGAATCCAAATCTGCAATAAAACTTTGAGGGTCCCTTTTAAGATTTTAAAGTAAGCCCCCACCCCAAATCAGTGGGGGGTCGTGTTTGGGATCATTCGATTGCTTTTTCGAAAACATTTTGAAAGTATATATTGCAGTTTTTCAATCTGATGTTCATTTTGCGAAATATCGCGGGGTTTGTATTTAAATTTTTTAATTTACCCCCATCCCTCTCCGTGGGGATTATGTTTAGTACCATTCGATAGATTTTTGAAAAATATTGAAGACGTATTTTTTAAAAAGACTAAGTTTTCACTCTAATGGCATATAAAACAACATAATGCTATTCTACACCCCACCAGAATGAAAACAATGGGAACCTTCTCTGGTTCCCATTGAGAGAGACCAGAGAAGGTTCCCATTGTTTTCATTCTGGTGGGGTGTAGAATAGCATTATGTTGTTTTATATGCCATTAGAGTGAAAACTTAGTCTTTTTGGTAGCAGTTGCCGCTAGGGCATCTATGCCATTTCGTTCGTTGCAATCCGGGACTGCACGCTGGGGTTTGTTTTGGTTGGATCGGGGAGAGCAGCATATGTGCCTCCTGATGAGAGACTAATAAGTTTCGAAACCGGTAGAGGTGCTTGCAGCACTCTCTGATTGGACTGGAATATGGTTCGGCTGTATTTTCGTTTTGCAACGAAATTGAAAATGGTTATTCATTTTTGAAATTGAAAATGGTTATTCATTTTTTACGTATTTTTTAGTTTTTCGATCTGACGTTCATTTCGCGAAATATTCGCTTTTTTTTGTGAAATTTTTGACTCACCCATTTCCTTACGCCCCGCTCAAATCGACAGATTTTTGCAATATACACTCTTTTGCATGTACTTAACTTACCTTATCTTAATTTGACAGTTTCGAGTATTTTTAAGGATAGATTTTTTTTCGGGTCCCCCTTCCGAACGAACTTCCCTCTGTTAAGAGCCAATATATGCTAGAGGTACATCTGCAGGGTACCAGGTTTCTCCCCATATGATAATCTGACGCGCTTGAGTAACTGTAAAAATCCCTGCTTGGGCTCCCCTACCACAATTTGTATATCGAAAATAGAAAAAATAATTTATTTGTGTAAAAAATTGGATTAAAATGAGGTAAAAATTATTTTTTTAAACATTTAAACATTAATCGGGTCTTACCGCATTTCTTTCCATTGTCCCTTTTTATACAAGATATCTTCTGCGTTGTTAATACATGTCAAAATAACTTGAAATATCATTTTTTGTTTGGTCCACCAGTGTTTCTTCTGCTTTTATTCGAGTTCGTACTTCCTCAATGCTCCTCTATATTTGTAAAATTCTTGCGCTTCTTATAAATCCATTTATATCATTAAGAGCCTTATTTTTAGGCTTGCATTAACAGTCCACACTTTTGACCCATAGCTCAAAACTGATTCGAACATGTTCTGCAAGGCTATTCTTATACATATTCTTATTTTCATTTAAAATATTTTTATTCCACTAGAATAATTTAAGACCTTCTTAGATTTTCCTAACATAAATTTTGCATTGCTGTTTATTATTACGCAATAAAACTTATACAAACTTAAAAAGCACCTGGTCCCATTCATCGTGAAATTATAAAGCCCTTAGAAAAAGACAACCTTGGTCTCATTACAAAAATCGTCAATAATATATACAAAACTTGCAAAAATTCACAAAATTTTCTCCTAAATCTGTACACCTGGCCAATTCCAAAAATGCTAAAAAATGTAACCACTTTTTATTGAAAGTTATCTCTGAAAATAATTTACAACAGGGTAACCCCTGGAAAACTTTGGATATTTTGCCGGATTTTAAAAATTTCATGGGCTGACCACATTAAAAATGAAGAAGTTTTAAGACCTACCCATGAAAGAGATCGTGAACTTGTAGAGATTATTAAAAAACGAAAAACATATTGGACATTTTGCCAAAGTTACGAGAGATATAACTTTTTTCAACTTATAATGGAAGGAAAAATAGAAGAAAAACACAGTCATGGCATACGAAAAATGACATGGCTGCATCGTAACATTCAAGAATGGATACGTCTAGACCTTCAGACACTATTAAAAAGCCTAACGACGGTTAAACTGCAAAACCTCGTAAGTCGATTTTTGGTCCATTATAACTTTTATACTTTGTTGGTTGATACTTTTACATAGGTATCTTTTATACTACGAAAGCTTGTAAGTCAATATTTAAATTTAATGGTACTAGCGACATCTACAAAAACCTCATAAGTAAGATTTTAAGTTACAAAACCTTGTAAGTTGCATTTTTATGAGACAAAACCTCGTAAGTTTAATGGTCGTTTAAGATTTTAATTAACAAAACCTCGTAAGTCGCTCCTTGACAAAAAAAAACAATTTTACTGAATTTTACTTAATGGTAATGGAATCGTTACCTAAAATGAACCCTACACACACAAAACGAATAAATTGAATTATTACTATAAAGAAGCCAAAATGTTTTTCCTCTCTACTGTAAAGTTACATAACTGACTTACGAGGTTTTGCAGTTTAATCGTCGCTAAATTAGAGATTAGTTTTCAGAAGTCATCGTCAACTTTCATTAGAGATTTAAAGAAGATGTAATATGTACTAATTTTTCCTTTGTTCTTTATAATTGCCGATGTCTTCGATATTTTATTAGCACATAACATTATGTGCTTATAGGCATTAATTACAACTCATGTTAACTGTTTTCTTCGGCACACTTGAATTAATTTAGACTATGGGCGATTCATTATTTTTATTGTTTACTATCTTCTCAAGTAGTGAAATCCGTATACAAATCAAATAAGTACAGCATCGAGTCATCGAGTGCCAAAATGTATAAATAAATACGGACAATGTATGCAGACGAGTTCGGAGAAAGTATTGAATATTGTAGTTGTTGTCCTTAATAATTCACATAATATTTAAAGTTTCACGTGTTCAAGACATTACCGGTTGAAAACAACAACGATGTTAATTTTGAACTTGGAATTCTGCTTTCTTTTTCCTTATTATCGAATCAAGGCAACCAATTTAATCCCTGTTACGTAAAAGATAGCCTTTTAAAGATAATCACGTCATCTGTTATTGCGAATTTTTTATTATTTTATGTAAGAGATTCCATAAATATTTGGATATAAAAAAATTTGCATAAAACATACAAAAATCACAAGGTTTTATAGAAGTTAATATTCATTAAAAAAAAAACAAAATAACGTGAACTGGAAATAAATAAAAATAAAAATGAACACAAGATTTTAAAATTGATTATAAGGGTGTATGATTGTATAAGAAAAAACCTGAAGGCAACAGGCTTAACGTTTCAAAAGAATCAAAAGAAATATCACCACAAATATGCAAATACAGTTTTTACTTTACGTATAGAGTGAAAATGATGAGTAAAATGCTGAGGCATTGTCGAAATAAAGGTGTTCGTAACATCATCCTGTAGCTTTTAAAGAGTGCGTATTTTGCCGTTTGCCTTATACGCCATCACTTAAAACGACGTCATCAAAGCAGTTAATGAATTTGTATACCTGGGAGCGCCCATGAGGACTGAAAATACACTACCACAGAGATAAACAGCGGAATTTGCATGGTTAACAGGTGCTATTTTGGGCTCAATCTCCTTCTTAAATCTTCAATTACCTTTATCGAGAAATACAAAGGTAAAACTACAAAACAATAATACGCCAAGGCCTAACATATGGTTCAGAGACCTGGACTGTAACAAAAAATAATAAAAACAAGTTAAGCCAATGAAGTTGAAGCACGACAAATTAAATAAATATAAAAATATACTTAGACATTAACAAGGGCGCCCCCAGGGAGGGGCCAGGTGGGGCCATCGCCCCCCCTGAGAATTTGGCGAAAGCGTGTAAAAAATATTTAGCTCTCTCTTACTTTATATTATAAAATAAATTCCATATTAATCATAATCGCTCACGAGATATGCCAGTTTAAATGTATTTTTTCTCAATCCCTTATCCCTTCTGACTGAGACGCATATGTTTGGATGGAACCGCATCGTTTTCGGTGCGCATGTCGCATGCACTGATGATGTCCGGTCTAGGCTTATCCAGTTGAGAAATGAAATAGGTGGGCTGAACGGCCGATCTGATACGTCTAGTAGTACGGTAGTGCTCACAATAATTTATATACTGTTATTCATAGAACTTATATTAACGTGTTAAAAGTGTTTTTTGTGCAACGTGTAAGTATTATATAATATACTTTATTTCTCACTTGTCCTTAAATAAAATAGGCTTATTTTTACGAGGTAGTTATCTATTGTGTGTAAAGGTAAAAAATACTTTTTTATGAATTAAAATAACATCATTTGCGTCTATGAAGTACAATTACAATATTTATTTCAAAAATTGTGCTTGAAGTAATAACATTTTTTATAAGTACCCTTCCTACTTTAAGAAAATAAGTTATTCCTGTATCGCAGTTGAGATATTCAACTGTGCAAGGTAGGTATTTTAATCTACAAATTTTAATTAACTTAGATGAATTTTTTACTTCTCTAAAAGGTTTTAAAAATATTTTTCAATGCAACTAAATTATCCATTTGGTCTTATTCTGTCCATTTATCGGCCTACTCCCCGGTTAAATGCGTTAATTTATTTGACACCTAACACTTAGCTGATTGAATGCATCAATTTAATTAGCCTACTGTATTTGTAGAAAAATGGACATAAGAAAGTTCTTTAACAAGCCAAACAAGCGGCTGAAAATTGATGATGGATCTGACATACCGAACAGTACCGAAAACAGTAGTATAGTATGCAGTCAAAATGATTTAGCTGTAGCAGGGCCATCTAGCTTGGAGTCAGCTGTATCCGCCTCTCAAAGAGAAACTAACGTTGTAACGGCCACCGCATCGGATAATTTTGCGATTGTTGAAGACAGTTTAAATTTGGATGTTGGGAACTACCTTGATACTAATAAAATTTGTAGCTTGAACGATCGCTTGAAATTTACTTTGTTAACAAACCCATGGAAGCCAGATAAATGTTACAATTTCAAGTATGATATTGACGATGGTAAACGACCATTTATCCATGAATGGTTAAATACGTACCCCTGGTTAGCTTATTCAAAAGAAGTTAAAGGTGGGCTATGCAAGTTGTGTGTACTGTTTAGGCCCCGTAACCCATGTTAGTTATCAAAGCGGCTTTATAAATCGCCCATTCACCAATTTCAGAAAGTTTCATGAAAATGCGAAATCGCATATGAACTCTGAATGGCACAGACAAGCATCTGAAAACTCAAGTAACTTTATATCTGTCATGAAAAATGAAAAGAAAAATGTTGAATGTCTTGCAAATTATGGTTTGGCCAAGCAAATTGAATCGAACAGAGCGAAACTAAAATCCATTGTTTCTTCAATTTTGTTTAGTGCACTACATGACTTACCATTAAGAGGTCATACCAATGAGGATGCTGTGTTCAATAACCTTTTACATTTTAGGAAAGAAGCTGGTGATTCTGTTTTAGAAGACCATCTGAAAAATGCCTGCTTTTTGCCGTCAGTAGCAAAAGCCATCCAAATAGCTCTTTGTCTGCCACCAACAACTTGCACCATCGAGCGATCATTCAGGTAACTAACTATAATTTTATTACGTTATATTCTTATCCATGTGTTTCAGTTCTTCTAAAACTTACATTACAATATAACAACCTCGATACTTTTTTACAGCACTCTCAAACGTGTGAAGACCTGGATAAGGAATACGATGTCGAACAATCGTCTACGTGGGCTATGCCTGTTATCTGTACACAGAAGAAAAATAAAAGAAAATAAAGAAAACTTCATGCAGAAAGTAATTGATTTATTTGCGATGGACACCAGAAGAATTCAATTATTATTTAAGTAACATTTTACTGACACTAACCGTGTTGCGTTTTAAACAGCAAAACAATTTTTCTTGTATTTTTTGTTTCAATGCCCTTTGCCCCCCCTGAGGAAATATCCTGTGGGCGCCCTTGGACATTAATGTTAGATTATAGGCTTGGCAAAATTCGTGCTACATAACTTTTTGTAATACCTCGGTAGTTACAGTCTCAGAGAATTTAGGGAGTGAGTTTTTGAAATAGTATTTGTTATAAAGAAAGAAATTAATAATAATTGGAAGCCATTAACAAATCAAAATCTATTGCCATATGCCTATACAAAAATTACAAAACAAAATATTCAAAATGGTATTCCTTTGAATAGAAAACGGTACTTACCATTGATGTCTGAGGCAGTCTGTATGTTCTATTACAATAAGGAGAGATTTGTGCAAAAAGAATAAAAAGACACATAAGTTTGAAACATAATCATAGTTTATTTATATAGAAAAATTGTTAAAAAAATAAAACTGAACTGGTAAGAAGGGAATAATAATATTAAGTTTTTCGCGTTTTCAAAAGTTCGAAAAAAGAAATAAACACTTTGTTACATATTATAACTGATGACTTGCGGTGGGTGTACTGTGGGCTGCTGGAGTGGTATAGCTCGCTGGAGAGGTGGTACGGCGAACTTCACTTACACTTTACAATTTCGGATCTAAAGTACTATTACACAACTTGTTCTTTTTTTATACGAAAGATGAAATTCCATGGTCTTGTTTTATATTAAAAAAAGTAACTGCTTATTTTGATTATTAGTGACACTTTTCATCAACTTGATGATAAAACAAATTTGTTTAGACTATTGGTTGTTAGTTAAAAGATCAGGAACTACGTTCCGCGAAGATTGAGTTAATTTCTTCTTGCAAAAGGCATACTAAACGCCACTACTATGAACACTATTCCATTTATTTTAACGGAACAACACAAAAAATATACCGGTATGGTATCTATGGCAAACACATCGCAATTGCCACTTGCACTACAGAATCTCTCAAGATTCCATCTGAGCCTGTCTTTGGCACAGACAACAAAAATTGGACTTCTTCACTGCATGTCCGCTGAAACTTAATTGCCCTCCTGTCCTAATTCTGGACAAGAATTTCTTCTCTCTAGCAACAGAATTCACCTCCCATTCTGGCAACCATCGAATACTTTGTCCAATCTTAATAACCCAAACATTTTTCTGCCAATAAGATAGCGAGAAAATGATAATCAGAACATCCCACAGATGCTATGACTCTTCTTCTTAACCAATAGAAAAACGCTACTTTTGCCGTAAGCAAATCTTCTGTTCCCATCGAAATTGATGACTCTATTTTTAACGGTCACGGACCTAGGAATGGAAACTGTTGATATAATCATTAAGAAGATGGCAGGAAGTCACAAGTAGCTACTTTATAGGCACGAGGATATTAAAGCAATCTAGCTCCTCGATACTACTGGGCAACCTAGAATATTGAAGACGACAAAACCTTTTGAACTAAGTAGTTTGAGTGATAGTGAAAAGTAGAATGTTAGAATATGGCACTGCAATAATCATAATCGTACTGATGAGTATGGAAAAAATATATTAACTTCAGTTTTTTACTGATTTTTCTGCCTTTTAGTAATATTTCCAATATGGTCTATTGTCCACTTCTAGTGTCCACTACACCTAAATACTTAATATCTAAATATTTTGTCTCTTAGTAGACAGACTGTCACTTTGTCGAACTCATGCTTCTATATTAATAATTTCTGTATTTCCCTCATCTGTTATAGCTTCTGGTACAGAGTTGGCCATTGCTATTTTCGCTAATTTTTAAAGTTTTAAAGGATAAAGGATGAAGAGAATATTAAAACGCCAACTTATTTATTTTTAATGATTTTATTTAAGAAAGGACCTAAGCCAGTTCAAAAATTTGCTGGCGTCTGTAAACACAACATAATTTGAAAGATCACAGCTCTTTGTGTTTGATTCGGATATGGACAACGAAACGATTCCCCTCAACATCCATCTTCCATCCCATTTCATTACAAATCCTCCACCACTGTCGCCATTACAAGGGCCAGTATTATTTCTGAACCCTGAAAAAAAAGATAATTAAAATAATTATATTTTTACCATAACCATGAATTTAAGCAGTACAAAACACGTAATCAAATTGTAAAGAGTGTTGTCCAAAGTATCACCTTAACAGCTTTTTAAGATTCCTCTAGATCTTCTAGGTTAGGTACAGGCTTGAGGTGTGAGATCGTCGTAAGTTTGAAGCTCTTTTATATTTAAAGTATATAGACCCTTATTCCTGTAGGTTTTTACTATCTTAAAATTCAGTTATAAATTTTAAATGGTCACAAAGAGTAATATCTACCAAGAATACAGTAGTCTAGAAAAAAATTTTGCTGAATATTTTATTCCAGATCACCCTACGGGGTTGTCTTATACAAGATTTTGTTTTTACCAATCATTTTTTTATCTCTTCTTCTGTTGTTGCGTTTTTCGTAATTATAAACCCCAAATATTTAAATTTATTCGTTCCTTTTATTTCTACCTATTCTATTTCCAATTTGATATCTTCTTCCGATATTTTAGGTATTCCGTTTTCTTCATATTTTTTTATAGACCCAGCTGTCTGTATTTCTTTCTTTAGATTTCTTACCCTGTAACTGATATCTTCCTCATATTGAACCATGACCACCTGGCCGTCTGCAAAACACAATAATTGTGTAGAGATAATCACCCCTTATCGGTTTTTCCATACCCCTACAATCCCTATTTTGACTTCCAAGCTGTTAGTGCGTGTTCTAAAAATATTTTAAATAGAGTTGGTGATGTTGGGCATCCCTGTAATAGTCCTTTTGTTGTTTTGAAGTTAGTAACTATCTTGTTTTTAATTTTTGTTTATAAGTACTTCATTTCTGATGTATATAATATGTTCTTCATTGCTTATGTTTGGTTACATGATATTGCCGTTTTTGTCATTGTCTTGTATAGTTATTTCCTGGACAAGATGTCGGATGCCTTCCTAAGGTCTACAAACGCCGTGTATACATCACTATTCTCAGCTCTTTTCTTTTCTATTGTCTGGTATATTGTATACATATGATCCAGATATGATTTCCCTAGTGTGAATCCTGCTTGCTCTTCATCGATTTTACCTTACATACTTTTCTCTATTTTGTTATTGATTTTCCTGCCGTACAGTATTTCCATTACAGCGGTGACGCTTATTCTCCTGTACTTTTAGCATTCTTTTCTATTTTTTTATATCGACATTATATGTGCTTCCTGCCGTTGCTTAGGAATGTCCTCTCTTTATTGCTCTTTCCATGATTCGGCATATCATTCTTCTTATTTTCTCTATTCCATATTTGATAAGCTCCACCACAATTACTCCTGGTCATCTAGCTTTATTGTTCTTCATACAATGTATTACTTGTTGCATTTCTTTGTCTATTATGATAATTTTTTCTCCTCTGTGATCATTGTTTTTTCTATCAAGCTGAATTCTGGTCTTTGTTCTATCAGTAAATTTTTATGGTGGTTCCCCCAGTCGTCGTCCTGTAAGTGTTGTATAAATGTTTTCTCTTTCTTGTTATTTCGTAACGATTTCACAATTTTGCAGGCTTCTCAACTTTTTGATCCTCCCATATTCTGCTTTATACTTCTAAATGACCTTTCCCATTGGTCATTTTTTTTTTCGGTGTAATAGTCCAAACTTCTCTGTTCTTCTCTCTATATTTCCGGAGGTGTTGTGGATATTTTGTGCTTAGTTATTTATGGTACAAATAAAATTGGTACAAAGTTGAATTTTTAATGTAGTCAACTGTGTTTACTTACCCGCGCAAAATGTTCTATTTGATGTTATATAATGGAACTGGAGATTACTAGCTAAACACTTTTCTTGGCTGACTACAGGTAGATCTGTTTGCTTTGGTTCTTCTGTCATTAGAACACCATTTTCATCTTTTCCCCAACCAACAATTGTACCAGAATGGCCTAAAAATAATATAATATGATATTATAAACCATAAATAAAGCTATATTTTTCATATTTCTATATTTAATATCTTCAGTTAGTAAGGAAAACACTAAATACAGATGGAAAATAATGGAAAACATACTACGTTGTGAAACAAAAAGTGATGACACTAGTAGAGGTGTAAAATTGTCGATAGGAACATATAAATTTACATGACATTACTATATTTCCCACCTTTAGACATTAGTGTTTCCCACCTCAAAATTAATGCTTTTTACTAGCATCTCTCTTAATTTATTCAATAATTTATTCTAACATGGGAAATTAAAAAAAATGTTTTTCGATGTCATACCTATAATTATGACTGAAGTCAACCAGTTCTAAAGCTAATGTCGTCCCTATCATTTCCAACTATCGAATGTGAAAAATCCGGTTTTTCAGATTCGATAACTTGCCCTCGCATTATAATACGTGATACATCTTGTACAAATTCTCGTTATAGTGCAGTCACTGAAGGTGGAAATGAGCTATTGCCTCCGACTTGGTTGAACCTCCATCGATTTTCATGAAAATTGGTGAGTGGTTAGAGGATACCTCAAGAAACAAAGGTGACATGGTGCTAACTTGCGCTTTTATGCTGGGGGTGGATGCCACCCCTTCTCGGGGGTGAAAATTATTTTATTAAAAACAACCCCATAAACCGATAGAGGGACAAATTCTAAACTAAATCGCTAATATCAAGTTTTTAAAATAAATGAATACTTATTGAGTTATTAAAGCTCAAAAATTTTACTTTTTCGTAGAGAAAATGCGTGTTTTAAAGCGGTTTTTCATAAATAACTCAAAAACTATAAGTTTCTACAAAAAAGTTATAATTACCAAAATTGAAGCTAATAAACTGAAAAAAAAATTTGTTGTCCGAATAATCGTTTATTACTAACTTAAATTAGATATAGATAATTGAATGTATATTTTTTTCGGATAGTACTAAAATCTAAGTATTCAAGCTTAAGTAACGGGTAAACGATGCATTTTTAACATATACTTACTAAATGTTTGTCAAAGTACTCACAAATATCTATCAAATGAGCTGTCGAAGAAGTTGATATTATTAAAATTTATTCTCCAAAAACGTTTAAAAATTTATGCTCCAAAAATTTTTTAAAAAAATGTATTGTTTTTTTAGAATAAATCCGTTAATTTTTATGATATCCAATTTGACTAAATACCATTTGAAAGGTAATTTCAAGGGCTTTAAAATAATTTTAATCTTTTAAATCCCTTACTTTTTTTAAAAGATAAAAGTTAAAAGGCCCGTGTTACATGGCTCTCGCCGTAAAATTAAGGCTTTAAACGTTTTCATCTCGGTTATTCGTTATGTTACAGGAACACTAAAAACTAAAACATTTATTAAAGAAAAAACTAAAATTTGGTTCTTCATAATTTTGTACGTACATAGAGTATTTTTGGAGTTATTATCAAAAAAAAAACGAAAATTACGAAAATATGAAATATCCTGATTTTTTTAAATCATATTTTTTTCAAAAATATGCATTCTAAACCAGTCAAAGTTTTTGAAATCATTACTTACGCTATAATAAAGAAAGATTTATAGGGATTGTCGTAAATTTGAACTTTTGTGGAAATTGCACATGTTTTATATTTCACTTTTTCCTAAAAAAATCGAAAGGGTTGTTTTATTTTCATCATAACTTGCTAAATTGTGGTGCTTTCAACTACCTCTAAAGTTCATTTGATAGGTATTGCTAAGTACTTTGACAAGTGTTTGATAAGTATATGTTATAAAATGCACCGTTTCTCGTTATTTAAACATGAATACTTAAATTTGAGTACTCACCGAAAAAATATACATTTAATTGCCTATAACCCACTTTGATTTAATATTCAATGGTTTTTTAAGTAAGAGGCGTATAACATGTTTTATTATCTTCAATTTTGGTAATGATAACTTTTTTGAAAAACTTATAATAGTTTTTGAGTCATTTATGAAAAACCACTTTGAAATATGCATTTTTTCACGAAAAATTAAAATCTTTGATCTTTAGTAATTCAAAAAGTATTGATTTATTTTAATAATTATGTATAAAAAAATTTACTTATAATTTGTCCCTCTATCGATTTCTGGGGCTATTTTTAACAACATAATTTTCACCCCCGATAAGGGGTGGTATCCACCCCAGGATAAAAGCGCAAGTTGGCACCATGTCACCTTTGTTCCTTGAGGTCTCTTCTAACTACTCACCAATTTTTATAAAAATCGATAGAGGTTCACCGAAATCGGAGGTGAAAACCTTCAGTTACTGCACTATTATTATAGCTTGATTAGGAGCGCGGGAAATATGCTGTTTATACCATCGAATATGAACATTTTTTCATTTGGTTGACTGCAAACTGACGACAATGGTTATATTCGATATTTTGTTTTGTATAAATATAACTAAAGGTATATTTCTACAACGCTAAATGTCGAATGTGTCACATTCCTTAGTTTCTATTGTAACAAATTCAACAGTTATTCAATTATAATCTGTAAACTGTCGAAAATGCTAAATTGCTGAGAAGAATAAAATGCACGTGTTTAAAATTAGTGCGAATTTTGTTTCAGTATCGCTTCCAAGAAATTCTTGTGAGGCAGTTTATGATTTCATTTTAACGGATTTTCATTATTTGATTATACAGTTATTCGCTATTATACATTCGCTACTTTGAATCATCGGACCGAAACAAATCTTTGATTAATACAAAAAGCAAAGTAACGAATATGATTTTTTGGAAAGAAAAAAATTTATTTATTTAGCGTATGGCTCTATCACAGTCTTTGTATAAAAATAAAGATCACAATACATTAAAAAATAATAATAATTAATTTTTATAAACGAAAATTTAGTTGATAAATATATTGAATCGATTCATTGGTCGCCATTAAAAAATCGGACCAATTGCCACTGTACGATGTGATGGGGCATTCCTCCACCAAATGCTTAACCGTTTGTCTTTCAGCACCGCAATCGCAATTTGGAGAAGGTATTTTTCCCCATCTAAAAAGTGAGTCAGAGCACCTACCACAGTTGGTTCTAATTCTATTTAGTGTAGTCCAGATCCGTCTTGGTTGATTGAAGCCCTCTGGTTTGCTTGTAATACATGGCATATTTCGGATGTCAGGTGGAGCATTCTTCTCCCAATCTTCTTGCCAACGGTCGGTTATTTCGAAATTCCTTTCAATTAGTATCCTTGCAGAATCGAGAGGGTTTTTTCTTGAACGAAGCCTACTTATGTCTAGGGAGCGGATTTTATGCTAAATGCATATTGCATGCATATTTCGCATATTTGAGAACTTTACTAAATTTTGCATATTTTTAAAAAAACATGCATATTTTGTACCTATTTAAAAACATTTAAGTCCAAAAATTTTTTTTAATTCGACACAAAATATTTCCCCGCACAGGCTGTCGTATCTATTAATTCGAGAACTACCTGAAGAGAGACGGCTCATTTACTGCCTTTTCATTTTTTCTTAGAAAATACCCGATCTTTACACAAAGTACTTATTTAGTGCTTAAGTACGCCGTTATAAAATGATTGTAGGATGTTAAAATTATGAAGGATGGTTTACCGGGAAATCCGAATTTTATTTACTTTTATTATTATTTAGTAGGTACCTATAATTCTGGTGATTCTTTTAAATCTCCTATTGTTAAGAGAATTTACACCTGGAACCATAGTTTTACGATTTTCTAACGGAAATTGTTAACGGAATATATTAGGGGTGAATAATTCCCTGATGTAAATGTACTAATAGGTAAGTAGTGTGAAGTATTCGTCAAAAGTCCTTTACGGGTCCAATTGTACAGAAACAAATTACCTAATGTACCTTCACCTACCGAACCAGTACTGACTAGGTGGGAAACTTGGTTGGAGGCTGCAACTTTTTATGCTGAACATTTTGTCGCAATTAAGGAATTGCTTTTAGAATTTAACGCCGAAGACAGTGGTGCTATTATAAAGGCAGAACATATTGTTAAAACAACTTCATTGACAAATCAGCTATTTTTTATCAAGACGCATTATAGCGGAAAATGTCTTTAACAGAGTCCGTCGAAATAGTTAGAAATTTTAAAGCAAACATTTCGAAAATTCCCGGTGAAATCGATAATTCAGTTAAAAAGAAATTAGAATTGGTTCTAGAAAAAAATAATGGCTTTAAAACTTTGGAGGACATATGCGAAATTTTTAATGTAAATTTTGAAATTGATTTTGGTGCAGAATTTACGGCTTTAACAAGTTATTTTAAATACGCCCCAATTACTTCTGTTGATGTTGAAAGTAGTTTTTCAAGTTATAAAAATATTTTTTCTGATCAAAGAAAATGTTTCCTCGTAAAAAAAATTGGAAAAACACATTGTAGTGAATTATAATCCAAGATATATATAGTGATATTGCTGTTTTATTTTAAATAGGTAACTATTGGTATCAGTTTTTGTAAAAAATGTGAATAAATTGTATATATAAAAAATTGATTTTATTTGAAAGATAATAAATAAGATTGCCGCCCCCCCCCCTATAAAAGAACTCCCTAGAATAGAATAGGACAGAAAATTTGTGGTTTCTCGAAATTCGCATTTTTTGAATTTTTGTGCATACCTTGCGCATATTTTGTAATTTTTTACTGCATATATATGCGCATATTTCCTCAAAATTGATCGCATATATATCCGCTCCCTACTTATGTCTCTGCCGTTAATATCAACGTGAGAGCGGAGTACAGGATCGGCGTTAATTTTTCTATACTCCCTGACAAGAGCATGTTCTCGATGGATTTTTGAGGGGGCTATGTGGCTTAGTGTTGGTAGCCAATACGTTGGTGTGGTCTTAATTGTACCTGATATAATACGTAAAGTCTGGTTTAGTTGGGCATCAACCGTTTGGTGTGTGGGCTGTTGAGCCATACCGGTGCACGATACTCTGCAACTGGATACACGAGTCCCAGTGCTGTCGACCTAAGTGTATTCGCTGAGGAACCCCATGTGGTACCGCATAACTTTTGTATAATATTGTTTCGTGTTCTAAGTTTTGCCGTCATCTTTGTAAGATGTTCTTTAAAGCTTAGCGTTCTATCGAGTGTCACACCTAAATATTTTGGGTATTTAGTATGATTGAGAAGTCTGTATTCAAAGTGGATTTTTAATTGGTAATTAGCCAATCTGTTGTTTAAATGAAAGCATGATACTTCCGTTTTGGAGGTACTGGGCTGTAATCTCCATTGTCGGAAATATCTCCCGAGGATAATCAGGTCGTTTGTTAGTATTTGCTCAGTAGTCTCCATTTCTTCATGGCTCGTAGCAAGTGCCCAGTCATCTGCATAACCGAACTTCTTTGATATGGTTTCAGGCATATCTGCTATATAAAGGCTAAAGAGTAGAGGGGCCAGCACCGATCCTTGTGGAAGACCATTGTTCAGTTTCATTTGAGTACTGGTCTTATCGCCCATGATGACTTGAAAACTTCTATTGCAAAGCATTGTATTAATGACATCAGTAATCTTTCTGCATGGAATCGCTCGCATAAATTTATATATTACCCCTTGTCTCCACACGGTATCGTACGCTGCTGATAAATCGATGAAAACAGTAGATGTTTTTAGTTGTTTTTGAAAGCCTGTTTCTATGTAGTTAGTCAGTGCTAGGACTTGGTCTGTGCAGCTGCGGTTTGGTCGAAATCCTGCTTGTTCCACAGGTATATGTTGAAGTATTGTTTGGCTAATTCTATTATATAGCATTCTTTCAAAAAGTTTGTAAACCATACTTAGAAGTGCAATTGGACGATAATTTTTTGGTAGATCGTTAGGTTTCCCTGGTTTTAAAATGGCTACGATTTTTGCTCAATAATTTTACAAGAAAAAAATAATAAGCAGTTCAAATTTGTTATCAATCTAACAAGGATTAAACATTAGGTACATACAAAAAATATAAAAATTTTCCCATTTGTCAATGCGATAATTTAGGAGTCTCTAAAAAAGAGTTATTTTGCTCTCCTGAAAAGTACCACTTTTCACATTCGATAGTTGGAAATGGCAGGGAAGATGTACAAAGGGGGAACTATAGTAATGCAATGTAAATGTTTATAGGTTTATACCAATAATTTTCCACCTCTACTAGTTTTATCCGTATTATTTTTCCCTCTTTTGCGTTATTTTGCCGGTCATCACTGTATATTAAGCAAAACGATATCCAAAGAACCGGATATCTAAACATTTCTTACGTTGGAAAACAAATTCTGATAACAACTTAAATCCGAGCTTTCTACAATTTATAAAACAAACGGACTATAAATAAAGAGACGTAAGGAATCTACAATATGCATTTCACGACACGTCAATTTATCAAGATAAAAATCCAAACGAATTTAGTTCCTAGTATTCAATACTCCTAGAATTTCTTTAAGTACTCTGAATCAAGATGAGATAGAGATACGCCACTGTCCAGACAACAACACAAAAATAGGTGTTCCGATATTTAATTCGATATCGGATAATATCGAACTAAATTGGTGTAAAATTGTAGTGAAAGTGGTATTTAACGGGTAAGGTATATTCAGAATTATTAATGGTTGCAAAAGAACCTGTTCTACGACGAATAACTTGATTTTTTAACAGTGGGTAGAGGTTAGTTATCCGAAAGGTTGAATTGTAACTAACTTCTGGCGCTAGATGTGCTAAGCTGTGTAGGCAACCAGTAATTCACCGAACCCAGTGGCGTGGGAACTAGTAAGTACAAATTGTGAGAGTACTTCCTAAATGTCAGAGCAGAATTAGAAATTCCGTCTGTGTTGGAGGTTGTAGAAAATAAACAATTAAGTTGGTGGGGACATTTGCAGAGAATGAATGACAACCGACCAGTCAAACAAGTGTGGGAAGCAAGAATTCAACACAAACGTGGAAGAGGCAGATCAAGGAAAACATGGGATGACGTGATTGGAGACACACTTAAGAAGAGAGGAAAAACGTGGACGGAAGCAAAAATATTAGCAAGAGACAAAAAAAAGTGGGGAAAATTTGTACATGAAATTTAAGTGTAAACTCTTAGGGGTAAGCCTGGGAGTAACTCTCGTACACCTTAGGGTAAAACTGTTATATATATACTATGAATCAAATTCGTTGGATTTTTATCTTGATAAATTGACGTGCCGTGAAATACACATTGTAGATTTCCCACGTTTATTCAGTTATCGTCCGTTTGCTTTGTAAATTGTTGAAGGCTCGGATTTAGGATTGCTACCAGAAATTGTTCAGATATGAAGAAATGAATTAGAATTTATATGTAAGAAATGATTAGATATCTGGCTCTTTGGATTTTGTATTGGATGTCGCTAGTGCGTCTGTTACAAGTTGTTTTTAATAATTGGCTGACATGACAGGGAGATTCGGTTTGGATTCAGAGCACACCACGGATCGCTCTGAGGAGTCCAAGAGGACAAAATGTGCATAAGCGGATGGTGGTGGTCTCTGTATCAAAACTAAACCTTTAACTGTCTATCTTTATTACATTTATTCTTTAAAATGACTCACCAACGACATAATTTAAATCCGTATCTCCCATCCAAAGACACACAGGTCGTATATAATTAGTAAATTGTAGTGATTCTCCAAGAATTAAAACAGCTATGTCTGCGTCACTGGTTAAGCTTTCGTAATCCGGATGAATGTGTATGGACTCCGGTTCCACTATCTTTTCTCCTCGTACTGGTATCCATTTGTGGATATTCAGTTTTCCCAGGATCAGTAGTACCTCTTGAGGTCGAAGTTTTCTGTGGTCGATCTCCACACAATGAGCAGCTGAAGTAAAATAGATAATATTAATAATACCGTTATTTGCTTAATAACTGACTTAAGCTACAGATATATTTAACCTGTTTGATATAGTACCAAAGACATGTTAATCGTAGACAAGGCATACTGAGCAAAAAAGCGTAACGCGCGGCAGTCGATCGATGGTCTATCTATCTCTTTTTACTAAGAGATACCGCTCATATGACGTACAAAGATGGCTAGACCACTCAAAATGAATATTGACCAATGGGGTCGTTGATATCGGCGTTACACCTCGACGCACAGAGCGGCCATAATCTACAGGTTATTATATCTATGTATTTATAGTACACTGTTGTTACGAGAAAACTTTTGATCATGTACAGCACGCCAAGATGATGCCAATACTAAAAGAAGCAGGAATTAAAAACCAAGATCTGAAAATAATTAGAAACCTGTACTGGAATCAGATCACAAAGCTCAGAGTTGAATGTGAACACACTGAATATTTTAAAACCATACGTGAAGTGAGGTAAGGCTATATTTTTCTCCTCTAACCTTTAATCTCGGCTCTGAAAGAAAATTTATCGAAGGTTTTACTCCCTTCAACCTGATGGAGGTCTTATTCAAGAGCTACAACCCTCTATTAGAGTCAGAGTAAGAATACTACGGTGCTACGTCTTCTCTTTATCATTTTTTATGGTGCTGAATTGTAGACCTTCGAAGATACGTGCAGATTGAAATTAGAAGTATTTTGGATGTGGCTATATCGGAGAATATTTAAAATCCCGTGGACTGACCAAGTCAGAAATGATGAGGTCTTCAGTAGAATGAAGATGAACTGAGAGGTAGTGACTACCATCAGTACTTTAAGTGATCTTGCAAGGAAGAATATATGGAAACCGATGCCCAGGAAGAAGAAGAACATCCTGGTTTAAGAATATAAGAATCTAGTTCAGTACAACATGGGTTTTTCGAGCTACTGCAGGTAAGAGGTGAATAAGTAGATATCAGATGAGATGGTGCGATGTTTTTGGATGGCGGGCCATTATATGTTATGTACTGTCTACCCTGTTGTACGCAGTCAAGTGCAAGAGGGCAAGG
Source organism: Diabrotica virgifera virgifera (assembly GCF_917563875.1). Lineage (NCBI taxonomy): Eukaryota > Metazoa > Arthropoda > Insecta > Coleoptera > Chrysomelidae > Diabrotica > Diabrotica virgifera. Next base: position 24,325,221 of record NC_065449.1, on the reverse strand, counting down.
CGAGAACCTTGTCACGTCTGGAGTCTTTTGAGGTGTGGTTGTAGCATCGGTTGTTAATAATTCCATGGATCGGGAGAGTATGAAATGTGAAATGATTAAATTTCGGAAAGAATGCTTAAAAATAAGAATAATTATTGATAACAGTAAAGCGAGGAAATTTATCTTATTTTGGCCATATCTATAGAAATAAAAAGTATGGTTTTCGGCAGTTAATTATTGAAGGAATAATCGAAGAAAGGCGAGATATTGGACGAATGAAGTTCTCGTGACTGCGAAACTTACGCCAATGACTTCAAAGGCCGACCTCCCACTCTCCACATTTTCATCCAATTGCCCTAATTTTAATCTAGAGATAGAGTCGGACATTGATAGCTAGAGTACGGTTGGAAGTTTGTTGATTATTCTTAAACTATTTATTTATTAACATGTTTGAATTTGACTATTTTATGTAATACTTATATGTAAACTTTGTGTATTGACACTTGGGCCAGTTTTTGCCCGATTCCGCAGTATGTCCAATATCAAATATTCAGTATTCATATCCGAAATTGGACAGTATCATTTTATCACCCAGTAGATCGAATGCATTTATTTGTTATTAAACACACACACGTAATTAATTAAATTACATACACATTTGGTCAATTATCAATAATATAATTTGGACATCAGCCAAAAGTTGCTGACATAAGATAAACAATTTACCTTAATTAGATACACAAAATCACGCGGGGCCCGTGTTTACATTGACCCAATTTAAACTTATATAAAACTAAGATCTCTTGTCTAGAAATTCAATTATTATTAATTCATTAACGCGAGTGATTGTCTTCAACGCTCATCATTTAAGTCTCTACTCAAAGTACCCCGGGTCAACATCCATAGTGTAAGTCTCATCAATAAACTCTGCTACTATTATTTGGTGTTTCCATCACAACTTAAAGACCATCTACACTGAGCCAACGAAGGGATATTGTTCTGTTTGACATTACGGAGACCCGCATAGTTATACGATTAGCAAAAGATTCAAGTTCCCTGGATTCTAGCATAATTCCAGTTGATGATCGCCAACCATGATCAGGAGAAGGCACATGAAAAACAAGTAGGACTACTGACTGGACACTGTAAGCTCAAAAATTATTTGAGTCGTATGAGTTTAGGGTAAAATAATTCTGTCCAGAAGCATCAGGTTACATGAACAGACAACTTTCAAGGCTGTGGAACCGTGTCAAGAAGGCTAAGCTATTAAGGAGCTTTAAATATGGACAAAGAAAAGCATAATAGATACGTGTAAAAGTGTAAGTAAGGAGAAATGGACAATCTAATAATGACAATAAGAAAGAAACCATTGATATACCTCACACTTTAATTTGATTAATAGTAATAATAAACTAATAGACCTGGATCCCGCGTACCAACAAAAAGTTGATTAATAGCAAGCTGAAAATTTAGTAATAGCTTAACGGTGTCTAGTCGAACAAACTTTGATGTATGGGAACACTGGGACAGGGGAAGTTTTAATTGTGGAACAGGTTAAACATTTTGAACGTTGAGGCTACGAAAAGGTTCCATGTATTTTGTCGGACAGAACTTCCAATCGATGTGTTACCATTTCATTAAACTTTCATGCAAAAATCAGACTGGTGTTTATCATCAGCTGGGCATTTTAATGAGTGAGAGTTTAATGAAAGGGTAACTAATCAATTGGATATTCTGTCCGACAAAGTACATGGAACGTTTTCGTAATCTGACGTTCCAAATTTTTAAACTGTTCCACAATTAAAACTTCCATTGTTCCAGTGTTCCCGTGCATCAAAGTTTGTCTGACTAGACACCGTTAAGCTATTAACAAATTTTCAGCTTCCTATTAATCAACTGTTTTTGGTACGCAGGATCCAGGCCGATAATAGTTATTTTACTTACCAGTAACAATATGTTTGGTTGAAATAAGCGATCCACTACAAATATAGTTGACACCAGTAGTTTTCACCTGAAAAACGGCCACCAACCACGGATAAGCCCCCCTTGGTACAAGCTTTCCATTGAAAATCAAATGATTGGTCGTCAAAGATTGTCCACACACATCGTCCATTGGCCTGACAGGTTGTACGCTATCTTTCGATGCCAGTTCGATGTCTTCTGGGAAGTCTATTGACTGTTCTGAAGGCCGAGGTGGTTCCGTGTGTGTGGCTATGGCAGGAATGGTTTGCGTCGGCCTTAAGGGTGCTGGAGTTGGCCTAAAGGGTGGTGGAGTTGGCCTAGTTGCTGAAAAATAATAAATTTGTATTGAATGCAACAAAAATCAGGTGACTATGATCTTTCCTACGATCTTTTCTACGATCTTCCCTATATTATTGTAAGGAGTTGAATGGTGGACTCTCAAAGATTCCACCTGCAACAAAATTGTATCTTTATCGTCAAATCCTAAAGATATCTTATCTTGAAAGAGACAATGGGAAACAAACAATTCTGTTTTAGAGAAGGATTGGGAACAAGGAAAGAATTGTTCTCAATGCTAATATTACTTTAACGATAATGGGAAGTACAGAAACCAATTTACGTCTGCTTTATAGATTTTGAAAACGCGTTTGATAGGGTTCAACATGATATCTATCTAGAAAAGATTGGAATAGATGATAAAGATCTGAGAATTTTACAACATCTATATTGGAATCAAGAAGCTTCTATTCTGGTAGGCGGCAAATATACAGACAAAATTTGCATTCAAAGAGGTGTCAGACAGGGTTGTGTGCTATCCCCAACTTTGTTTAACGTTTACTCAGAAACAATTTTTAACGGAGCTTTGGAAGGGCAATGTGGAGTTCGAATCGGGGGAGAAACTATTAACAATATCAGATATGCAGATTACACCGCGATCATGGCTGAAAGTATCGAAGATCTTCAATTCCTTATTGATCAAGTCACTAGACAATGCTCCAATAACGGACTTGGCATAAATACAATAAATGCTAAGTTATTTGTGGTTAACAAACAAGACGTCGGCCTTATGCAACTAATTGTCAGTAATGAACCGATAACAAAAGTTAACCATTTTTCAAATACCTAGGATGCTGGATAAACGAGACACTTAATCCGGATGAAGAAGTTAAAACTCGTATAGAAATTGCAGGAGGGGCATTTGTGAAACTTATAGCTATTCTGAGCAGTTATCAGCTGAATTTACAACTAAGAATCAAGTTCCTAAAATGTTAGGTGTACCATGTGTTACTATAATATGGATGTGAAATCTGGATGGTTAACATGATGAACAAATTAGAAGCCTTCGATATGTGGTCATATTGTAGAATGCTCAGAATATCTTGGGTTCAACGCATTTCAAACCGAGAAGTCTTAAACAGAGTACCCTAACAACACAAAACATTCCAGGAATGTACTATCAAAGTTCTATTAATGTTTGAATGTCCTGGACATTCAAGGAACATTCGGTGAACATCTGATTAAGTTATTGATGGAATGTTACCACAAGACATTCTATGAACATACTACCAATGTCATATATTTTAAGAGAGGCCATTTACTATTCAATTTGCATTCATTTTCAAATTTGCCGCGCGTGTATATATGTATTTAGGCAATCCAAACCACGTGACTTCTGGTTCTGGTTGGCATACAAAAAGTTACAGGTTACAGAGGTTATGTTTGTAATATCATTTTATTTCATTGTTTATCGTCGTATTTTGTCTATTTTGGATTCATTTGGATTTCGTTTGCTGTATTTTGTGAACTTTATAAACTTTACCACACTGCAAAGTGATTATTTAAGGAAATTATTATTGGAAACTCCAGATGTTTGGAGAAAGGTAGGGGAAACAATTTTTATTTACTGTTCATTTTTCTCTAATATTTATCAATATTGATGAATTTTGCAAGCAATAACATTATTTCATGTATTGTTTTAGATATTTATTGAAGCTGAAAAAAATTGGGGATTTAGATCCATATACAATTCAGTCAGAATTGGATTATTTTACCATAAAGTGCATTCCACCAAATTACTATTATAGATATTTATACATATCTGGTGGAGTCTCACAGTTACTACTCTAAGCAGCAGATGAATGCATACAAAAGCCCCCAGGCACATAAACATTTTACAGCTGGATTTGTTTTTAAAGTTGGAGTAAAGTTGGAAGTCACAAGCAACAACTTCGTAAGTATCTACAAGAATATTGAGGAAATCCAGCTCCTTGATACTACTGGGCACACTAGAAGATTGAAGAGGACAAAGCCTTTTGAACTAGTTTGAGTGATAGGTGATAGTGAAAAGCAGAGCATAATGCTTGTGTGTCTGTGTATGTTAGAATAGTGCGGTTAGAAAAGCAGAGCATAGCATAGTGCTTGTGTGCCTGTTAGATTAGATAAGAGACGCTATGGGGTAAGCTCTTCATTTTAAGGAACAGTAGTAATTTAGGTTAAATTAAAATTGCTCATTGGTCAGAGTTATGACCAGATTGTAATTGTAATGTACAATTCAATACAATGAATCGTCATCGTAGTGGCGATTATGGAAAAAAATATATGACAAGATTTTGTGCAATAAAAATGTTTAGATTTATCACGGATGTATTATTTGGTATGGCCACATATACTTCTGGTATATCGTCGGTGATGTGACAATACCTCCTATCTGCTTTTTCATGAATTTTGTAGGAGATGAAAAACTTGTTTGGGCCACCTTCTGTTTTCATATATTTTTTGACTTGTTTTGTAGTAAATTCAACTATCTATTTACTACAAAACGCTACTAAAGTTAAAACTTACGAATGAAAACAGGAGGTGACATTAAAAAATGTTTTTCGTCTCCTGCAAACTCATGAAAAAACATATAGGAGATATTGTCACATTATTGACGATATATTTCAGAGAATGTCTAAAAAATATACTTTGAATGTCCTAAGAACATTCGTAGACATTCATGGAATGTTTCAACAAGACATTCAGTCTAAACAATATACTGTGAATGTTCAAAGAACATTCGTAGACATTCATGGAATGTTCCAACAAGACATTCACGGAATGTTTAAAATGCTGACACAGCACTTTCCTGGGACTTTCCAGGGACGTTCGTGTGCTTTTGGGGACATTCCAGAAATGTTTTCAATGTCCTGTGTGTACCTTCTAGGAACATTCCTGGAATGTTTTGTGTTATTAGGGTAGGTCAAGGCGAAGGTGACTTAATGAAGATGAAAAAAAGAGGAAACGTGAATATCTGGGGCGTACAATGAGAGGTAGCAGGTACAGGATACAGCAGTTAATATTCAACGGAAAGATCGATGTAAAAAGAGGAATTGGTAGGAAGAAATGCTCATGGCTTCGAAACCTTCGTCATTGGACTGGTTTATCAGCAGATGAATTATTACGCCTAAAAGGGCACGGTACTTAAAGAAGAAGAAACTCAAAAGAAAAATGAGATAAATAAAACATAATAAATGCACTTACTGTGAACAATACTGCCCGTATTCGGTGTTTGCCCATTATTTCCAGTATTATAAATATTGCCATTAGTGAAAAATGGATTTTCGTTGTAAACATCTGAAGAACTTTCGGTGGCTGGTTTTTGAGGACGCGGTTTCGGTTGAAAATTGAACTGGTTCGGTGGTAGCGTGGGGTTGAAGTTGAATTTGTTTTTCTCAGTGTATGTTGGTCGCTTTTCGTTTCCGTATTGGTCTATTTCGTAGAAATGAAACGAAGCTGTAAATAAGTTTTCTATTTTAGTCAGTAAACTATACTAAAGCATTAAAAAATGACTAAATTAACAATGTTACGAAATTGAGAAAACAAGCTCGGGCTAAAGCAAGACGAGAAATAAAATAACAAAAGATAAGAGCTGGGTAAAAATTGTAACAAAATAAATACATATCTATACGTAGAAGAAAAAGCACCGAAAGTTACGAAACCTTCGATAAAATAAATGGAAGAATCACTGAAAAGTTATTGACAGAAAATAGAGCAGAATTCCAGAACGATGAAAATAAAGGAGAATAATTGCGGATTAATGTAAAACAAATCAAATAAATATGTAGATAACTTAGGAACGGAAAAGCTGCTAGGTCTGAAGATACACCAGTTGAAAAGATCAAAAATACACACGAGATGAACTATACTATAATGTAAGAAAACTATTTGAACAGTGCATAAATAGCGAGTGAGCACCAACTAAGGAATGGAAAACATTTTGGATAATACCTGCAATTTAGAAAAAGCGAAACAAAGGTAACTGCAGAAAATAGGTACTTAGGTAATAACGATTGTCTGTTACTAGTACCTTCAGTAGAATATATGAAAACATTATTAAACATGAAATTGAAGACGAGTTTACTGACTTACAGCCAAAAAACAGACAGGGTTTAGAGCCGATAGATCCACAATTAACCACCTATATAGTATAATTATACAGGGTAGCGATAAAGTATGGAAACACGGTAATTTCTCGGAAACCGCTCAGTTTTTCTGGAAATCTAATGAACTTTCTTATTTTAAATAGAACACCCTGTATATCTTTTGCGTTTTGAGGTCCTTAAGAAATACTGATTATTTTTCATTTTATATTCCCTATACCTATTTTTTTTTGGCCCGAGTAGACAATATTTTAGTATCTTTAAATCACTGGAAACAAAAAAGGTCTTTTGTCATTTTCCTCTAAACCTCTAAACCTTTGTCATTTTCCTCTAAAGTTTCCGAGTTATAAACAATTTAAAGCTGAAAAAATTCGAAAAATGACGATTTTCTAAGTTAAAAAACATAAGTAAAAAATAATATTTTTGAAACTATGAAGTGCCTAAATTCAAGTTCAAAGCTTATTGTATCAGCTAGCGATAAGTGATTTGGACTTATTTAATTTTTTCTACAACTGTGTTAAAAATGCAATTTTTAGCACTCAATGGGAGCGTTAAAAATGCTACTTTAAAGCACTAGTGCTTTAAAAATTTTAAGACACTGCAGTTAAAAGTAAATAATTGTCAAATTGTGAAACGTCAAAATATTTATATTTCATTTATTAGCATTATTATTAATAGTACAACTTGAGCAATTTGAAAAAGGTGGTTTAAAAGGTTTTTTAAAATTTAATTTAAACTGTATTTTTGCATTTTTAACACGTTTGTAGAAAAAAACTATTAAAATTTGATAGAATATACCACAATAAAAGTAAGATGTTATTCTATAGTTGTTATGATTTTGATCAGTTTTGATGTAATGTAAAAAAATATAAAAATGGAATGTCAGTCAAGTTCAAGTAAAGCTTTTGTAGATATTGTCCTGCAATTGAGAATGAATAAATTATAATTATTGTTGATATATAAGACGTTTGTAGAAAAAATATTGTATGATATACGTGTTAAAAAAATTATTGGGGAAAATTTTGTATTTGGGGATTTGGAAAAGTCAGTGATTAGAACAAGGCATTAAGCAAATAAATCGATTTTTAAATACAACATCTAGAGACCAACTTTTTGCATTGTGTTCACGATGATGTCAGACAAAAGTCCACTATAGAAAAATGGGTGGAAATGTATAGTTGCATTTTAAAGTGCATAAAATACATCTAAAACGCATAAACATGTCAAAATTAGTGTAAATGCTAGATTTTGTTACTCGTTGGTTTCTGGCGTCGCTGACGATGAATACGCCATCAGAACGTATCACCGGAGCACCTGGTGCCACTGCTAAGGCACGTCATCTAAAGTTTCGAGGGTTTTTGATACTAAATTGATGCAAACAGATTACTCTGGGGTTTTTTGGGGACAATTGTAGATTGCAAAAGGGGTCGATTGGCCCAGTTGACCTTACTACACTGCGACCTATAAGATCTTTTGTGTATACCCTACATCTATATTTTAGTCCAAAAGGTCTAGGCTTCTAAGAAAGTCCATTGTCCGTTTTGGAGCTAGGTTTGTAATCTGATCAGTATCAAGGAATACCTGTTCCAGATATTTATGGCGTTGCCGAACAATTACTCTGCAATTGCAGATAATATGTTCTGACGTCTCATCTGCCTCATCGCAGAATCTACATGTCCCACTGTCCAGTATGCCCATTTTACAGAGATGGTATCTGAGTGAGCAGTGTCCAATGAGAATTCCTGTGATTACTCTGAGATCAGATTTCTGAAGCTCTAAGAGTAATTTCGCGTAGCGGGCAGAGGGTCGTAATAACCTTTTTGCCTGTCTTTGGCCTGGAACATTTTTCCAGTAGGCTGCACTGAGTTCCTTTTCATATTTTCGAACTTCTTCCATTATGCGGCTTTTTGGTATGCCACAAAATGGTTCAGGTCCGATGAAAGGAGTACAAGATCTTTCCTTTGTGAGACTATCGGCAATCTCATTTCCGACAATTCCTTTATGCCCTGGCACCCATAGCAACGTTAGTTTGTTGCGACTAGCCAGTTGTTTAAGGGATTGTTTGCAATTCCAGGCTATTTTTGACTCGTAAGTTGTGGACTTCAGAGCCTTCAAAAGCAGCCTGACTATCAGATGCAATAAATATTCTTGCTGAGTTGAGGCCTTTTCTTAGGCACTCTTGAGCACAGAACTCTATTGCTATTAGTTCTGCTTGAAATATTGTTGGAGCATTTCCAAGGGCTGCGGATATCCTAATATTAGGACCTGTGATCCCTATTCCTACTCCTTCGTTTGTTTTTGACCCATCAGTATAGTAAGTGAGGGCACCTTTTGTGATTTGAGCGATTTCGTTTTCTGTCAACTCGCGGTCGTTAATAATAACATCTAACGCGAGTTCGAAATCTTGTTTTGCAGGCATTACGTCTGTAGGCATCTTCATGATTTGGGTTGTTCCAGCCCTTAATACCTCAAGATGTCCCGTTAAGTCACCGGGTTTTAGAGATTTAGTCTGTGTCAGCCTATAGGAATTTTCTAGAGCGATCCTCTGTACATGTAAATGTAGTGGAAGAAGGTCTAGCATTGCCTCTAAGGCTGCGGTAGGACACGATCTCATTGCACCCGTGATCCCAATACAGGCAAGTCGTTGCACTTTTTGCAACTCGTTTATTGCCTTTTGCTGCTTTGTTTTGGTCCACCAAACCATCCCAGCATAAGTGATAATGGGTCTGACAACCGTTAAGTATGACCAGTGGATCATTTTTGGCTTCAGACCCCAGGTTTTGGGGACAATGGAAACTATGTTATCCGGGGTCGGTTCTGATGGCATATTCGTATTCAGCGACACTAAAAATAACCTAGTAATCTATTTGCATGCATTCAAAGGCGAAAACCTTCAAAACTCCAGAAAATGACGTGTCTTAGTAATCACCGTGGCACCCGGTATTCCTGGGGTCAGTCCTTATGGCATGCTCATGTTCGAATTTAATGTCGAAACCCTCAAAACTCGAGAAGATGACTAGCCTTCGCAGTGACACTGGGCATCAGGTTCTTCTGGGGTCGGTTCTGATAGCGTAGTCATGTTCAGCGACCCCAAAACCCCCGAGAAGCAAAATCTGGCCCTTGACATGTGGCCCACGCCCATATGCTTATTTTGACATGTTTATGCACTTTTGGATGCATTTTATGTACTTAAAAATGCAATTATACATTTTCATCCATTTTTATATAGTAGACCTTTTTTGCTGATGTCATTCTGAACAAAATTCAAAAAGTTGCAAGTCTGAAGATTATGCTGTATTTAAAAATCGATTTATTCCGGTGTTTCTGGTCTAGATCTCAAACCATTAAATAAATTATGGGAAACATTAGAGAAAACAAATAAAGATAATGTTATAGTAGAAGTTGCTAATCGACCATAAGAATGGACAACTGCCAAAATAACAATGAAAGGGAGATTGTCTCAAATCTTTGCAGAAAACAAAGAACTCAAACATGTATACTGTCTGTAGCCAACTCTTTTTAAAATTTCCTTTGAATAAGTTCTCAAAATATGGAAAAAATGCACTGGAATGTCTTAAGTTAACATAGGGAAGACAAAAATATGTGTATAGGAGAAGGCGACGAAACATAATACTTATTCAAAGATGGAGGACAAAATAAATGTCAAGAATATGAGTACTTAGATGTACGTGTACAGATAACTAAATATACAACACTCTCAAAGGTTGTATAAGACAAATTATGCAGGAGGACAACTCTTTATCTCTATGCCTAAGAGTATTTTTTGGGACTAGAACATTTCAAAAGAAAATAACTAAGTACCTCTGGAAGCTGGTGTTATTCCAGGACAACCAGGTATTCAGGATAAACAACAACTTAAGCAAATATAGTAAGAACAACAAGATTCAAAAGAAAAAGGACATACACAGTGGTGTATACCAACTTAGAAGTTTTCGAGTTATCAGTCCCTCTTTAGTGGATTTTGGAGTACTTACACTAATATCCACAAAATCAAACAGTGTTTGAATTTCAATTGTTAATTACACACATACTTAAATGTATTAAATTAGCTGACTTGAATGAAGAAATGAAATAGATAAAAATAGCAAATTATATTTTTATTGGACCAAGATAGTCTGCCCAATAGGGGAGTGCATATAGATTTTCACTTCGAAAACAATCAAACAAGATAGAACTTGTTGTAATTTCATTAAGAAATGTTTAATAAACAACATATCAAAAAGTTCTACTCGAGAAGTGCGTGCTTCATTATTTATTAAACAAATGAACTACGAAGTTTGATGTTTTTTTAAATAACTCCGAAAATATAAATTTTAGAACAAAAGTGACTTGACCATTGAAAAATTCAGAAAATTTTACAAAGAAAACCTTATATAAAGAATTTTCTAAAATTAAATCTGTATCTTCTATAATTTTTTATTTATAACGCTAAAGTCACCCTTCTCACAAACATTTAGTTAACAAGTGCACGGTTGAGTTATTTTAATGTATTTCTTTAACTACTGGATCAAATGAAATTTTGCAAATTGATCCTAAAAGAAGAATATTTATGCTATCTTATGGTTGTAATAAAAAGAAATAGAATGTATGGGTATAAGTACGGTGGGGGCGGAAAGTGAGCCTTACATGAATTTTGTTTAAAAATGATTTAGAAATGTGTAACTAATACAATTTTTCTTGAAAAACCTTCAATATTGTACAACTTACCTTTCAAGCATCGTACTAAATGATGTTTCATTCAAAAAAATATCAAAAATTTAATTCAAATGATATGACGTCTTAAAAAATGTAATTTTTGAAATCTTCGTAGTTTTATAGGATTACCACCACTTTAAGACGGTATTACTCAAGTTTGAACAGACCTATTACAGTTTTATAAGTGTTTTTTAAGCTTAGGATGTAGTCTTTAAAATCCACTAAATTATTTTGCTTTAGAAATGAAATAGACTATTTCTTTTTGAGAAAATTAAGAAAGATAACAAAAATGTAATACAAAAACCGAAAATTACCAGCTAAAAAAATGTTTATATAAAGTGATCAAAACTTTTTCTGTAGCACTTATTAAAATACATTTAATAATAAACTTCAACAATAATAAATGTTCAGCAAAAATTTTTTTTAGGTCTTATAGAGTAATGTCTGCGTAACTTGGAACCTACATATTGATAACTTTTTTATTATCAGTTTTACGCAAAAAAGTTATTCTTTATAAAATATTCTGCAACGTATATAATCTAAGATGCAATCGTCAAATATCAAATGAATTTTATACGAGGTATGTCAAAAAATATGAATTTCACTCAAGAGTAAAGTATCGTTAAATTTCACAATATCGAAAATTGTTATTAAGAAAAGTTGTTTGGTTTATAAAATTTTTTTTAGTGTTCAATTACATCCTTCTAATTAAAATATTGTGAATAATAAACGCACTTAACTCTTAAGAAAATTTCATATTTTTTACATACCTCGTATCAAATTAAAAAAGTGTAATATCTGATGGTTGTATCTTAGATTTTAGACCAGGGAGAGCATTTTATGAAGAATAACTTTTTTTCGTAAAAGTGATAATAAAATAGTTATCATAATTGTAATAAAATGATGATGGGTGTATCCGTAATTTGAAAAAAAAAATTGAAAAAAAATGTTCGATTAGAATAATGTAATTCTATATTTAAAGATAGATTTTAATTTCAAACAACTTTTCTTAATAGCATTTTTTGATATTCTGAAATATAATAGTACTTTACTCTTTAACGAAATTCATATTTTTGACATAACTCGTATAAAATTGATAAAATTTGATATCTGCTGGTTGAGTTTTAGATTTTTGACTATCCACAGAATTTTATGAAGAATAACTTTTTTTCGTAAAATTGATAATAAAAAAGTTTTCCATGTGGTTCCTAGCTAAGCAGACAAACTGTATAAGAGCTTCTGTATAAGAATTTTCAAATTGCAATGCCATATTCGGATTTAGTATAATCAAAAACAAAATAGAAACATATTTGATCAAAGTAAAATGATTAATTTAACGATATTTTTAAAAATTATTAATACAAAATAAATTGTTATTGTTTAAACAATTAATAAACAATTAGCGGCCAAATCCGCGAGTAGAACTTTTTACTTTAACATGTATATAAACTAACAAAAAAAATGTTTTAGAAAAATATAAGCTTGTTTGAATTTTTCCGAAACAATGCATGTTTTCGTTCTAATTGCACTCCCCTACAACTCTTGAATTGATACCCAAATATCAAACTATTAAGATAATCAAATATATTACTACAATTACTACAATTACTTACTACAGTCTTACTACAATTCAATCCATAATTAACGTTATAAAGATTCAATTTTCAAATGAAAATTGAAGATGTTTTTTTTTTATTTCTTGTAAGATGTTGTTTTTTGAAATTTTTAAGGCAGGCCACATCAAAGAAACATGAAACGTAAATTACGTTTCATGGAAATTAAACAGTGCTAAACAATTATACGTCCGGCCATTTATGAAACTCTCCGAAAATAAAAATGTGTCATGAGCATGAATCACATTGGTTTCATTGGTAGGCGGACTTTGAGATTTGTTTAGCAGTGTTTTCTTTTCATGAAACATGTTTTTCGTTTCATGTTTTTCGTTTCATGTTTCGTTGGTGTGCGGCTTGGCTAAGACTTAGGCAGGCCAGGCCGCATATCAAAGAAACATGAAACGTAAATTACGTTTCATGGAAATAAAACAGTGCTAAACAAATATACGTCCGGCCATTTATGAAACTCTCCGAAAATAAAAATATGTCATGAGCATGAATCACACTCGTTTTATTGGTAGGCGGACTTTGAGATTTGTTTAGCAGTGTTTCAGTTTCATGAAACATGTTTTTCGTTTCATGTTTCATGTTTTTCGTTTCATGTTTCTTTGGTGTGCGGCTTGGCTAAGATTTTGCAAAACATAAAATAAAAACCATAAACTTGCTACTTACTACTATCGGGTGGTTCTCCTGCATTATAATTATTGTTCACTGGTATCAGATTATTTTCTGGGGCTAGATTTGAATTCGACAGTGGTGAAATATTAATCCTTAACGTATGTTGCAGGTTCACAGTCGTTATAAAAGGCACTGAGTTCACTAGAAAACAAAATACACAAAGAATCACTGACATGTTAATCATTATGGCGTCGATATTGCACTTTAGATCACACTGGGTGGGTAATAACATTTAATAGGTACAATAACTAGGTCTATTAATAAAAAAACTGTAATTTCTAGTAATAAAAAACTTGACCGGCTTGAACATTAATAATAATAATAAACACATCATACTTTGAAGAACACTCAATAAATGAACCAACTGCACTAAACATGTATATTATAATATAAATTTCGTAATGAATTTTTAATGAGCGTTTTTACAATTGCTGGATTACGTGCAAAATTACAATACAGCCCCAAAAGTAGGTAGTTAAAGAAAGCCTTTGTTACTAATGGCATGCTATTTGATATCAGTATTTGATATAAATACAACTAACTTTCGAACATTCCAGATATAATGTGTTTTTTTAGCTCTAGAATAAAAATGTCAAATTTTGTAAAGAGTTCAAAGTCCTTGGGTGCTTTATAAATCACAAACTAGATAGGAATAAAGCGATTTCATCTTAAAATCAGAAGAAGACAAACAGAAATATATCCAAAAGAAAAACGATGTCAGACGAAGAGTTAGAGTAGAAATAAAATGTGGGGTAGATAATGTAAGCAAATAAATAGGCCTGGATCCAGCATACCATAAAATTTTTTATTAATAGTAAGCTGAAAAGTTGTTATCAGCTTATAGACCAGGGCGCATCTGTAAAAATATTAGTACATTTGGATGTTAGGAGTTGACTCATATTTTTTTGCAGAAATTGCTTGAAAATAACTCATATAATAATAATTGAGTTATCCTCAGACTCAAAAAGGTCCGGAACATTGTTTAAATATTCCAAATGTCAAACAATAAAGGAAAAATTCGATTTTTTTCTTCGTTTTTTGATTATAACTTTAAAAGTATTCACTTTCGAGAAAAGTTGCACTGGCATAAAAGTTTCGAAATTAAATTTCCTACAATATAGGATTGGTTAAATTTTTTTAAAAATTATCACCCTTGTTGCAAAATAGCGATAATTGCGAAAAAACCATAAAAAACAAGTATTCGTATTTTACGGTTTTCATCCATTTATGCTACACTTAGGACCTTCATATTTTAAACAGAAAAACTTTATAATACAATAAAACAATACTGTAAATTTCATTAAGATCGGTTTAACAGATTTTGCAATCCAGCTTTCGCAAAAAAAAATAATTTTTTCAAAATGTTGCAGGACCGAAAGTAAAGCAGATAGCAAGTTGAAATTTTTTTGACGGATAGAAGAGTACTGTACCTTTCATTTCAAAGTTTCAAAATTAAAATCAGTTAACTACCACGACGTCAGGAATTTTTTTAAATAAACATTAATTTTTGGTGCTACGCGCAGGATTGGTCTGATTGGGTATTCCAATGATCTTTGATAATGATTGATAAATTTTAATTTTTACTAGCTTTCGATATAAATAAATTTGTTTATTGCAAAATAAAAACACATACCTACTCTGTCCTGTAAAATAACACTTTTTTTAGCAAAATCTTTCTTTGTTCATATATTTTAACTTAGAGAATAAAAGTTTATTTTTTTAAACATATGCAATTGTTTAAACAATATTTCACAAGCAATAATCAAATTAGTTTGATTTTTGTGGAATTAAAACATTAAAATACAACAAAATATACAGTAAGAAAATAATATATTAGATAAAGATTGAAAGAAATTTTGGTGGAAATCAACTTATGTGAATCAAACATCGCTGTCCTGCGCGTAGCACCAAAAATTAATGTTTATTTAAAAAAATTCTTGACGCCATGGTAGTGAACCGATTTTAATTTTGTAAATTGCAAATGAAAGATACAGTATTCTTCTATATGTGGACTTGCTATCTGTTTTATTTTCAGTCCTCCAACATTTTGAAAAAATGAATTTTTTTTGCGAAAGCTGGATTGCAAAATTTATTTTGCAAAATCTATTAAAACGATCTTAATGAAATTTACATATTGTTTTATTATATCATAAGGTTTTTCTGTGTAAAATATAAAGGTTCTAAGAGTAGCATATATGGTTGAAAACCGTAAAATGTGAATACTTGTTTTTTTTATGGTTTTTTTTCGCAATTATTACTATTTTGCAACAAAGGTGACAATTTTTAAAATTTTTAACCAATCCTATATTGCAAGGGCGGATCCAGGGCCGATTTTCGGGAGGGGCCATGAACTTTTTTTGAGGAGGGTGACAAAAAAAATTACGGGGGTAATTTTTAAAAATTAGGGTTACAATGTAATGATGAGTTTTAAGGCACTTTTCACACACTTTTACCGCGTGTGAGAAGTGCCTTAAAACTCACCATTTCTGCCGTAGTACCGATTCCTGCACATTTCTTCATATCCAAGAGAAGTTCTTTCAACAAGTTTAATATTATTTTTCCCAAAGGTTCTCTTGTCAGGCCTTGTTCTTTCCCTCTTTCTTGATTTTTACTAATTATTTTTATTAGATTCTCGTAAGCGTCAAGGAACTTGACAAAGTCTTTACGAATGTGGTTATTGTGTATGTATCTCAAATTTAGAGAAAGCTGTTCCACGTGGGATACGTCGATTGTTTCGTCAAATATGACAGAGTTACAATTTGCACTTTGAACCTGATTCATTACTTGTTCAATTATTTCTTCACATGTTAATTGATTTTAACTATTGCTACTAATGTATGTTGCTTAGGAAGATGCTGTAGATAGATGTTTAAGAGTCTTATCTCCTGATGCGATTTTAAACCTTAATAATTCCCCTCATTGCTAGGTCCAGAATCTTCGTCCAGAAGCAGAAGGCCATCATCACGATGGTCTCTTAGAGGAATATTTTGTCGACATGAGAACACTATAGACCCTAGTATTGGTCGTAGTCTTTCTTTATTTTTTTGTATCTTTTTAGACCTCTGAGAGTCTATCTGGCTAATGACTGACTTTTGAGGGTTACGATAACTTTGTAGAAAATCCAACTCAACCTGAACGCACTCCTTGTGGTATGATTTTTGTGATGGGTTTGTATGACTTCGTCTTTGCTAATGAGTTTAGCGAAAGATATTAAAGGTTTCGTGACAAGGCTTTCGGCTGTCATCCCTTTATTGTGACCATATTTTTCATTAAAAAAATGAAATGCAATACATACTTGTCAAACAATTCCTTTTAACTGTGCGAAAATACCAACCAACTCCTTTGTTCCAAGTGCTGGTGATCCAAGTAACGCTTCATTTTTTTTTATTCTTTGTGTATATAGAATATGGAAATTGAGACGATTTTTATGGCTGTCCAGGTCGTTCTAACAATTGGCACTTTGTAAAATTATCAACATTTTGATTTATGAATTCATATTTATGTCATTCTTGAAGCGTCCAGAAAACAATTTATCCCCTGTTTTGTACATATACATGTGTTTGAAATTAAGAACATATATTAACTGCAAATATTTAAATTTATATTTTTTTAAAATCTCGGAGGGGGCCATGGCCCCCATAGCCCCCTCCCTGAATCCGCCCTTGCTATATTGTAGAAAATTTAATTACGCAATTTTTATGTTAGCGCTACTTTTCTCGGAAGTGAATACTTTTAAAGTTATAATCAAAAAACGAAGAAAAAGATCGAATTTTCCTTCATTTTTTGACATTTTGATTATTTAAACAATGTTCCGGACCTTTTGAGTGGGAGGATAACTCCATTATTATTATATGAGTTAATTCCAAGCAATTTCTGCAAAGAACCTCTCAACGTCCATCTCAAAACAGATGCGCCCTGGACTATTAACGGTGTCTATTCGGACAATCTTTGATGAATGGGAATACTGGAACAGGGGAAGTATTAATTGTGGAACAGGTTACAGATTTCGAACGTCAGACTACGAAAAGGTCCCATGTATTTTGTCGGATAGAACATCCAATTCATTTGCTACTCTTTCATTAAACTCTCATTCAAAAATCAGACTGCTATTTAACACCAACATTAAACCTGTCGTTTGATATGTTCTATGTATCGGAGTTATTAAAATGCCCAACATATCTGCCGGACAAACATTTTTTCTTATATTATATAAAGTGTGCTATTGAATAAACTTAGAAACAATCTGCTAGTATTTGTCAGGATGACACGTTCCACAATTAAAATCACGTTTTACAATTAAAATTTTCCCTCTTCCAATGTTCCCATACATCAAAGTTTGTCAGACTAAACATCGTTAAGCTCTTATAAATTTTCAGCTTGCTATTAATAAACTTTTTTTGTACGCGGGATCCAGGTCTAAAATACTTACATCGAGAACCAAGAAATGAAGCGTAAAAATTTATAAAGTCGACATCAACCGAAAGAAAAGAGAAAATATTAATAAAGGCAATAAAAGGAAGCAATATATGCAATATTATAACAACTTACTATCAGAAGAAAGAGAAGAATATAAGGCTACTCTCTAAAAATCATTAATTATAAATGTATATCCTATTACCAACCAATGGCAAGTGGCATACATCTCCTCAATATACAAAAAAACAAAAAAAGGCTCTAAGAAATTATCATGTGCCATCTTAGTCCAATGAAGAGCCAGTTTCTCGTGGAATTTTGAGAACCAAGGTCGACTTTCTTGAAAATTTGGATTTAGGTAGCAATTATAACCTTGGGGTGAATTTTGCCCTGGGGTTGAAAACAACCCCATCTAGGGGATAAAAATTTCTTAATCAAAATAACTATGGAAATAGATAGAATGACCAATTCTGAGTAAATTTTATTCTATACAATTTTTTTGCAGAATTGACATTTTCCAAGTTGTTTGCGATTGAAACTATTCATTTTTCATTGAAAAAACTCAAGTTTTCTAACCGCTTTTCATGAATAACTTAAAAAAATTTAATTTTATAGAAAAACTCATTAAAATCAAAATTCTAGCTAATAAGAAAACAAAGAGATTCGCGTCTGAAAGACCTATATAAAGCTAGTAACGACTGAGTTATTGCTCTTTAAAGGATGGTTATATTCGAAGAACATCGAAATGGAGAACTTTTAATCTTAAATAACTCGAATGTGGTGTAATTTATTGCACGACATCTTTTGGAGTTCATTAAAAAAGCTTTCAAATAAGCTCTGATAAAAGTTGTTGCATAAGAACTAACTGAGTTATGATAAAAATAAAGTCGCTCTCTGCTTTTCCTTTTTGAAATGTAAAAATTAAACCCTCGTCGTTACAATCCTAATAGAAATGAATAGCTTCCCACTTTATTTAGGTATAGTTGATGCGATCCATGTGGTTTGACCGGTTTGGAATACTTAGTTTAGAAAAAATAGTTGCTTAAATCGAAAATGGCATTATTAAAATTAAAAAAAAAAGGATTTTTCTTAAATAAATCTAAAAGTATACATAATATGAAAAAATGTTTCAAACGTTATTTGTATAATTTCTTTTACTGAAAATTTTGATTTTTTTTGTTTTTGTATCATGAACACTTTTAGGTTTATTTAAGAAAAATTCACTTTTTTTAATTATCATAATGTAATTTTCGATTTAATCAACTACTTCTTCTAAACTAAGCATTCAAAACCGGTCAAATCACATGGATCGTATCAAATACACCTAATTAAAGTTAATTTCAAGTGGAAAGCTTTTATTTCCATTAAGATTGTAACGACGATGGTTTAATTTTTACATTTAAAAAAGAAAAAGCAGAGAGCGACTTTATTTTCGTCATAAGTCAGTCAGTTCATACGCAAAAGACTTTTGTCCGAGCTTATTTGAAAGGTTTTTTAATGAACTTTAAAAGATTTCTCTTAAGTTTTCCCAAAAAATTGCACCAAATTCGAGTTATTTGAGATTGAAGGTTCTCCATTTCGAGGTTCTTCGAAAATAACCATCCTTTAGAGCAATAACTCAGTCATAATTGGGTTTACTTAGGTCTTTCCAACGCGACTCTGTGTTTTATTAGCCACAGTTTGGTTGTTAATAATTTTTTCTATAAAATTAAATGTTTTTAAGTTATTCATGAAAAACGGTTACAAAACGAGTTTTTTCAATGAAAAATGCATAATTTCAATCACAAATAACTTGGAAAGTGTCAATTTTGCAAAAACAATTCATAGAACAAAATTTACTCAGAATTGGTCACTCTATCGATTTCCATAGTTATTTTGATTAAAAATTTTTCATCCCCTAGATGGGGTTGTTTTCACCCTAGGTAAAAAGAGCATTTCGGCAAAGGGTAGGTTTTGAATAAGAGTGTTAACAGAGTTTAAACCCAAATTTTCACTAAAATCGGTGTTGATTCTCAAAATTCCACGGTTTTACAGTTTTGTTACCGTTGATGAGTGGTCTATCTCAGTAACAAACTAAAATATTTAGTTGTCTATGTGGAAAAATATTACTAGACGTTATAGAAGAAGAATGTTATGATTATCAGGAGGAAGAACAACGTGGATTCCGATCCATCAGTGGATATCTTGTACGAATTACATGTTTTGCTTAAAGCAGATTATATAAAAGAAAACAGGAAAAAAGCAGGAAGTACACATAACTTTTATTGATCTGCAAAAGGTCTATGATAAAGTGCTGACAACAGAACTGACAACACTCTTTAAAATATATGTAGCAAAAGCATAACATACCTACTTGGAAAAGAAAGTAATGCCATGGGAATAGAATTGAACAATACCTGAAAATAATTAGACCGTCATAGCAAACGATAAGGAGGATATGGAATACATGATAAGAAAGTTGGCCGAAGAGTATCAGAAATAGGAACTAGTGCTTAATATCGAAGAAACCAGATCTCAGTATTAAGTGAATACAAATATCTAGCAACAGATGACCAAGAAATTAACAACCAAATAATACAAGCCAGAAAAGCTACAGGATGGCCTTACCGGAATTCCTTTGAACAAGAATATAAGAAAAAAGAAAAAGTTTAAAAGCTCTGAACCTCTGGTAAAAAGTGCGCTTTTATACGTAAGTGAAAGGTTGAGATTAATACAGAGAAACCAAAGAAACGAACGATAGTGGATGAGAACAATGAGAAACGAACAATAATGGATGACATACAACAAAAGCAGCTCATATGGTACAGGCATGTACAGCGAATGAAAAACACAAAAGACTCCCGAAACAAGAACTCGCATAGACATTTGGGAAGAGGAACAGGAAGAGGAAGAGGAAGAGGAAGAGGAAGAGAAAGAGAAAGAGGAAGAGGAAGAGGAAAAGGAAGAGGAAGAGGAAGAGGAGGAGGAAGAGAAAGAGGAAGAGGAAGAGGAAGAGGAAGAGGAAGAGGAAGAGGAAGAGAAAGAGAAAGAGAAAGAGAAAGAGAAAGAGAAAGAGGAAGAGGAAGAGGGGGAGGAAGAGGAAGAGGAAGAGGAAGAGGAAGAGGAAGAGGAAGAGGAAGAGGAAGAGGAAGAGGAAGAGGAAGAGGAAGAGGAAGAGAAAAAAGAAGAGGAAGATGAAGATGAAGAGGAAGATGAAGAGGAAGACGAAGAGGAAGGGGAAGAGGAAGAGGAAGAGGAAGAGGAAGAGGAAGAGGAAGAGGAAGAGGAAGAGGAAGAGGAAGAGGAAGAGGAAGAGGAAGAGAAAGAGGATGAGGAAGCGGAAGAGGAAGATAAAAGAGAGGGAGACCGAAAAGATGAACAGAAACGGTAAGAAAATCAATAAGCTCAGAGAAGGACCATGGAATAACTTCCCTGAATGGAAATTAAAGCATCGAACAGCGTTACTGACACTCCAGTGTATAACTAAAAAAGGAGGAACCAAACCCATAGGGTCATACAAAACTATTAACATCATAAATTTGTAAATTCCTGAAGAACACAATGAAAAAAATATTAGGGATACGTTAAGTTAGCCGATATTAATTTTAATATTCTGATTAAATATTAGTAGTGGTAAAATTAACAAAACCAAGGTCTCCGATTTTTGTTATGTCGAAGTGTAATATATTTTGTTATGACCTTGATACAATACTTATACGTTCAGTGCAATTGATCCCATCATTATTTCATAATCGATTTGCATCTAATTTAAATATAAATACAAATAATAATTAGCTCTTACTGGGAACTTTGGGTCCGGTACAGATCAGATTGTCATTGACCACGATCTGCGTAATTTTTGGAGGTATGTTCTGCCATACTGGGAAATATACGTAATACACCAGTGGACGTCCGTTGGATATGTTAATAGCGGAGGATTTTGGATTGCTTACTTCTATTTTTCCATTATATCCCTAAAAAATTTAAATGTGTTTATAGTATTTACAGCCTATAGAAAAAAGTTTTTTTTTATGGAATCGGATAAGAAGAATCAAGGGAAATCACCAATATAAGTGGTTAAGGTTACACAAAAACAATTTTTGGGTTTGGACAAAATACATTACGTAAGAGCTGTTTGAGAGAGTTTTCCACGTCTTTTATTATGTTGTACATCTATTTGGAGTCCATAGCTCATGAGTAGCTCCTTGACTGCTTGATCTGCTTGTTCGTTGCTAGGTGTCCCAAAGCCGACGTGAGACGTCATCCAGGCTATACTTATACTTCTTCTTCTTCTTCTTCTTCTTCTTCTTCTTCTTCTTCTTCTTCTTCTTCTTCTTCTTCAGGTGCCATCTCCGCTACGGAGGTTGGCAATCATCATAGCTATTTTAATTTTTGAGGCAGTAGCTCTAAATAGTTGTTTTGAGCTGCATCCAAACCACTGTCTCAGGTTCTTCAGCCATGAAATTCGTCTTCTTCCGATGCTTCTTCTGCCATCTATCTTTCCTTGCATTATAAGTCGCAGGGTGCCCTACTTCTCACCCCGCATCACATGTCCGAGATACTGTAGTTTTCTTTCTTTAATTGTAAGTTCAACTTCCTTCTCTTTACCTATTATTTTCAGTACTTCGTTGTTCGTAACTCTGTCTACCCAGGAAACCCTCATAAGTAATTCTTCTATAGGTCCACATTTCAAAGGCGTTAAGTCGTCTCATTGTCTCTACATTTAACGTCCATGATTCCAGTCCATAGTACACTGTATACGTAACATTTTGTTAGGCGTACTTTAAGAGCTAATGTTAAATCTTTGCTACATAGGACCTTTTTCATTTTCATAAAATTAGAACGAGCTTTTTCGATTCTGACTTTGATTTCTGCAGTGTAATCATTATTTTCTCTTATAAGTGTTCCTAGGTAAGTGTACTTTTTTACTCTTTCGATCTGTTGGCCCTCTACTATTAAGATTTCGTTAGTATTATGGTTGTTTTTACTAATTTTCATAAACTTCGTCTTTTTGATATTAAGAGAGAGTCTGTACTCCCTACTACACCTTACTATTTTACTCATGAGTCTGTGCAGGTCTTATAAACTATCGGCTATTTTATTAGCGCTGTTTGACATTATAAGAATTTTGAACGTACGATGGTTGAAATTTACATAGTAGCTCGTGGAATCTTTAACCTTTCGCCGAACGTTTCAAGCGGTGAAGGGAGAAAGATTCTATATGACTGCTCGAGCCACTATGTAGATTTTAACGATCGCATGGTCAAAATTCTTATAATGTGAAATAGCGCATTCTGTATCATCTGCATATCTGATGTTAACTAAGACTCCATTTACTCTTACCGCCGTTTCATCTTCCAGATTTTCTCGCATTACCTCTTTAGAATAAGCGTTAAATAATAGTATGCAGCCTTGCCTGACTCCTCTATTTATTTCCATTTCTTCAGATGTTTTTCCTAATTCTTACTATTGCTCGCTGATTGTAATAGAGGTGTGTTATTAGTCTTAAATCTCTTTCATCTAGGTTTTTAGTTTTCAGAATTTCCAGGAGCCGATCATGTTTTACTTTATCAAACGCTTTATTGTAGTCTATAAAACAGACGTAAAGAGGACGGTTAACATCCAAGCATCTCTGTGTCAGCACGTTGAAGGAGAATAATGCCTCTCTGGTACTTCCATTTTTGTCGAGCAATATATTTGAGGTTCTTATATTTCCTATTCCGGCTAGTTCTTTGACTTTTTTATGTAGGTTGAAGTTGTCATAATATCTGTTTTGCAGTTCTTCCATTTCTTTACATTTTTCAGAGAAGTAGGTTTCTCCAGCCTCCCTAATTTTTCTTCTTAATTGGTTTTGAAGCTGATTATAGCGGGTCTTATTGATGGTTTTGTTTTTTCTTCTTTCATTCATCAACTCTAGAATTTCCTCCGTCATCCATTCGTCTTTCTTACATTTGGTTGTTGTAAGTACTTTCTTACTTGGCTCTAATATAGTTCAACGTTGCAATTATTTCCTTGGTTTCTGTCTAGATTTGTGTTGATTTCGTGTTTTAGATTTTCTTTTGTTTCTTCTGACTTTAGTTTTTGTATGTTAAATTTATTGTTGTTGCGGCTTTTTTGCGTCTTTTTTAGTTGAAGTTGAAACCTAGCAATAAGAAGACTGTGATCAGAAGATACGTCCGCTCCTGGATATGCCTTTACTGCCTGAATTAAGTGTCGATATCAGAGCTTTATTATACTTATACACAGTTGACCAAAAAGTCTCCAACCGCCTAATAATTATCTCTTAAATGAGTGATCTGAGTTGTACAAAACCCATAACAAGCCTATTCTGCAATACGAAGATTTCAAATATTTATTAGATAATGCTTGAAATGTTGCAATATTTACCATTTCTTGATAGCATTATCATATTGGTTTTTAAATACAAAACTTTGTATTTTGTATTTTTGTGGGGATACTCACTTCAATGCGAGTTCGACCATATGTAGCATCATCTGTCATATGTACGGCGATAGAAAAAGATCTTATAGTGAAGTAACCAACTTGTTTCACACTACTTTCCCAAACCATTCTCCAAACCATAAGGTGAAGGTAAAAGATTGTAGATAAAGCGCTTTGAGGAAACTGGACGAGTAAAATATGGCATTCACACAGCTAGACCAAAAACTGTTATAAATTACAATAAAACTGTAGATTTAATGCAGAGTTTCGTTGAACATCCACATACATCCTCAAGCACAGGTTCAGGCTCATGTGTTACTATCGTATTTTAGGTGCTCATTATTAATATCATCCAGTCCCGGAAATTTTCGTGTTTTCAGTTTAAATGTTGCCGTCTCCCAATCGAAGGTTGGATATCATCATCACTATCTTTACTCTATCTATCGCTGCTCTGGAGAGTTCTATGGAACTGCATTTAAACCAGTCCCTTAAATTCTTCAACCAGGACATTCTCCCTCTTCCTATACTTCTTCCTCCTCTTATCTTTCCCTGTCTCAGATATTCTTCTTCTTACGGAGCCTATCCGTTTCGGATGTTTGCGATCAGTATGGCTATTTGCTTTGCTTGCTTGCTGCTATTCTGAATAATCCGGTTGTCGATGTAATAAACCATTTTCTTAGGTTTTGAAGTCAAGATATTCTTCTTCTCGCTGGTACCCAGCAAACAGACTTGAGCCCAATTACGTGATAATTACGTTAAATTTACGGCAAATTTCAACGAATACGTAACTCGGTGATTTATGACGGGAAAAAAACGTATTTCAGTGCTAAATCATTCACCTATATGTTAGTGCTTTCTTTATACATGTTTGACATTAGAATAATATAAAATCATAATGACGAATATAGTACATGTTTTTTATAATATTTGTGAATGTTGGTTACATCGCAAAGGTACGTTTATTTCACGTAATAATCACGAAACAAGAATAACTTCCTTTGGTTAAATTTTGAGAAATATTTTGGAAACAAAATTTTACAACGGTGTTGGTTAAATACGTATCGCTTGAATTTTACTCATTGTATTTTATGGACGTCGAAAAATTAGATGTATTTCACATAAAAGTAATGTAAATAATACCAATATTTAAACAAAAAGTTTATGATTTCGCTTTTAAGATCATTTAGCATAACTATTTCAATCCAACCTTGATTTGAAGCTATTTTTTTCTTTAAAAATATCACAGGAGCTAAAATGATGTTGAGTCTTATTTTCAAATTGCGCGCGGTGATGAAGTACTACCAAGCCTTTCTCCTCCTTTAAATACCATCACGTGACTAACATAGTTGGTTCGAAAACTAAATTAATCGATTTATCGAATAATAGAAACGTTTCGATAGGATTATTTTTTTATATTATTCTGGTATTGAAATAGATTTTTAGTAAGACCAATTAGTTAATAGTAGAAGAAATTTTAAAAACAAAAAAATCGTAATACTAATTTAAAGTAAGTAGAATAGTTTAACTGTAATTTAAAAATAATCGATTTTTATAATCGATGATCATTACCTCTAATATCAGCTTCTCTGACTTCTCACATTTCTCACAACAAAAAGTGAAACGTGAAGAGCTTTATTTCCCTCGTTTTATTTTAGGCGGGTTTATTTATAATAATGTCTTTCGTATTAACATTTACCTCACTGCTCGAGGGTTGAAGTGCCATGATGCGATTAGAAAAATCAAGAAAGTGTCGAAGTGTCCTCCTCGAAATAAAAAGTGACCTGTGTTGTGTTTTGTGTTGGCAAATTTTTTAATGTGTCTTTAGGTCGGTACCATTTTTGGTTCATTATCTTGTATAATAATTATACAGGACAAATGTTTTAAAGTCTCTAAATTCTACTAAATAAATACATTGTTAATACTTTATATGCTTGTTTTATTTATATCAATCATATTATGTGGATAATAATTACGTGATTCATAAGTTAATTAAGGTCGAATTATTTACGTGAACCGAGGACGTATCTTTCACGTGAATACTAATATATACATTCCCTAAGAGATACGTTAATCAACACGTATTTGCAACGTGAATTTTCCGAAAGATTTTATTGATATTTAAGGTAAATAACACGTCTATTGAAGGCGAGTTATTCACGTAATTTAAAGACGTATTTTCAACGTGACATTCCAACCAAATTTTCACGTGAAATTCACGTAAGCAATTTACGTATATTGGTGACAAATGTACCAAAAATTCACGTAATTAACACGTCGATCTGTTTGCTGGGTACCCTCTTTCCAAATACCTTGCCCTGAAGAATGAGTTGCAACAAGCCGTATCTCTGTTCATTCCTCATAACATGGCCAAGATGTTCTAGTTTGCGTTTTTTGATGGTGTTAATTATCTCGCATTCCTTGCCTGTTCTACGTAGGACCTCAACATTAGTCACACTATCCACCCACGAAATTCTTAACATGCGTCTGTAACACCACATCTCGAATGCCTCAAGTTTCCTTAAAGATTCTTCGGAAAGTGTCCAGGTCTCTACTTCGAATAATAACGTAGAAAATACATAGCAACTGATGATAGAGATTTTGATGGCAAGTGGTAAATCGTGACTTCATATTTTATTTCACTGAGTGGTCCCATTGGCTGTTTATGTTGGTGCCAAGGTATGGATATCTGTCCACCCTGTCAATTGGTTGTTGGTTAACCAAAAGCTGTGTATTTAATATTTCGCGCGCACTGACTACCATGTACTTACTTTGTTTTATTGAGATCAAGTCGCTGTTCACTACTTATATCTGCCATGCGCGACATTATTCTTTGCTGCAAATATTGTAACTTTCTTATTTTTATTGTGTTCATTATTTCGTATTTTTTGCTCATTTCTCTCAAAACTTTGGTGTTAAGTTTTCTTCTGTGTCCATGCTATTCTAAGCATCCTCCTGCAAAACGTAGCATCTCTTGCATTTCTTGGTATTTCTATCCTAGCCCTTATTTCTGCTATTTGATCATTAGTATCATCTGCTATCTACAAATTATCTCTTTACAATATCTCTCAAAGGCGAGCACAGAACAAGAGGAGTAGCCTACTTATATTTTAAAATAAAAAAGGT
This sequence comes from Diabrotica virgifera virgifera, assembly GCF_917563875.1. Taxonomy (NCBI): domain Eukaryota; kingdom Metazoa; phylum Arthropoda; class Insecta; order Coleoptera; family Chrysomelidae; genus Diabrotica; species Diabrotica virgifera. The sequence goes on along the minus strand of NC_065449.1, from coordinate 24,297,899 downwards.
TCAAATCAAAGGAATTTATATGTAAAATTATTTTACAAATAATGCACAAAAAATAAGTTATATCAAATGGATATTTTTATATTTTAGAATTTGTGAAAAAATTTTCCAGACAAATTATGACGATATTTAAACTGTTAATTTCTTAAGAATAACCACAAATTTCACGGTATTTATAATTTACAAATATCCGTTTATAATTATGTATAGGATCTACCTATTCACTTCTGTCTTTTTTAATTTACATGTATTCAAAGTGTATCATTAATTTAAAACCCATTGTCGATAGATCTGTTGGAAAACACTTACAATTCATATATTTTTAACCGTTTCATTGTGGTTTATCTGTTATTCATTGACGACTGTGAAATGTTTGCACAATAGCATATTTAATTAATTTAATCCGGGGATTATGCTTGGAAATTGTAATTTACTTTCTTGAAATGGAAATCTACTGTTTATCTTTATAAGAACCAACAAATATGTGTCTTAAAAATTTTTGAATAAAGGCCATGGGAATGAATTATTGGAGACGATGCTGCCGACTCACTAGACTTGATAAAGTGAGAAACGAAGATGTTAGTATAAAAATGGAAATTGATTTAAATATAATAGACACAATCGAAACCTCAAATGGTATAGACACCTTCAGAAAATTCCTGAAAATAGATGACAAAAAAATTAGAAAAATGGACTCCACCCACTAGAAGAAAACGAGGTAGACCAAGACGATCCTGGAGAGAAGATGTCGAAGATGCAATGACCGCCAGATACCTAAAAACTGAAGATTGCTTCGACAGAAAATGCTGGAAATTAGGATGCGAGAAGCGGCGCCAGCTGTAGAAGACTCGCTTATTATATATTTTTTTTGAAAATATTGTTATTGTGTGAAATAGTTAGTACTTCAATGTTTTGGTTATTCACATCAAGAAAAGGTTTTGAGATTGTCTTGTATTTATTTTTGAGAAAGTAGGACGGGAGGAAGCAGGGAGAAAAAAGATGTAACCCAAGAAAGAAATCAAGGACCATAAAAAGGTTATCATAATATCCTTACAAAGATGGAACAGAAAAAGCCTGTTCACCAAAATAGCTTAATATGGGCATTATGGAAAAATATCCTTCTTGTAATAGGACAATTCAGGGACTGTCATTTATGTCATCTGTGTTCTTGTTACGTTGATTTACAGCTGTCATACCAAAATTTTTATCTCTCTAGTTCTCATTTTCGTGTTTGTTTCGGTTTCGGCTCTTGTCTAATCAGTGTGAGCCAGTATGAATCTCACAAAAAGGCTTACTCTTTGTGGCCATGCATTTATTTCTTCGTATTATGTCCCGTAAAAACCCTGATATTCTTGCAAAATTTTTGACATGGTTGTACACTTTTTAAACACAGTTTAAAAAGTTATTATAAAAATGCTACTAAAAATATGCAATATGCAAATGCAAATAATATGCACATATGCAAATATGCAAATATGCAAATATGCAAATATGCAATGTGCAAAATTGCAAAATATTCAATATAAAATATGACAATATGCAAAAAACTGCTTAAAATGGGATTGTCTGAACAAACATATTATATAAAAAGGTTTTCTTACCTGCACAGCATTTCCAATTGACATCTCTAGGTTCAAAATAACCTTGTTTGTACTAGTTGGTACTATAATCTGAATTTCTCCATACAATCCGTTCTGATTGTCGTACTGGTAACGAAAAACAGACGGACAAGGGCTTTCCACGTTGTTTTGAGATCTGATTCCTACGCTATTGAGTATTATCAGATAAGCTATTAGAAATAAGACTAATTCCGTTCTATAAGTCATCTTGTACAGAAAACTGTAACGTTATATCACAAATATGTAAATAAATAAAAATCTTAATCTATAATAAATAAATATTTATGGGTCTATATATACAACAAAAAGCGTTGACGGGTGCCTTTGTTCAGACTTGCGGTAGTTTGAGGTAGAAGACGTGTATAGCCTAAAAAAAGAAGAAAAAAGTGTAAATAAATAAATATATTAACAAGTGTTGTCATAAATATTAATGACTATGTGACAGACAAATTCAACGTTTTCAAAAGCTGAAATAAATCATTAAGAATATATATTATTGTGTTTTCAATTTATCAATCAAAAGCAAAATGAAAATTAAATTAAATTTTTTTTTAAATAACGCGGGCACATAAATTTGATACACCCTGTATATTGAGTTGTAAATATTTCTTAGAATGTAGTTTGGATGTAAGTGGATTTCTCTTTTAATGAGCTTTCCGATGAACCATTAAAGACTTTTGTGAATAATTAAAGTGAAAATAACGATGTATTTAGATTTAAAATGGAAAAAGATTGTTTAGTTTAGAGGTAATTATCAATTTCTAGAAAAGGGATTTTATGGAGAAAGTTTGGAATTTTAGTATCTTTGTTTCAACACGAGTAAATATTGTATAGTTCTCAGAAAGTAATTAGGATGATCGGAATAATTTTGAGGGTGACTGTTTTGTTTGTCAAATGGAAAAGCCGATGTCTTTTATTCTTGGCAATGTGGAAGGGGAAAAATGGATTGGATGATTGAGACAGTAGGAAAGAGAAGTCATTATGTTTTTGGCATCGCTAAGGAGCGGTTTCGACGTGTTTAGTGGATAGATAGTTAGCAGACACCAGTGGCTTGTTTGATAGTGGAGAATAGTGTTGAAAAGTGGAACGAGAGACAGATCAAATTGAGACGAAATACCTCTTTGATTCTGTATTATTGTGAGAAGGAGAGCAGAGAATTTTTGGAGTTTTGTTTGAATCGAGTACGTGTCAAAAGAGACCCGGCTTGTTGGAGAATTGGTGCTGGTATGCTGATAGTTTTGAAGCTGGACAACAGAGAGAGGCTTTGATGAGTAGCCTTTAACATAGTCAACGAAGGAGAGCTGTTTTGGGTCACGAGAAGACATCAGAGTGAGTGAAGCAAAAGGTCAGTCAATTTATGTGAAAGAGATTTTTATGTTCGGAAACTAAATTTTTGAGTAAAAAGCATATGAATTAAAATTCCAATATTTCAAAAAGTAAATAGTAAATATAGGTAATCTTGCGAATACATAAATTTGTTTTGTTCAGTTTGTTTTACCAAAGTCATCGGGAACAAACCGATAAATTTTTTTTTTAACTATAATAAATTTAAGTGGTAAAAATTTCATTCGGACATCTGTGTCCACAGGTTTTCAGATTCGGTAGATTTCAGAGTATTGATTTTGATAAATAAAAGACAATTCTGTATTTTTATTTTGCTTTATTTCTTTTCCCTATTTTATCCCGATCAGGATCAACTCAGAGATACTGAACCCACGAGAGAAGATAAGTATAACGTGAGATAATTTGGATTTTTTTTAATAGTATAAAGAAGGCACCCTGAGTTTTTTTTTTCAATTTTTATGTATGATTGGCGACAATTAAATAATTAATCAAATAAATAATAATTAATATAAAATTAATAAGAAGCAGATCACAACAATATGTTATAGTTCAAGTTGATTATCCAGTTTAAGTTGACTATTCCTAGTTCGAGTCAACTCCAACTAGAACGAGCAGTAAAAGTTGATTTGAAAAACTTAATTCAACTTTTACCAGTTGTGGTAGACTCTACCTAACCCTTGTTAGTAAAAGTAGATCTCGTGAAAAATATAAAGAACTCTCTAGTTTGAGTTGACTATTCCTGGATCGATTAAGTAAATTTAGATTATACGAGTATAATCTCGAGTGCTTTTTTGATGAGTGTGCGTCTCTTTGTTTTGACGGTTTCAACTACTTATCACGATTTGAACATATGAAGAGTACAGGGGAAAACAAGCAATGTCACATTTTATACATATTGAGATAAACACCAATAAAGATTTAATTCTTATGATACCTAAAAACTACTTAGGAGATCCTTAGCAGAATTGTAGCAATTCTTAGTCTATAATCTTAATATGGCGCACAACACCCCTACATGCGACACTATATATACACGAAATTTTCGATTTTCTAAACCTGACTGAATTGAAAATTGGGCCAAATCCCATCTTAAAGTTTAGGAAAAGACTCGTCCATCCATATGTTACTTCTCCATTTTGGTCCAAGGGTGTGGATTTTACGGCCCTTCGCATTTAAAGCCAGTTTTTCGTTCTCGTCCCCAAAACTCCCAAAAATTTCAAAAATTTAAGTCTAATCTTTGCGGCTTCTGATAGCACAGATCATTACCTTTCTAACGCATGTTTAATTTTGAAAATCGGATATACCATTCAAAACTTATCGAGCTCAGAAATATGACTCAATTTTTATTTAAAAAATGGAAAATGTTTGTGGATATGTATGTATGTATGTATGTATGTATGTATGTATGTATGTATGTATGTATGTATGTGTGTGGAAAAGTTAAACCGATCTGAATTTTTTTTTCTGTGTTTCAAGAGGGTGTGAGGGCCGATTCAGAACCGGTCTAATCTTTGACTTCTGACTACACGTAAGTCAGCTAGAGGGCTAGGTAGATACAAAATAGAATATTTTTTGGGCATATATATCTTAGGTTTAAGGAAAGACAGGAAAACCGCAAATACACCAAATCAATAGGGTTGAGTTAAGCTTTCAAATGGGGCCTAATAGATCAAGCTGAGACATACACACTGCTTACCATAGCCAAAAAACTGAAAAATTAAACAATTGGATATGGTAATTGAGTCAATACTCGCAATCTTTAGTTTGTATTTTAATTAGTTGTTACATAATCGTGGGGCAACCGGTTTCGAGTCTTAAAATATATGACTCAACATCAGGCCCAGTACAAAAAAGTCTTCTCAATACAAACTACAAGCTAAAAAACACAAAACGAGAGACATGTACACATATATATATATATAAAACTTAAAAACAACTTTGTCTTGGTTTTAATCACACACCATGAAACCAAGCAACTGTGTAGTATTGAACTCAACCTTCCATAGTATGTAAAAATGAGACCTATTGTCATTGGGAGCGACCAATCTGATGAAAATTGCTTGGTATATAATTTTAATATATATACTACCATCATTCCTCAACTAGTTAAGGGATGTTGGAGTTCTGACAAGATAGTATGCGATCAAAAGACATAATATAAAGTTATTAGTAATTGGTATGTACTTACATAACAGCCATTGAAACTGTTCCACAGCTAAAGATGTACATGCAGTCACCAGCTCCCATAAGGATAGTTGATCGATCAAACAACCTTTAGTCTCTTATATTGTAAGTTGTGTTCAATGTGGAACTTGGAATGTGACTGCATGTACATCTGGGAGCTGGTGACTGCATGTACATCTTTAGCTGTGGAACAGTTTCAATGGCTGTTATGTAAGTACATACCAATTACTAATAACTTTATATTATGTCTTTTGATCGCATACTATCTTGTCAGAACTCCAACATCCCTTAACTAGTTGAGGAATGATGGTAGTATATATATTAAAATTATATACCAAGCAATTTTCATGAGATTGGTCGCTCCCAATGACAATAGGTCTCATTTTTACATACTATGGAAGGTTGAGTTCAATACTACACAGTTGCTTGGCTTCATGGTGTGTGATTAAAACCAAGACAAAGTTGTTTTTAAGTTTTATATATATATGTGTACATGTCTCTCGTTTTGTGTTTTTTAGCTTGTAGTTTGTATTGAGAAAACTTTTTTGTACTGGGCCTGATGATGAGTCATATATTGTAAGACTCGAAACCGGTTGCCCCACGATTATGTAACAACTAATAAAAATACAAACTAAAGATTGCGAGTATTGACTCAATTACCATATCCAATTGTATAATGGACTCGCATTGGCAACCCTTTCATCATTTGAAAAATTAAACTTTGTCAATTTTCGTTTTTCGACAATTACTCAAAATTTCAACCTACGAATTGCGCCAATAACTGAGCCTTTGTAGAAGGACTCAGAACGCGTCTAACGGTGTATACCTTATATCTGGAAAAATTCGAATTTTTAAGTTATAGGCTTCATAAATATGATCAAATCTATTTCTTAAGGGAAAAACGGTTTTTCAAGCTCAATAATTCCTGTAATACGTTCAGTTATCATACTCGATCTTGGATGCATCATATACTACTTGTCAATACGTTTCAAATTCATGTTTAGTGATCAACATCAGGTAAGCCGTTCAGAAGTTATAGAGCTCCCAAAGTATAATTAGTCCAGGAACTGAAATTTTTCACTTCGCAATTTTTACAGAATGGAGAGATTTGATTGAAAATTTGACAATAAGTATTGGATAGTCCAAGGATCAAAATCTATATGATGCCGAAAGAAGCTTTTACCATGGGGTGGTTGCCACCTCATCTCGAGGGTGGAAATTTTTTTATTTTGCCCGCAAATGCTGGTAAAAATATTAATTATAAGCAACAAATGTTCGTTCTACATTTTTTTGATAAAATTAATAGTTTTCGATTTATTAGTTATCGAAGCTGTTAGTTTTATATCGAAAATATTACCAGATAACGGCAGTTCTCGCCAGTGGCGCAGAAATACACCAGCCAACATGCGACACTATTACATACACGAAATATTCAATCTTCAAGTTCAGAAAAAGATTCACCCATTCATATGTCAACCATCCATTTTGGTCCAAGGGTGTCGATTTTACGGCCCTTCCTATTTAGGGTCTGTTTTTCGTTCTGGTCCCCAAAACTCCCAAAAACTTCGAAAATTTAAGTCCGATATTTACGGCTTCTAACAGTCCTGATCATTACCTTTCCAACGCATGTCTAATTTTGAACATTACCAGAGAACGGCAGTTCTCGCCAGTGGCGCACACCCACACCCCCCTACACGCGACACTATATATACACAAAATTTTTGATTTTCTAAATCTGACTGAATTGAAAATTGGGCCAACTCCCATCTTAAAGTTCAGAAAAAGACTCACCCATTTATATGTCAACCATCGATTTTGGTCCAAGGGTATAGATTTTACGGCCCTTCCTATTTAGGGTCTGTTTTTCGTTCTCGTTCCCAAAACTCCCAAAAAGTTTAAAAATTTAAGTCCAACCTTTGCGGCTTCTAATAGAACTGATCATTAACTTTCCAACGCATGTCTAATTTTGAAAATCGGTTATACTATTCAAAAGTTATAGAGCTTAGAAATGTGACTCAATTTTTATTTAAAAAAGGGAAAATGTTTGTGGATATGTATGTATGTGTGTTTGAAAGTTAAACTGATTTGATATTTTTTCTCTGCGTTTAAAGAGGGGGTCAGGGCCGATTTAGAACCGGTGTAGTTTGTGACTTTTGACCACCCATAAGCCAGCTATAGAACTTGGTAGGTACCTACAAAACGGCATATTTTTTGGGGGTATATATATTCGGATCAAGAAGAGGCAGGAGAACCGCAAATACATCAAATCAATAGTGTTGACTTAAGCTTTCAAATGATGTCTAAGCCGTCAGGATCAGACATACACACGGCTCAGTATAGCCGAAAAACTGAAAAACTAAACTTTGAAAATTTTGGTTTTTCGACAATTACTCAACATTTCAATCTACGAATTGCGCCAATAACTTAGCGTTTGTAGAAGTACTCAAGACGAATCTAACGGTGTATACCACATATCCGGGATATTTCAAATTTTTAGGTTATAGGCTTCATAAATATGATAAAATCTATTTCCTCTGGGAAAAACGGTTTCTCAAGCTCAATAATTCCTGTAATAGCTTCAGTTATCATACTTGACCTTAGATCCATCAGATACCACTGCTCAATACGTTTCAAACTCATATTTATTGATCAAAATCGGTTAAGCCGTTTAGAAATTATTAAACTACAAAAGTATAATCCAATTAACGATTATTCCCCAAATGGTTTATGTAGTTGTAGTGGTTACGACGCTAAATTTGATCTGGCAACGGGCAATCCGACTTCATTTACCGGCCATCTCAACATTTTTTTTCAATCTATTTCGAATAGAAAAAAATTTAGTGTACATTCGATGGACACTAGATCATTTGGGAGATAATGCGACAAAGGTGACCATTTATAAAGCTTGATGTGTAATAGAGGAACATTGCATTTAACTTCATACATTTAATTTATAAATAATTTAAAAAAATTCCTGATACAAGAATAAAAAACCGCTAAACGCCGTAAAAATGAGTGGCGCATAAAATATTCCACCTACAAAAGATCTGATATGAATGATACGTGGCGCGAAAATGGATTTTCATTTGATGCAAAACAATATTCTAGTTTTATTTTAAAATATTTTTCCATAATATTTGCTAAATTTAAAGTAAACGCGCCAAAAAGATTTCAAAATTCAAACTGTATCAAAGTTACTTTTTAGTGGCGCGTTTACTTCAAATTTAGCAAATATTATTGAAAAATCTTTTAAAATAAAACTAGAATTTTGTTTTGCATCAAATGAAAATCCATTTTCACGCCACGTAACATTCATATCAGATCTTTTGTAGCTGGAATATTTTATGCGCCACTCATTTTTACGGCGTTTAGCGATTTTTTATTCTTGTAACATATACATAACTAAGCTACATGCAAAGCTGGGCCGGGTACTGACAAATTGTACTCGGGTACAGAGTACCGGGCACTTTTCATATTAAAGGAACGAGTACAGAGTACCAAGTACATTGCTCCAGAAAAGTACTCAGAGTACAATACTCAAAGTACAATTACCCGAATTTCTCGGGTACTTATTTCGAGTACATTCGAATGTAAAACCCGAAAAAAGGTAAGAAGGTAATACAGTAGACTTTCCCTATAACGAACACGGTTATTACGAGGTTTCGTTTATAACTAGGTACGCTAGATGTCCCATGAAATTCCTATTGAACTGTAACACCTCTATAACGAGGCATATTTGGTTATAACGAGGAAAAATGAAATAGAAGAATATGTTTCTTTACCTATTTTTAGCGCAGTAATGGCTATAAATAAACTGCCTGTATACAGATATCCCCAACAGCTGTGTGGTTATCGAGGCTAGTGCTGTAATAAAATCCACAGCCTATAAAAAAACTTCTTCCTAATTTATTTATTTTTCGACAGATATTGAATATTGTAGGAAATTTACAATTTATGATGGCCGAACGATTTATAACGAGGTAATTAGTTCCATTTCTGTTCTCGTTATAAAGGGAGTCTACTGTAATTATCTCTGCATCTCTAATTATATTTGAGGCGCTCAGAGAAACAGTGGCCTAACCCACAAATTGAGCATTTTTAGATTAATACATCAATAAATCCAGAAACATTGGATCTATTGATCAACAGTGGTCTACACAACCTAGCTTCATATTTGGCTAGATGGCACTATATAATTTATTGTTGCTTTGATAAATATACTGGAAATACGAATGCAACAGTGGCCTAACCCACAATTGTGTGGCTCAGGCCAATGTTGATTTTACAGTTAGTAAACATCTATCAACAAGTGTTCATCGTATCAGAATAATATGCATAATTCATAAGAATGACTTTTTTTTTAATTTTTAATTTTATAAAGTAATATTTAATAATACTAATTTAATTTGTCATATCAATTTCCTATTTAGTAGCCAATTTTGTGGCTTATTACTAACTAAAATAATAAATTAGATAGTAATACAAAGTATTAATTTTTTTTTTATTTAGCTAATGCCTCGAAAACTAATGGCCATTGGCATGGTAGGTACGGTAATTTTGAACAGTTAGGTACCTAGTGTCGTATGTAGTGTGTGTGTTGAGTAAGTGTCTTGTTACTTTGCAAAGTCGACGTCATTGTCTTTGCAAAGAGACGCTAATTGTATCCGAATGTCTGCGGTCCCTCCGGTGAGTACCGATCCCACAAGGACAGAAACTATATTCATTTATTAATTTATAATAAATGAAAAATTTCTTACCCTGGTGAGATTCGAACCCACGACCTTTCGGATTTTTTCGATCCAAAGGCAGGCGCTCCTACCACTGAGCCACGGAGGGGGTCAAAGTATTAATTTGTATTAATGTATTAATTAAAATAAATAATTTTTCTGCATATTATTCAATTTGTAAAGGTTGTTTCTGTCGGTAGCCTACTGTGTATAGGTAATGCTAACAATTACATACCATAATATTTTCTCGGAAGGCTTTGTACACAATGATGAAAGACGATACTACTTGTACGTGACGACCCAAAGATACCAAAAATGTAGGTATATTGCTAAGTAATAATAAAAATTTTTACTACCTAATAGTATTTTGAGAAATACTCAATAAACTTAATGCAAATTATTTAGTTTCTTTGATTATGTGAATAACACCTTAAACTTTTCTCAGGGTACTTATATGCAAATATCAACCCATCTTTTCAATAAATAAAATGAAAAGGTAGATTTACATAATTAATTAAGTCTTGATTGTAAGCAACAAAGTATCTGGAACGAGATCGATTTATTGTATTTCATTATTTTGTGCAAATACTATATAGTAGCACGTAGCACCTTTTTGTGTTTATTATTATAAATATTTAATAAAAGTGCTCTAACCTTAATCCAAAATGGATTACGAATTTTCTTTTAATGAAGTAGGTTTAATTATCCCATAACATACATTTTAAGTAACTAAAAAAATTAAAAATTCAGTAGTTATTGGTAAAAAACTTGGCCTATCCAACAATTTTAAATAAAGCAGCAGAGGCCTAACCCACATTTTTTCTTTAAATTACTATCAAAATTTTGCTCACTATGCATCATTCTAAACATAATAAGAACCGTAAAATGGGGTGACTTTGACCGATTTTATACTTTAATCCTATAAAAATCATATTTTAAATTTTGCTACATTTTTCTATATGCAAATATGTTATGGGTTTAGGCGTCTACTTTCAGTAGCTTAGATTATAATTACAAGAAAATAATCATGACTTAGAAAAAAAAAACAAAAAATGCCTTTGGTCAAGTTCACCCCATCTGGGTGATGCTGATGCTGATGAAGTTTGCATGCATTTTGCCTGTAAAATTATTTTTCTTGTAATTGGGGTTAATTTGACCGTTTTTTAAACCATTTTTTCTTAATTCGTTATATCGGTGGATTTAACAACCCTTGGAATATTAATTATTTTTTTTAATTATAAATGAATTCTTAGATATTTATAAATTTGAATCGTTAAAAATAATTTTAAAAATTTACAGGGTGGCTGAAGTATATCACAATAGATATTTTTCTATGTTTTCGGTCAAATTCACCCCAGCGGTCAAAGTAACCCCATTTATCTCAGTATAAATTTTAATTACCATAGTGTTAGAATACTATTAAATCAAATTTGAATACGCGTTTTTGCGTGTTGCTCTTAATTTGCACTCCCACATGCAGCGACAAGTTTAGACTTGCAAAAAGTACTCGGAAAATGTACTCGTATAATAAATGAGCTAAAATTTCGGCTATAATTTTGAATATTTTTTCGAGATTTTTGGCACACGTATTCGTAATATAATAAAGAATGGCGGTACAGAGCCCAATTTGAAAAATACATTAATATGTGGAAATTACTCTGTAATTAAATACAATATTAAAAAAAGAGTCTGTACCGCCATTAAGAAGAACAAAAAAATACACTTTTTCAAATAAACTTTTTTATCCGATGCCTAGATTTTGTGTCATTTTGGAACTACTAAAATTTTTTATTTCATTAGTAGTTCCAAAATGACACAAAATCTAGGCATCGGATAAACAAGTTTATTTGAAGAAAGTGTATTTTTTGTTCTTTTTAATGGCGGTACAGGCTCGTTTTTTAATATTATATTTAATTACAGAGTAATTTCCACATATTAATATATTTTTAAAATTGGGCTCTGTACCGCCATTCTTTATTATATTACGAATACGTGTGCCAAATATCTCGAAAAAATATTCAAATTTACAGCCGCAATCTTGGAACGCGTTTTCGCTACCTCTTGATTGCTACTGTTTCCTAATAAGCGCCACACAGTTTGGATTCAGAAGTGGACTGGGAACACGGGAAGCTTTGTTTGGTCTGAGTGTGTTAATGCAAAGATGTCTGGATGTAAACAAAGGCCTCTACGTAGGTTTCATAGATTTTGAGAAGGCCTTCGATAAAGTCAGACACCAAAAGCTGTATGAAATCCTAAGAAGCAAAAATCATCGACAGTCGCGACATTAACATCATATCCAGGTTGTACTGGGGACAAACAGCAAAAATCAAGGTTGATAATGAGTTAACCGAAGAAATTGAGATTCGTCGAGGTGTGCGTCAGGGTTGTGTGCTTTCTCCATTACTATTCAATATATATATAGCGAAACAATATGTCAGGAAGCGCTCCTAAAGCAAAACATTGGTAAGAACATTAATGGAGAGTTAATTAACAATATACGATACGCTGATGACACGCTAATAGTAACAGATAACATAGCAAATTTACAGTATTTGATGGAAAACATAAACACTCATACCAATAAGTATGGTCTAAAACTGAACATCAAAAAGACTAAATTCATGATTGTAACAAAGAAGCTATACACCAATGTGAATTTAACCATAAATAATCAGCCAATTGAAAGAGTTACGTCCTACAAATATTAAGGTGTTTGGTTCACTGATGCTAATGACCAGACAAGAGAAATTAAGAGGCGAATAGAGATAGCGAGACAATCGTTTGTCAAAATGAACAAGTTCCTATGCAACAGGGACATAAATATAAGCTTAAGAACGAGAATGTTAAGGTGCTATATTTTCTCCGTTCTGCTGTACGGCATGGAAGCTTGGACACTGAAAAAGGTAAACATCAAAAACATTGAAGCATTCGAGATGTGGTGCTACAGGAGAATGTGGAAAATACCATGGACAGCAAGAGTAACAAATCAAGATGTTTTGCTGAAGATCGGGAAGGAATGCAAAGTCATAAAAACCATACAAACGAAAACACTGGAATATCTAGGCCACATAACGAAAGGACAAAATTACTCCCTGTTAAGACTCTTAATCCAAGGAAAAATCTCGAGAAAGTATCTCGAGAAGTAGGAGGATTTCCTGGTTGCGAAATTTAAGGGAGTGTTATGGGTGCAGTTCAATACAGTTGTTCAGAGCTGCAGCCAACAAAGTTAAGATTGCTGTGATGCTAGCCAACCTCCGATAGGAGACGGTACTGCAAGAAAAAGATGTGAAAATGGTGTTTGAAGGATTAGATACAACTACGAGATATATCACAGATATAAACATATATTTGGTGGTAAAGACGTAGTATCTCTTATATAAATAAGAAGACTAAGATGGGCAGGACATTTAGCAAGATCACAGCAGAACAACCTTCCTAGAAGAATCCTTATGTCACAACATGTGAAAAGTAGAAATAGGGGTCGGTCAAAACTCAGATGGAAGGATGGTGTAGATGAGGATGGTAGAAAAATAGGCGCAGCAAACTGGCAACAGTTGGCAATGGATAGAACTCATCATTATCTTTGCCTTATCCCTATGCGGGGTCGGCTTCCCTAATTGCATTTCTCCACACAATTCTATCTTGGGTCATATCAATGTCATTCCCCTTTACCAACATGTCCTGCCTTATCGTCTCCCCCCAGGTCTTCTTTGGTCTTCCTCTCCTACTCCTTCCAGGAATCTGAACTTCAGCTATTCTTCGTATTGGGTGATTAACGTCTCGACGTTGAACATGACCAAACCATCTTAACCTATGCTCTCTCATTTTGGCATAAATTGGTGGCACACCTAGACTTCTCCTAATATACTCATTTCTAATTTTATCCTTCTTTGTCACTCCACTCATCCATCTAAGCATTCTCATTTCCGCCACATGCATTAGTTGTTCGTCTTTCTTTTTCACTGCCCAACATTCAGTTCCGTACATCATAGCCGGTCTTATGGCTGTTTTATAGAATTTTCCCTTCAGCTTCATTGGAATTTTTCTGTCACACAACACACCACTCGCTTCTTTCCACTTCATCCATCCAGCTCTAATTCTACTGCATGCATCTCCATCTATTTCTCCATTATTCTGTAATACCGAACCCAGGTACTTAAAACTATTGCTTTTTACAATCAGTTCACCATCCAAAGATACCATTTTATTTGTAGTAACTCCATTTTTAAATGAACATTCCAAATACTCTGTTTTTGTCCTACTAAGTTTTAAACCTTTTTCCTCCAGAGCTTGCCTCCACTGTTCCAGTTTTTGTTTCAAGTCTCTTTCACTATTTCCTACTAACACGACATCATCAGCATACATTAAGCACCATGGAATGTTACCCTGTAGTTTCGCTGTTATCTGGTCCAAAACTAATGAGAATAAATACGGACTAAGCACAGAGCCTTGGTGCAATCCTACTTTCACATGAAATTTATCAGTCTCTCCCACACCTGTCCTAACACTAGTCGTTACTCCCTCATACATATCCCTCACAATCTTTACATATTCACCAAGGACTCCTTTCTTATTGAGTGCTTACCACAGAATCTCTCGAGGAACTCTATCATATGCTTTCTCAAGATCAATGAATACCATATGAGCGTTTGTTTCTTTACTCCTGTATTTTTCCATCAACTGCCTTATAATGAAAATTGCATCTGTTTTTGATCTGCCCTGTATAAAGCCAAATTGATTCTCGGATATTTCGGTCTCTTCACGTATCCTTCTATCAATTACTCTCTCCCATATTTTCGTGGTGTGGCTAAGCAGTTTTATAGCCCTGTAGTTTGTACATTGTTGTATATCTCCTTTGTTTTTGTAAATAGGCTACAGTAGACTGCTTCTCCATTCGTCTGGCATTTGCCCAACTTCTATAATTCTATTAAATAGACCTGCTAGCCACCTTATTCCTGTCTCTCCCAATGCTCTCCATACTTCCCCAGGAATATCATCTGGTCCTACCGCTTGTCTTTTCTTTATTTTTTGAAGCGCTTGAGCCACTTCCTCGTTTGTTATTTTGGTGACAATTGCTGCTACTGTCTCCGTTCACTCTACAGGCTGTCTGTCGAATTCTTTATTTAATAAGCTGTCAAAGTACTTTCTCCATCTCTTTTTGACATCCCTTTCATGAACTAGTATTTTATTATTTTCATCTCGGATACATCTAATCTGATTAAAATCTTTTGCTTTCTTTGCTCTCTGTTTGGCTATTTTATATATCTTCGTTTCGCCTTCCCTGGTATCAAGTTGATCGTATAGGTTTGAATACGCTTCTGCTTTGGCTTTTGCTACTGCTACTTTTGCTTCCTTTTTCGCCACCATATATGTAGTTTTGAAGATCCGTGTCGGATCTGGTTTCTTGCCACTTTTTATATAATTTTCTCTTCTCTTTTATTTTCCTTGTACTTGGCAATGGATAGAACTGACTGGCGTAATAGACTTGGGAAAGTTGAGGCTCTATTATAGGGCTATAGTACCATTGATGATGATTATTGTGAACTGTAGTGTGCTTAGTTCACACTCTTAGCGACAAACTGGTATCGTAAAAGTTCTATAGACTCTTTTGCTCTTCTTGATATACGTCCACTTTGTTCCACTTCGGAAATGGAAACGTCAAATAAACTTATTTTAAAATAAAATTGTGGCTTATTTCCACCAAAAATATCAAACTGCATTAAGATGCGACAAAAAATAAGTTTATAACGAATTAAATATTATTTATTAATATGTACTTAAACAATTAGAAACCAGTCATTAAAATATTATTCAAACATATGTATTTAAATTGTAAAACATTTATCATTTTGTAGCCAACATCTTTTTTTTACAGCATTTTCAAGGTAATGAATTTAGAATAATTTTAAACAATTTGTATCCGTTTACAAAAATTATTGATTTTATTAACAAAATATATTTAACCATTTGATTACTATTCTTTTATAATAAATAGAAATGCGGATTTAAAGATAGGTTGATATTATAATTGATTGATGATTGTAGTGTAAACAATAGTTTAAGAATTATATAATACTGTCACGGTTATACAGCGAGTTTCATAGAATTAGATATTTCTGAAAATAATAATGATATAAATTCCTTAATAATATAAAGGGTGTCCCAAAATTGACGAAACACTGGTTTTCTTTTGTTTAAGTTTTAATTTTTTCATTGAATCATAAAGTACGTAACATGGGTCATGTATGGAACAGCACATCAGGCTAAAATGCGTATTCATGGCATATACGTATAGTCTAGTAAAATAAAATTACACTACATGTAAATCAAAATGTAAATTCGTACAGGTTGAAACAAATTTTATATCAAAGTTTAGGTGGGTACAAAAGATATTTTCAAAAAAGTATCCAAATCATAAAAGGGGATCATTGTTTAAATAATTAAAAAGTGGTCATTTTTGCAAAAAAATTACTTTTTTAACTGCTGAAGTCATTCAATTACTAATGAAGGTCTACAGAATTATTTTCTGCAAAGTTGAATGGTAAATATTTCACATAAGACTTACTAAATTAAATTTGACCCCCTATTTATTTAAATAATTATACATAAAACTTTAAAAACAAATTTGCAAAAAAATATTTTTAGCGTTTTAAATAAGCACTATAAGATATATTATTTTACTGGAGAAGTTGCGCTATATTATCAGTATTAATTAAAAAAAAATGGTCCAAAAATATTTAATATTTTTGGGATATTGAGTTTGTTTATTAAATGTTACTCTATTTTCAATTGCAAAAACGCGGTTGTTGCCAAAGAAATATTCACCTGTATTAAACCTTATTATTTTTATTTTTATGTATATTTTCGACAAATGTATAGATACATTCAAATTTCAATTAAACTTCCCCCTAAAATGACATTTGAAAATTATTCAAATTTGTTTAAAACTTGTTTTTTTAATAACGTCGCGGGGATTAAATATTTTGAAATGCCGTTTCCATAATTGGGTTCCTGGGAATTTTTCACTAATTAACAAATTTTTTTGTCTTTTTTTCCTCTTCTTTTTTTTCCTTGAAGTTATACTACTACGTGCCCTTTTAGGGTTAAGTTTCATTAAGAATGTTGAATCTCAAGTTGTAGATTCTAGACCTAAAAATATTAAGATTGGTCTAAAATCACTTTAATAAAATGTGGCTACTTACTGAGTTACAGGGTGTTTTATTTAAAAATTTAAAAATTATTTTTACCAAGTACTTTTAAACTATTTGACGTATCCTTATCATACTTGGCAAAAAGTGTGAGTATTCTACAGTCTACTAAATTGTGATAAATAAAAGTTTCAATCTACTACCAGAGGCGTACGACAGGGAATAGTTAATGGTTAACCCTTCCCAAATTCTACGCCACTGAGGGAAATACTATTTCAGCGAAATTTTCTGATTCTCCAATACTTTTTGTGTAAATAATATACTCTTTACTAGTAACGATTAAGTCATTAGTTTTCGAGATATTGGACGTTTAAAATGAAACATAGTTATTTTGATTCATTAATAATTCATTCATTTTAAACTTCCAATATCTCGCAAACTGATGATTTTTTCGATACCAATAAAGTTATTTACATACAAAGTATTGGAGAATCTAAAAATTTCGCTAAAATAGTAATTCACTCAGTGGCGTAGAATTTGGGAAGGGTTAATCATTCACTATCCCCTGTCGTACGCCTCTGGCACTAGCTAGAAACGATTATTAATCACAATTTAGTACGGTGTATAATAGCCACACTTTCTGCCAAGTATGAAAAGGATACGTCAAATAGTTTTAAATTACTTGGTAACAATAATTTTTAAATTTTTAAATAAAACACCCTGTAACTCAGTAAGTAGCCACATTTTATTTAAGAGATTTTAGTTAAATCTTAATATTTTTAGGTCTATAATCTACAACTCATAGATTCAATATTCTTAATGAAATTTAACCCTAAAAGGGCCCGTAGTAATATAACTCCAAGAAAAAAAAAAGAAGAAGAAAAAACGACAAAAAAATTTTGTTAATTAGTAAAAAATTCCCAGGAACCCAATTATCGAAACGGTATTTCAAAATACTTAATCCCCGCGACGTTATTAAAAAAACAAAATATAAACAAATTTGAATAATTTTCAAATGCCATTTTAGGGGGGAGTTTCGTTGAAATTTGAATTTGTAAATGCATTTATCGAAATTATCGATAAAAATCAAAATAACGAGATCTTATTCAGGTGAATATTTCTTTGGCAACAACCGCGTTTTTGCAATTGAAAATATAGTAACATTTAATAAACAAATTCAATATCTCAAAAAATATTAAATATTTTTTGACCAATTTTTTTTGCTTAATACTGGTAACATAGCAGAACTTTTTCTGTAAAAAAAGATATTTTATAGTGTTTATTTAAAACGCTAAAAATAATTTTTGGCAAATGTGTTTTTAAAGTTTTATATACAATTATTTAAATAAAGAGGGGGTCAAATTTAATTAAGTAAGTCTTATGTGAAAGATTTACCCTTCAACTTTACAGAAAATAATCCTACTGACTTTGATTGGTAATTGAATGACCTCAGCAGTTAAAAAAGTAATTTTTTTGCAAAAATGACCCCTTTTTAATTATTTAAACAATGATCCCCTTGTATGATTTGGATACTTTTTTGAAAATATCTTTTGTATACACTTAAACTTTGATATAAAATTTGTTTCAACCTGTGCGAATGTACATTTTGCCTTTTTTTATTTTATTAGACTAGTACTCTTTTGTCTAAATGTTACATGACTGTTTTGTACAAAT
The DNA here is from genome assembly GCF_917563875.1 of Diabrotica virgifera virgifera. Taxonomy (NCBI): domain Eukaryota; kingdom Metazoa; phylum Arthropoda; class Insecta; order Coleoptera; family Chrysomelidae; genus Diabrotica; species Diabrotica virgifera. The sequence goes on along the minus strand of NC_065449.1, from coordinate 24,279,206 downwards.
GTGACTGAATTTCAATGATAATAGGGCATATAATCAAGCGAGAGAAAATGCACCAGAAAAGTTTTTGACTGAAAAGGACTGATGGAGCAACGAGCTGGAGGAAAACTGAGACTTAAGTAATATCAAGAAAATTTAGAACAAGGAGTATAGTTGCCAGAGACACGGTTGAATGACGGCTCTATCTTTTGTACAAAATTATGTAGTTCCTCTTTCATAGCGAATTTTGCTCTATATACTACGTAGGGGAATTTGAGTCAAAGTGAACCGTTGGGGCAAAGTGAACTATCTTTTTAAATTTTAAATTATTCGCGCCAGTAATACAGTTTCAAACGTAAATTTAATATATTTAAGTTGGTAACAGTGTGCTTACGACGAGAACACGTTTGACGAAAGCTGCTAAGTTGTGGATGAAATTTTTATTTTATCGTGATAAAATTCTAATCTGGTAAGTGTGTAATCTAATGTATAACTCAACTAGTTATTATTACATTCAAACGTTGTTAATCTATTATGTGAGGCATCTAATTAGAGATAGTTTTGCAAGAAAACGAAGATGATATGTAATGGCAGTTTCACATTAACATCAAATGTCAAAAAAGTACTAGTGTGGGGTAAAGTGAAGTTTTTCATCAGGGGTAAAGTGATCCTAGGTTCACTTTGCCCTCACTATTGTTTTGTAGTAGGTAGATTTGTAGAATGTGTTTATTGAAGGTTGAAGGTTAGAAACTATATTTAGTCGGGATTTGTAAATCTCGGTTTAATAATTATCCGAGATTATTTTACTAATTCTTGTATCGCCTAAAATTAAACCGGATAAAAAATTACTATAAATATATTTTTAAATTAGTTGTTTGCTGGAGTGAGTACACTTTTAATGTTGAGAATTTTCTCTTTAAGGTAAAATGGTTAGAACGTATGTTCTTAAAAGCAATCAACAGTCTTGGTCAGAGGAATCGATGAAAAATGCTATTGATGCTGTTCGGGGGGGGAACATTAAAATATAAAGCAGCTGCTACACAGTTTAATGTGCCACCAGCAACGTTATTCCGAAGACTGAAACTAGATAGAACATCTGACCTGGCAGCAAAGAAAGGGCTGGGTAGATTTAGAACAATGTTTACGCCAGAACAGGAAAACGAATTAAATGAGCGTGTGCTTGACATGGAACGATATTTGTTTGGTTTAACGATTCAGAATTTTAGGCACCTTGCCTATCAATATGCTGACAGAAATAATATTCCGCACACTTTTTCTCAAGAAATACAAACTAAGAGGAAAAGACTGGGTTTCCAAATTTATGCAAAGACACCATAACTTATATCTTCGAACGCCGGAGGCAACATCTGCAGCCCGAGCATCTGCATTTAATCAAGTAAATGTCAAAAAGTTTTTTGATCTTTTAAAACATCTTATATGGACACTTACAAATTTTCTCCCAGTAGAATTTATAACTGTGACGAAACCGGAATTAGTACAGTTCCAAATAGACAGTCCAAAGTGTTATCTCTTAAAGGAAAAAAACAGGTCGGTAGCCTCTCATCTGCAGAGCGAGGTACACTCATCACTGCCGAAATTTGTTTTAATGCAGCAGGTCAATATTTACCACCTCTGCTGATATTCCCTCGTGTAAAAAATAATCCCAACTTCTCAAGGAGTCTACCACCTGAAAGTATAGTAGTTCCTCATCCTTCAGGTTGGATGCAAAGTGATATTCTTGCACCAACATGGTTCACACATTTTATAAAATATGCTAAGCCAACAGAAGAAGACCCAGTGTTACTTATTTGTGACGGTCATTCAACACATGTTAAAAATTTAGATTTGATTTTAATGGCAAGAAAAAGTAACTACAATTCCCCCACATACGTCTCATCGTTTGCATCCTCTTGATGTTGCGTTTATGTTTCCGTTGAGTTCATATTATAGCCAGGGTGTTAAGAATTGGCTAAGAAATAATCCTGGTAAAGTCGTGACGATACCTACATGATGTGAGCGAAATATTTGGTCAAGCATATATGAGAGCTGCAACACTTGAAAATGCTTTATCCGGTTTTAAAAAAACGGGAATTTGTCCTTATGATAACAACATTTTTCCAGATATGTCATTTGCGGCTGCAGAGGTTACTGACCGTCCTCTTTTAACTCAAAATAATGACAATGGCGGTTTAGAAAATATCACTCGTGATACTGAAGATGTTGCCGACCGCTGTAATGCACCCAAAAATGATCATGTTTGGGCTGGCAGTTTCAGTACAGTTAGTAAGAAAAACAGAACAAATGAAAATCTACCGCCACTATCCACTAATAAATTGTATGGACATACTTCACAAATAAAACAAACTCGTTCAACATCTAATGAAGTTCAAGGCGCTGTCAAAAATTCAAACATTTTAGACAACTTGGTGCCATCAAGAGATGTATCGCCTATCCATAAACCCTCTAGCTCGTCACATTATCAACTGCAAAATATTACGGTAGCTAACGAACTCCATACCACAAGCTCAGCCAATTTTAGCCAAGCGATATACCCAAGAGATATAATGCCTGTCCCTAAAGTAGCTCCTAAAACTGCTCTGAGAAAGGAAAGAAAATAGGATCTACAACGGTAATAACATCTTCCCCTTACCTTGCTGACCTGAAGGTAGAAAAAGAACAACAGAAGGCAAAAATAGTGAAAAAAGAAAAAAAAGTTGCAGTAAAACGAAAAATTGCTGTTCCAGAATCTTCTGACTCCGAAGACCATGATGTTGATGACGCCCACTTGTGGAAGTTTCCAGTGACACGGAAACCTTCAGTGATGAAGATGTTGAAATTTTGCAAACAAACCAGCTTACTGCAGTTCCAACGAAAAATGTGTTTGCCGAAGATTTTATATTAGTTGAACTAACAAATGATAAAATAAAAAAAGAATTGTTGCCCAAGTTAAAGATCCATTAAAAAACGATTATGAAGTAAAATTTACGAGACAGTACAGAGGAAACTGGAAGATCTTCGTCTTTCCAGAGGTAGATGATATCTCGGTAATAACTGCATCTCAAATCATGGGAAAGCTTCGCTCTAAAAGACTCAGATATGGAAGAATCCAGTTTATATAGAATCTTTTATGTTTTAAGTTTGTTTAATTGTATTTCCTGATTAAATATTTAATTGATCTGATATGTTTTACTTTGCCCCAAAAACAAAGTTCACTTTGCCCCGCCTGAGGGGCAAAGTGAACTTTTTGCGACTTTTGGGAAATATGTTTACAGCATATTACATAAAACTGTTTTTTAGTTTTTAGATATTGGAATATGTAGCCAAATGGTTCTGCTATCGTATGAACAAAAAATAGTCGTAATTATTATTTTCGTATAAGTCATATTATTTGACAAATCTTAACTGGTTCACTTTGCCCCGACTTCCCCTATATTGTGTTTGATGTATGCACTTTCAACCAATCCACTAACACTCCTATGAGCCTCAATGCGCTTTGTATGTACCACAATGCTAAGATGGCATGTAGTATTATATTATATAATTTTTAGTACATAACATCATTTCTATTCTGTAGACGGATTGGATAAATTCGTCCGTTCGTCATACCTTGAGATTTATATGTCTCAAATGCTTTTATTGCCTATTTGGCTCGTCTTCATCTACCACGTCTTTTGCCATAAAGCAATTTTCCCAAAAACTTTCAAGTTATGCTCTCCTGTTATGTGAATCACGATATTTTATGTCCAGAGCATCAGCTTAATAGACTGCAGAAAGTGTATCTAACTTAAAAAGTTTTTTTAGATGTGTGAATTTTCCGAGTATACTCAACTTTTGGAATGTTTATATACTTATCTGAGGGTTCTTAGGTTCCTGAGAGTCCTAGGGTCCCGAGGGTCTTGATATTTCTGCAGATCGTTCTATCTTCTCGCAGCATCTTCTCTACAATTTCCTTTTTGCATTTCTGTTTCCTATTATATTCAGTGATCATCATCATCAACAACTATTCCATCCATTGGTCGGATGTAAGCCACGCTTAGGTGTGCATTTCTATTCACTGTTTTTTACATCCATTCGTGACCGGCCATTCAATTGATGTCATCACTCCATGGTTTGATGTCTACCTCTACTTCTGCTACTTGGCCTTGGTCGTTATTCAAGAATTTGCTTCGTACAACGGTTGTCTTCCATTATTCCTGTTTGTCCTGCCCAGTTCCATTTTAACACGGCGACCTTCTGGATCACATTTTTGTTACTTACCTTTTGATCGTCTTATTATCTCTGTATTGGATTTGTCATCACTGAATATTGAGAATTTTCCGTTCCACAGCTCTCTGAGTCACTGAAGTTTGTGTCACATTCATGGTTCCAGTCCTAAACCCGCAACAAACAGTGACACATTGGGGACAGTCATATGTGGGTTCTAAGTACCTCAAATGACGCAATTTTGACGATTAATTAAAGTGAAAATCTGTTTCATCGCTTGGATTGATTTTGCTCGAAAAATCAGCATCCAATTGTTGATGTTCAATAATTCATTCAACATTTCTCTTTGCTGGGAATGGTAATTAGGCTTCAGTTTTTGTGTCAATAGATGGCTAGGGCATGTAATCAAGAGAGAGGGAAATGCACCAGAAAAGTTTTTGAACGAAGCGTACAAGTTTCAGTTCCATACGTCAGAAGGTATGAAGGTTTTTGCCTTTAAAGTATTTGTTAGGTTTATATTATTTATTGATACACTCTATATAACACTTATGTAAGGATGAAAATAATAACACTTTATATGTTAATAGCTTAATAGCTTGTAAATTTACATGTTTTGTAAATTTTAGGAAAACGTAAATTACATTTTGCGATATAAAAATATATCAAACAAGTTTGTTTTCAAAACATTATTTTATGGTTTTAATAAACTTGGATATTATATTATCTTTAAACAATTTAATTGCGGCATTTCTAAGACTTGGTTATTGGAAATCTTTAAAGTGGAGGCTATATAACAAATTAAAGAATGTTGGGCAAATACAATTTTTTTAAATCATAATTTTGTTAAACAATTTCTTCTTAATATGGGACTATTTTTTCATTCTCACAATTTTAGTAAACTCTAGTAAACTATATTAGAAGAAAACCGAGCCGTACATAGTTTTTGGATAATGCTAATAGATGTAATCAACAGTCTAAAACTAAATAGTTTGGACTTATGCATTTTTCATATTAGGCCAACGATTTGTAATGAGCTGCCAGTTGAAAACAAACAACATCATACCATCAACAACATAGCATATAACATCAACATAACAACAGTACATTTAATAAAAATAAAAACCTTATTTTGTAAAAGGTATATTTAAAATACTTAAAAAGGGCTGTATCACAACAAAGCGTTTTCGGAATCAATATTCCATCATCAGTGTTATCACAGGTTTACATGCTTTAAGCCAGAAAAATGTACGGGTAAAAACCCTTAAATTGATTTTAAACAGTTGGGGTTACATTATGTTATCCAATTTTAAAGGATGTTAAAAATATTTCCAGATTAACCCCTGGCATCACATGACATCAACCATATTGGTTGGGAAGTTGTAGGTAGAACCTTACATGGCAGAGTTTAGGTGACAACTATCACAAGGAATTTTTCCTTGTGATATTTTTAACAGTACATTAATTGTTAAGAAAACGCCCAATCACATAATTTTTTCTTATGTACTTAACAATAATTATACAACAATAACTTCTTATGTAACTTATGTCTATATGCAAAAATAAATTTTTGAATGTATAGTACTTCGCCTCATTACTTTCTTTCTGTTTCTGAAGCACCCGGTTTGGATAAGTAGGCAAACATTATGAAACCAAAAATAAACTTCTTATAAAAGGAACGATTTCAACTTTCACTGTAGTGCATATTTATTTACACTTTAGTTTTTTGAGAATTAGGTAATGTAAAGAGATTCTACATACAGAGTGTTTATGACAGATTTTACAATGTTTTTTTATATAAATGTTTATATTGATATCCAATATAATAGCATCGAATATTGTTTTACGGAAACAAAACAAAATATCAGTCAAACAAAATGTCGCCTAAGGCGACAGTACAATAGCTATTTGTATAACAAGGGAGGAAAGTGCTACTTTTCCTCCCGAGAATGAAGTTTATTGCCCGACGCGTAGCTGAGGGCAGTAATCATTCGAGGGAGGAAAAGGCACTTTACTCCCATGTTATACATATGATTTTTCCACCTTCCTCAAATATCAAGTAATTTTTTAATTTTTAAATAATTTATTTATATAACTAACTGACAAAATCTATTAGATCACTAAAACTAACAAGTAGGTACAGTATAACTGTCAAATGTCAAATATAAGTCAAATTATTAATGTAAACATTGTTAAATCAAAATAACAATTTACTGTTTTACATTCTGCAAAATACAGGGTGCTCTATAAATAAACGTAAAAATTTATAGATACTTACGTAATAGATAATAGAATATTGTATAGGGCGTCAATTAGTTATTTCATCAATGAAATACCATGACGTCACTTTTACTTTTCCTCCCTGGGGAAGAAAAGTACTTTCCCTCCCTAGGGAGGAAAAGTACGACTTTGCTCCCTGCAATCAGGTCAGGAAAAGTTTACTTTCGTTAGAGGTAGGTGGAAAAAAATTTTAAAACGCTTTGAGGAAACTGAATGAGTAAAAAATGGCATTCGAACATTTAGATCAAAAAATATTATAAATTATAATAAAACTTCAGATTTAATGTAGAATTTCATTGCAGATTCACATACAGAAGGTTAGGTAATATTGAGTAGCCACCTCGTTCACACGATTTAAATCCCAAATATTATTTTTATTGGGGAGACTTGAAAAGTAGAAGTTAGAAAACTAAATCAGTAAGTGTTACAGAGCTAAATAAAAGAATTATCGATGAGTAAAAAATATTACTTTCTAGAGAAACATGAAGAAATGTAATAGTAGATCTTTAGCCTACCAAAGTTTAAGATCCTGATAAATTAATAACGGAGGACATTGTGAACCTTTGATTAGTAGACATTAGTTTGGTAATGTAGCAAACTTTTAGATATTGAAAAAGTGGACAAAATAAAATATTCGGAAGATCTAAATCCCAAATAAGAAATTTGATCAAAATAGAGCAATTAAGATCTCAAGATCAACAACTCAATCTGCAAATTCGGTATCGGATGATAAATATATCCACTTTATTATTTTTTATGATGCCAAAGCTTGGACTGTTAATGCTGATTATTGAGAAAGCTGTAAGCTTTTGAGATGTGGCTTTTGAGGAGAATTTTGAAAATACCATGGGCCGATCACATTACGAACGATATGGTGGTACACAGAATGGAAAGAGACAGACAACTTTTTACCACCAGTAAAAGACGAAAAAAAGTATATTTGGGACACATACTTAAAAATGATAAGTACGTGTTGTTACAGTTACTTATGAACCGTAAAATCGAAAAATAAGGAGTTCTGGTAGACAAATATCATGGTTAAAAACATTTGATCAAGATTTCAATAAAGGTACAATAATAGAGGATTTTGTATTTAAAAATCCAAAGTGAAAAATGATACCAAAAAATAATAAATCTGGTAACGTTAGAAACGTCAAATTTCAAAACTTCATAATATGTATTACAAAATAGGTGTTGTTGTTTATTTGGGTTTATATGACTGCGGACACTAAATCCATTCGCCAAACAAAATAGGTGTACCTATATCACTGTTTTTGTATACTTTGGGCTTTAAATTTTAGAGGAAATTAGACCTTTCCTGGCTTTTGGTCCAGTTGGTATAATATATTTTAATATAAATATATCGCACACCTAGTTCAATAGCGTCACAAGTGAAAAACACAATATTCTCGAGAAATGAGCAACACGTTCTGTAGCAAACGCGTTATGCCCTGTAAACAATTTATTTTGAGAATGACTGGCTTCGAAATTACAATTTAGGTAGCATATTATACAGTTATTCGCTGGATCTTATTACAATTTATTAAAAATAAAACGTTATTATGATTTTGATAGTTATGACGATATTGCATTGTGAAGAAAGTCATTTATAAAACGATACCTAGGAGATACGGCGGCAATATAATGAAAAAAGCAATTGATTTTTGCAGTTGTGGCTGTATTGAATTACATCGGTTGTATAGTGGCAGTGTATATTATCGCCACATCTCTCTTGATTTTTGCAGTTGTGGCCATATTGAACGTATTGAATTACATCCGTTGTATTGTGGCAGTGTATATTATCGCCACATCTCCCAGTTATGGCCATATTGCATTTTCAAAACCTCCAAAAACCCTACAGTGAAATACCGAAGTAACTTACTTTATACTTATCCAAAACAATATTTTAGTTCAGGCTGTATTGAATTAGATGGGCCATTATATAGGCAATATTTTACAGCCTTAACCCAAAATTCGAATTTTTTGCAGTTGTGGCACAATTGAACTAGGTGTGCGATATTATGGTTATTAAATATAAATATTAAAAATAATTGTTATTTTGATAACAGCCCTTTCTGCTGCTATGTAGACGAAAAAAAAAAGAAATTTAAATAACAGTAATAGTAATTTTTTTCTTAAGGCCTAGTAAGCTAAAGATCCTCTATCATCACATGAAATACCCTGTCTATGTTTATATAAAATTTATATCGTTAAGTATGCATTTACGCATTTTACACGACAAGACAACTTATCAAACGTTTTAATCAAATCAAATTTGTCGGCTAGAGTTTGTTTGTATAAAAATGGGCACAAAAATAAGACAACAATAAAAACTGGGTCAACTTACCTTAAGACAAAAGGCTGGTGGTTTATATCACGCTGTAAACAACGTATTGTTATACTTGGAAAATATCACACTAAAGTAATCACAAATTTGTGTCACAATCACAGTCTATAACTCATTCATATTATGTACACGAATTATTATCACCCACGCCTTCTTTTCCATTACAACTCTGAACATTACACTGTGGTGACAAAATCATTTGAAATTTGGATACTGTTAAAAGAAATAAATGTATAAAGTCGTTTTTCAAGATCAAGTCCGTTTTTTTTTTCAAGTTCAAGTTTGTGGTTTTCTTTTGTTTTCAAGTTTGAGGCAGACTCGACCGTCGTGTTTAGCACGAGAGAGTGTTGTTGTTGTGTGGAGATGGCGCTTGGACGATTATTTTTTTAAGAATGGGAGTAAAACATGATATTATACTCATTAAACATTCGGGTCTGGGAAATCCTGCTGGCTAGCACGCCTACCCACTTGATTGGAAGGGAGAAATGTGATTCAGGAGGCTTGGCCAGTAGCGTCACTGGGTCCTTTTAAAAATGCTAACGAAATTTTCGCGATGTTGAACAACTGGTTTTAGCCTGATCAAATAAAATAAAATTAAAATTTAATTTAATTCCGTACCGGCTGGAACAAATTTTTTATCAAGGTTTAGGTGAAAACAAAAGATATTTTTAAGAAAGATCATTGTTTATGAATGATCTGCTAATGAAAAATGGGTCATTTTTACACACAGTTTACTTTTTTAACTTCTGTGGTAATTCATGTTTTTATGAAGTTTTTTGCGAGTTTTTTCTGCAAAATTGAACGGAAAAGCTTTCATTCAAAACTTTTTAAATTAAATTTTACCTTTACTTTAGTAAAATAGTTATAAATGAAGCTTGAAAAACAAATTTACAAAAATTATTATTTGCATTATAAATAAGCACTAAAAAATATTTTATTTTCAGGAAATATTGCGTTATGCCGAAAACTGTCGAAACTCCAAACGCAGTAGCAGTAGTTGGTATCCCTGGGCAACAGGTGCTTGGCGGGTCGGTTATGACTGCGTATTCTTACTCAGTGACCCCAAAAACCTCACGAATAACAAAGTCTGGCCTTAATATACTGCACAAATATGCAGACTTTTTTCTTGGCGTCATCCTGAAAAATATATTTCAAAAAGTTGCAAGTCTCTAGGTGCTGTTGGATTTATTTTTTCCTAAATACCCTGGTCTAAAACATTAAATTTGTGTATTAAAACTTTTCTTTAATTGCAAAAGGGCAGTTGTTACCGTTAGAGTACGTATAGACTTTTATAACTTTCATATTTTTTGAAGTTATACTTCTTTACCGGCGATATGAGGGTGAATTTTTATATGTTAAAACCTATGATCCCGGCGCATGCGCATTATAACTTTGTTCTGATTGGATGTTCAAATGACATGTCAAAAATTATTCAATATGGCGGCTGTGGCACAGCTGTAGTTAGATTATTTATGGTTGTTGCGTTTTAAAATTTGGTGAAAAGAAACAACAAACAAAAGTTAGTTAATAGTTATACTGCCTTTTGAAATAGTTTTCATATACCTATATTTTTGGACTTTTGGACTATTTTGGACAAGGAAAACTCATTCTAATTTGGTAAGTAGTTTTTATTATAATCATATTGTAATTATACATTTGGATTAGGTTGAATTACAGTAGAGCGTCGATTATCCGAACTAATTGGGGGACATAGGTGTTCGGAAAACCGATTTGTTCGGATAATCGAACTACAATATATTGATACATATTTATAGTCATACATATTTATCCACAAGTGAATAAAAGCCATATTTATATACCTACATATTTATTTATATCTTGATAATGACAACTAGCAACTAAACAGAAAAGTGCAGTCTTTGCAACAACATAATTATTTTTGGATAGAATATTGAAGAAAATTGAAGATATTCTAAGCGTCAATTACTAACGCTTGCTCGGTATTCGAGTGCGGGACGCGGGAGTCGATAGTTCGAATAAGCGGTCGTTCGGTTGATCGACGTTCGGATAATCGACGCTCTACTGTACATTTATTTTCTCAAGAATGGGGATTTTAGAGAGAAATCCCAAATTAGGTCCGATTTTTATTTTTAAATTATGATTTTTTGCGTAGATTTATTTATCTAGTAGGTATGTAATGTTTGATTTACATACTTAATTTAATTACCAACGAAAGTTCTACCAATCTTCATCTAATATATTGTTTTCTTACTGTTTTGTTATATTTTAATATTTTCTTCCACAAAATTTAAACTACATAATTTAATTATATTCAAAACAACTGTCAAACAGTAAAACGTTCAGTTACCCTATTTTTCCACATGACAAATAATGTGGAATTGGACGAGTGAGTCTAGGCTTCGATTACGAATCAAAGCGCCACGAAATTCACGGGTTCGATTCCCGATGCAAGCTTTTATTTTTTTATTATTTTATGCATTTTATGATTGTAGGTATATTTGTTATATAATTTTTTTTTTCAGAAAATGCGTATTTAAAATTTTTGCCAACAATTATTATCGTTCAGAAATAATTTTTTCTTTGTGGCATTTTTCAATGTGTTTGTGTGCGTTTTATTCTTTTATTTTTTTAAATTTTTGGTATTGTCTTAAAAATCACATAATATGTAGTAGAAGTATAACTTCTTACGTGCGTACAAAGTACACACACAATCTTTTTTTTTTCTTTTTATGTATATTTTCAACAAACGCATTGAAAAATAAAATTTTTAATGAATGGCTTGTACCCGGATGTCATATCGTCAGAAATCATCATCCATTCGGCATTCCTGGTTTCATTATTTGTATTACTACGTCCTTATTTAACCAGTACGTTTCATAGATTTTCTCGTAGTCTATAATATCCCAGCCTCGCCTTACCTCTTATATTTATATGTAAAGGAGGGCGATCCAGTAGATAGTATGTACCTCCATAGCTGCTATTGGTGTGCCCATATCATAGACCCTGTGATTTTGAGAGATTTGAAGTCTCTGCAAGTTGCTTAATTTGATGGTGGTACTTTTTTGCTGCACTTTTGGACACCATACCATTGATGCATATCTAATTGTGAGTTTGACCGCCAGGTTATAAATCCAATATCCAATGTATCTTGTCTTGTCTTAAACAAACATTTTTCCATGAGTGCGTCTGGCTATCATTAACGCAATTATCGCTCTCGTGGTTATTCGTTCAATCTGCTGATTCCAAGAAAGTTTTGAGTATAATATTATTCCAAGATACTTTACTTTACTCATCAGATTTAAATATGTACCATTTAGATTTAGGGGACTCAACCCTCTCAAGTCCTACATTTGAAGTCCATTCTGTAACTACGGTCAGAGCCTGCCGCATTCGATCTCTGACTGTGCCATTAAATTTTCCGTGGGCTAAGATTACTTGATCATCCATGTAACCCAGGACATGATGCCTATCGTTGCTAAGTCTAACTATCAGGCCTCCATGACCAGATTCCACAAGAGATGAGATAAAACTCCCCCTTCTTGTGACTACCTGAGTTGACGTATATGACACGGCTCCTAGTATGGTATAGTTAGCCCCAAACCCAGACATCCAAAGTGAAAGTTATCCTCCAACACCAAATTGTTCTATATGGTCCACATAATGTTCAGAAAAAAGTCACACCATTTTGAGCGTCGGGTTTGGGGGGGAGAGAGGTGGAAATCTGCAAATTCGTAGTTTTTTAGGTTTTTCGTCAATATATCTAAAACTAAGCGGTTTAGCACGAACAACCTTCTATACAAAATTGTTCTTCATTAAATTTGAAACAAAAAAGGTTCTATGCATAACCGTTCTAAAATGAACGGTTCCAAAGTTACGGAGGTAGTAGAGTATATTTGGTCCAAAAAAAGGCCTAACCCAGACACCCAAAGTAAACGTTTTCCTTCAACACCAAATTGTTCTATATGGTTCACATATTGTTCAGTAAAAAGTTACACCATTTTGAGCGTCCGGTTTGGGGGGGAGATGGGGGAGAAGTCGGTAAATTAGCAGTTTTTTTACGTTTTTCGTCAATATTTCTAAAACCATGCTTTAGCGTAAGGAATGTTCTATAGAAAAATGTTCTACATAAAATTTAAAACAAAAAAGGTTCCATACATAATTGTTATAAAATCAACGGTTCCAGAGTTACGGAGGGTAAAAAGTGGAGGTTTTCGATACTTTTTATATTTACCGATTTCTTTCCCCTCTCCCCCCCAAACCCGACGCTCAAAATGGTGTGACTTTTTTCTGAACATTATGTGGACCATATAGAACAATTTGGTGTTGGAGGATAACTTTCACTTTGGATGTCTGGGTTTTTGGTATAGTTATATCAAAAATATTGCCCAAAAAATATGAAAAGTATCGAAAATCTTGACATTTCACCCTCCGTAACTCTGGAACCGTTGATTTTATAACAATTATGTATAGAACATTTTTTGTTTTTAATTTCATGTAGAACATTTTTTTATATAACATTGTTTACGCCAAAGCATAGTTTTAGAAATATTGACGAAAAACTTAAAAAAACTACTAATTTACCGGCTTCTCTCCCATCTCGCTCTTAAACCGGACGCTCAAAATGGTGTAACTTTTTACTGAACAATATGTGGACCATATAGAACATTTTGGTGTTGGAGGAAAACTTTTACTTTGGATGTTTGGGTTAGGCCTTTTTTTGGACCAGTTATAATATACTACCTCCGTAACTTTGGAACCATTCATTTTAGAAAGATTATGCATAGGGCCTTTTTTATTTCAAATTTAATGTAGAACATTTTTGTATAAAAGGTTGTTCATGCTAAACCGCATAGTTTTAGAAATATTGGCGAAAAACTTAAAAAACTACCAATTTACCGATTTCTCCCCCCTCTCCCCCCCAAACCCGACGCTCAAAATGGTGTGACTTTTTTCTGGACATTGTGTGGACCATATAGAACAATTTGGTGTTGAAGGATAACTTTCACTTTGGATGTCTGGGTTATGCCATGTTTTGGATCAACTATACTATACTATCCTCAGCATGCAGTCTATTCATCTGCAGCTTGTTTTTGTCTATTCCTTTTAGTCGAATCGCCCTTGCGTTGGCAGACGGAAGAAGACCAATACGTATATGTTAATATTATTCGAGTAGGGACATTGTTTCCGAATAGTTATCCCGTTTCATCGGCTTTAATTAAAATTGAAATAATATTTCATCATCCGGAGTTGCACAAGAGACCAGCTTTATTAATATGCAAACACCTACAACTTGAAGTAGTGGTACTTTTTTTATACTTTGACGTAAGTTAAAAAACTTTTTACTTAGACATCTTTTTACTCAGTAGTTTAACTTTTTATTGTAGCATTAGCTCTGAAGATGACATATATGTCGAAAGCGCTTAGCTAAGGAAACTAAATACATTTACACACTTTAATATACTTTTTTCACTTTCTTAGTTTATAATAATATTATTAATAATTATGTTAAATATCTCTATTTTGATGACATTCACTTCATTATTTCTCATTAGAGGTCGCTAAATACAGACTGCGGTATATTATTTCACTATAATTGCCATACTAGCCCGAGTATTTTGATTCAGTTCAGTCTTCTTTAGGCCGTCCATTAATCACGTGATGTTTTTTTTGCATTTTTTAACCCCCCCACCCCCTTGGTGATACATGGTGAGGTTTAAGGCGAACCAACCCCCCATCCCTATATCACGTGTATTTTTTTAGTATCTACAAAAAATCTATTTTTAGGTATTTATAAAATACACGTATCTATAAGTATCATCTAATTTTATTATACAAAATTAAAATTACTAAAGAATTAAAACTGACCTAGCAACCCTGTTTACTCATATATTCAGTGCCAAAACAACAGAATAACTGACAAGACTACCAATTCATCAAATAATAGGTATAATAAATACATCATGTACAGACTAAAACCTCATAAATAAAATAGGAGACGGCGACAGGGTCAGTATTCCTAGTGGAAACACATGGTAAGAAACAAAACACTTCGCAAGTGTCCCTTCTTATCACAAGAATTTAAGATAATTTACCGTGTAGAGTAGGAGGTATCCCATGCTGCTTTTAACATTAACATCCAATATTAATAAAACTATTTATAGAAATTTGGGCGAAAGGAAAAAAAAATTAATGTGTTGTTGTATTGTAGATTATGAATGAAAAATTAATTTTTATTATCAGTCACACCAATGCCGCTTTCCAATTTTGAAGCAAGCAAGCAAGCAATTTGATTCAACCCGACCTGTGGGAGATGTTCACCCTTTCGAAAAAGATATATTCGGGTGTAACAATTCATTGGGGCGAGGTGTTTTGGCCCGAGTATAAATACAGGGATCACCCCACCTCGCTCCAATGCCCCAGGCCATCCCTTTCCCCCCTATAGCACGCTGATGCGCGATAGGGGCACAACTATCAGCCAAATGCTCTTCACAATGGAACCCTGGGTAATAGGATTCCAATGTGGTACCCTGATCGAATGCAAAACTAGGCCAGCGTTAAGCGCTCTAAGCCTTTTATCCTCTTAATTACTTATCCGCGGGAACTAAAATTGCTTGCTTGGGCTCCAAGCCATTGTACCGAGCCCCAATGGGCTCCGTCCAATGGCTTGGCGCTCTAGAATTTTATGTTGATTTTTTTATTTTGTGTGATTTTTTTGGTGGCTTACGCCTTTTTTTTGATTTTTTTAATTGTATGGTGGTTTTACCTGATCGTCTGTCTGGTATCTTGGATGACTTCCTGGACTACCTTGGTCACTATGTTGGTGACTGGTCTGATCAGGTATTCTTCGTCTGGGAGGATCGCTGTGGTGGCTTGTTGGTTTTTGCCCTGTGTGGCTTTGGCATAGGAGACTCCGTTTGCCTGTTGTCGTCTGTTGGTCTGTTGTTGTGGCCTCTGTTGTGGTGGTCTGTTCCAGGTTGGACTTCTCGGGCATCCTCTGTAGATTGCGGGATGACTTCCTTTGCAGTTAGTGCAGGTTGCCTTTGTTTCTCTGGATCTTTTACATATCTTCGTGTGGTGGTCTTCACCGCATTTCACACATTTGGGATGTTTGTGGCACGCGTTCTGTACATGGTGGAAGCCTTGGCAGTTGAAGCACTGCGTTGGCTCTGTCGCTTTTCTTAGGTATTCTACCTCTATCTTCATGTGGCACAGATTGGTGATCAGCTTAGCCTTTTCTACGTCCTATTCTTGGCTGCTTGGCAGACTATTTGGTGTCTTGCTTCCATCTCTTCTTGGATTTCCTCCTCGGTGGTATTTGAGGGCAATCCTCTTAAAACCACTTTGGGTTTTTTATCCTCTTCTACTGGGAAGGCTACCCATTGTAGCCTTTTGTCTTTGTGTGCCTCTGCGTATTCTTCTATTACCCTCACCATTTTCTTGTAATCTTCCAGGTTTTTCGCCTGGATGAGTGTTTCTTTACCGCTCCTGGAGATTTTGTTTGTCGTATAGACTTTTAGTCTTTGGGCTATGGTGAGGATAGCCCCTGTCTCGTTCACGCTCTGTAATTTAATTATTAATTACAGGCGGCTTTCTGTGAGGTGTTGCCTGTTGTTCGGGCAACCCGGTGGTTTCTTCGTTTATTACCATATCCTCTGTCTCTGAGTCGTCAGATCGCCCCAAGGCAGGCGTCTCACCATCTGTGTGTTGTTCTGGGGGGGGGGGGTGGTTTTTTGGTCCTCGTGACAGTGGTGGGAAGTTTTCTTTTGCCCTCGGTTTTTTAGTCGGCGGTGGCTTATCGGTCGCTGGGTTGTTTTCTGGCTTCGGTATGGGCTTTGCCTGTTGTTGGCGTTCTAGCTTCAGGTTTTCCTGAGCTTCTCGCAGTTCTTTGATCAGCTCGTTCTTCTGGCTCGTCATCTTCATCATCGATTCTTGTAGTTCCGCTCTTTCGGTTTTTTGTCGGGCTATTTCTTCGTCCTTTTTCTTCAATTGCTCCGCAAGCTGGTCTTTCGTCCTTCTCAAGTCTTCCCTTAGTCGCTCTGCCGTTTCCTTTTCTACATCTAGACGATACGTTACACATTCTAGTTGCCTCTTGGTTGTCTGTAGGAGGAGTTTCTCTATCACGCTTTTTTTCTCTGTATCGCTTTCCGTGTCTTCTTCTGAGTCATCCTCGGATTTCATCTCGGTATCTTCTTCGGTTTCCTCTTCGCTTTCATCGGTTTGTTGTTCCTGTAAAAGGCTAAGATCCACTTTGCGTGGATCTTCATATGTTGGCGGAGTGGCCATAGGGGGGGTGATCGAGACTTAGCTCGATCAATCATCTGGGGGGGGGGGAGAATCCCTAATCTTGGCGAACCTTTTTTTCCGCCGACTGGCCCGACGCCAGCTCGGCTTCAGGGTTGGTTTCCCTACCCCTATCGCGGTTGTTCACGTACCCAGACAGAACTGGGTACGGGATCCTCTTGATGTTCTCTTTTTACTGACCTAGGGGCCGGGGCTGCCCGATGCAGATTCCATAGAACTACACCTTGCAGTGTCTACCTTACGGAGGCACAGTAAAAATCCCGTAGCGGGCTCCCGTCGAGCCCGTTTTACTTTTTCTGCTAACCGATCTCTAGCTGTGGCGTCTCAGAGAATCCAATAAAATCAAATTCCCTAAGTTTCACCACATCCAGTCGATCGGCCTTTGCCTCTCCTTCTTGCCTAAGGCTTAGAAGTGCACGACTTCGCTATCACGCTTACATTCGTGATGTAATGAAAATTCCTGCTAATCGTACAACTTCTTCCACCGTTGGCTCCTCGTCGTCTTCTAGCCTCAGAGAGTGAGTACCGCTCAACTGGTGTTGCGCCTACATTCGCAACTGGACTTTCAAATTTTGAACACACGTGACGAAAAAATAAATACACGTGATATATTACTACACCCCCTCCCCTTGTGATGTTTCGTGATTTTTTATGGACCACACCCCCCCCCCCTTCGAGACTCACGTGATTAATGGACCTAATGGACTAATTAAGTCTCGCTGAATGAGTAGACCATGAAACACCTATAAGCGAATGGTAAGAGAATGGAATTGAATCGAAACGCAACAATCGAAATCCACAAGGAAAAATATTGACCTGTATCTGACTGTATACTATATATCACAAAAAAATTTAAGTAAAATCTTTTATAAAGTATATTTAGTAAAATTCTCTAAAAAGAGGTACACATAAGCAGAACTAGTTTTAGAGCTGATTACAGGTCTTCATCAGTGCTGAACAGAATGCTGACATGCTAAGCCACCAAAATTGAAAATAATTGGTTAAAAACCTTTAAAATAATTAGTCATGGAGACATTAACTAGAATTATTATAATAAATATGGATGTATTAAACATCACATGATTAGGCCACTGGTACCATTTGACCCTCACTTGAGTTGAATTCGTTCCTCACATTTTGAACGGTCATTGGCAACTACTGACGCCACTTATGCGTCATCGGCACCTTTGATAAAACCTTCGTGACGCTTCTTGTGCATCATAGGCACGGAACGTGTTAAAGCTGAGTGTCTCTAAATCCTTATGATTCTTGTAAGACGGAATAAAGACCAGTTATTTATAAGAGCGTTGCTTTTTTCATAATCTTCTGTTGAAACTTCTTAATAAATATTTATATATTTTTCTTGTATGTTTATAAATTGATTATGCTAATATATTTAGATTTTCCTAATGTCATTATTGATTAATTTTATAGCACTATAATGTAACTTCCACATATTTTACATTAACAGATTTTACTCGCTTAAATCTTTAACTGTCATAAATTTGGAAATGGAAAAGGAACTTAAAACATTCAAACCCGTTACACCTACGATAAAAAAACACCTACTAAATAATGAATAATAATGGTAGGGGAGCCCAAGCGGGGATTTTTGCAGTTACTCGAGCGCGTCAGATTATCATATGGGGAGAAACGTGGTACCCTGCAGATGTACCTCTGCCATATATTGGCTCTTAACACAGGGGAGTTCGTTTAGGGGGGCCCGAAAAAAAAAATCTATCCTTAAAAATACTCGAAATTGTCAGATTAAGATAAGGTAAGTTAAGTACATGCAAAACAGTGTATATTTAAAAAATCTGACGATTTGAGCGGGGCGTAAGGGAATTGGTGAGTCACAAAGTTTCACAAGAAAAAGGCAAATATTTCGCGAAATGAAAGTCAGATCGAAAAACTAAAAACTACACGTTCAATATTTTTCAAAAATCTATCGATAGATACCAAACACGACCCCTCGCAGAGAGGGTTGGGGGGTAAATTTTAAATTTTAAATACAAATCCCGCGATATTTAGTAAAATAAACATCAGATCGAAAAACTGCAAAATACACTTATTTAATATTTTTGAAAAATATATCGAATGGTACCAAACGCGACCCCCCACGGAGGTGGGGTGGGGGGTTACTTTAAAATCTTAAATGGGAGCCCCCATTTTTTATTGCAGATTTGAATTCTCTGCATAAAAATAAGCAACTTTTATTCGAAACATTATTTCGAATTATGGATAGATGGCGCTATATTCGGAAAAAACGATTAATGGAAATGGAAAATTAAATTAAAAAATGGCAAGCGCCCGCTAAAATGGAAAATTTTACTTAACTTTTTTTGGTTTTAGGACCTAATAATCACAACCCAATAGGTCCCCAAAGCGCTCGAGTGACTGCACATTTAGCATACTTTGCTCCCCTACCATAATATTTAGCAGGAAATGCCAATGTGCTAATGATCATTTATCGAAACATGATGGTCTGAGATGTTTGATATTTTTGTATATTGACATATTATTAAAAACTTAATGAATGATTCGACTTGTTGACATTTGTTTTATAATTATATTTCATTCATCATCATCTTTGGCTTTTAAAATTCTTCGTGAGTCTGCCGCGTTTACTATTGTCTTCCATTGATTCCGATCGTCTGCTACTATTTCCCATGGTCTCACTTCCATATTCTTTATGTCTTCTCTGACTACATCTTTCCATCTTTCTCTAGGCCGTCGTGCCAGTCTTCTACCATCTGGTCTTTTGGTTTATTTTCAGGCCGACCGACGTTTAATGTTGTTTCTTTAAAGTTCGAAACTATATCCATAACTTCCAGTGTTGTCTGTGCTACTGCATCTACGTCATATGCAAATGCGAGAACAATCTTTGCTCCTCTGGCAGCTATTTCTGGTTTGACTCTGTTATAGATTTTTTGCATTGCATGTTCCAATGCTATATTAAATAGTAATGGGGAGAGCGGGTCTCTCTCTCTCTGAGTCCTGTGTTTACGCCAAACGCCTTTGAAGTTTTGCCCCCTATTCTAATTTGTGCAAAAGATTTGTTTATACATATTCGCGCGACCATGGCCAACTTCTTTGGTACGCCTAGCTCCGCCATTGCACTCCGCAGTTTTAAGCGATCTATGGAATCATATGCTTGTTTGAAGTAAATGAAGATCTGGTGTACTTCTTTATTATTCTCCCAATACTTTTCTAGCATTAATCTGATATTAAATATATGGTTGATTGTTGATCTTCCAGGTCTAAAGCCGCACTGGTAATCGCCAATAATTATATCTTATTGATTACTTCGAATTCATTCATTATAGCATTACAGCTTTTTGTACTGATAGTATCAGCTTACTATTTCTTGTTTGTATTGTCTTTTTCCTGTAATACGTATGTGGATAAACTACATGTGGGTACAAACATGCAGAATGTTATAAATATAAGAGAGTGTGTACAACATGGGATGCAGAATAGAACTATGAGAACTCTTACCTATAATTTAAGAATGTCTTGAACACCAACGTTTCAAAAAGCTATGCAATAAGCAAAAACAAAATGAACATAAATAAAATGCTACAATATTACTTACTAGTTTCTAAAAGTCTTTCGAATGTCTGTGTACACTATTGACCATACAACTCATTATTCAACTTTCACAGATTTGAGAGCACTTTGTATATATTTATGTAGAGTAAATCATTGATTAATTTCTGGGGACTTCTGCCAACTGAGATATTGCTCTATCTCCGACATCAATGCTCTGATTTGTAGGCTGATGCCTTGTTGCTTGGGGAATCTTTTTAGAAAATTATACAGCTTTCAAATGAAAATATTTGTTGAAGTAAAGAAGCACAGACTTACTCACAATCATTTTGTGATTGTAAGTCTATGTTTCTTTACTTCATTTAATATGGACTCACATATGCAACCCATTCAATATGAAAATATTTGTAAATAAATAAGCATTTCGCTGTAAAACAAAACAAGAGCCGTCTGGTATTTCAGTTCGTTCAGAGAGCACCATAAGCACCTTAACCGGTTTCCAACCTTAGGTTCTCATTAGAAAGTGCATATATCTCTAAACAACCAAAAATACCGGAAAACTTGGTCCCAATAAAATTTTACTTTTAATATTATATTAATTTTATATATAATCTTTATCCCTTCTACCCTGAGGTGTAGGGATCTGTTTCTGATTCTTTTATTCTTTTTTGTTCTTCGCAAATTTCTTCCGTTTCTTTCTGTTTTCTATTAGTTTTTTGGCATCGTTCCATGTTATTACCCTGTTTTCTAAAATATCCATTATTACTGCATTCCATTGTTTTCTTGGTCTACCACGTTTTTTCCTTTCTATATTTCTGCTTTCCCAGATTCTTTTAACAGGTATAGTATCACTCATTCTTTGAAGGTGTCCCCACCAACCCAGCTGTCTTTCTTCTATATAAGTTTCTACTGGTTCTATTCTAATTCTTCTCTTATTTTTATATTCTTAACTCTATCTTATTTTGTTACTTCTATTACTCTTCTTAGATATTTCATTTCTATTGCCTGCAATTTACTTTTATCTCTTTTTGTCAATATCCACGATTCACATCCATATGTGAGTACAGGTCTATACACAGTTTTGTATACACTCATTTTCGTTTTTCTTGATATTTCTCGTCTATTTACAAATCCACTGTTTATTGCATAATATAGTCTATTTGTTTTTTGTATCCCATAATTTATATCTATTTCTTGTTTTCCGTTTTCTTCAAATATTACACCTATGTATTGATAATTACTGACTTGCTCTATTTCTCCTCCATCTATTTGCACATTTATCCTTTTCCTATTTCTATATATTACCATTGTCTTTGTCTTACTCTTATTCAATTTCATACCGTATTTTGTTAATACCTCATTCCATACTAGGTCTACTTTCTCTTAGGTCTTCCTCGTTTCCTGCTGTAATAACCACATCATCCCCAAATGCACATTCTGTCATCCCTATTTGTTCTAATTTCCTATATCCTATGTATATTGGTTTAGTTCTTTGTTTCGTTTCTCTTATTATTTCATCCATAAATATTATGAATAGAAGCGGACTCAATCCCCCTCCCTGTCTAACTCCTACATGTGTAGCAAATTTTTCTGATATCATAGTATATCTTGTTACACAGTTATTTGTATCTTTATACAAACTTTGTATTACCTTTATTAGTTTCTGATCTACATTTTTCCTATTTACGTTATCAAATGCCTTTTCCATGTCCATAAAGGCTAAATATATGCGTTTCTCTGCCATCTATTTCCTACTAATAACTTCTTTCAAAGTGAATATATGATCCTGTGTACTTTTACCTTCTCTAAATCCACTTTGAGATTCTGTTAATGTTTTTTCTGTGATCAATCTCAAATTTTTCTCTATTATTTTCTCGTATATTTTTGTTATTGTGCTTAATAATGTTAGTCTCCTATAATTGATACAATCTTTGTTATCACCTTTCTTGTGTATTGGCAATATTAAGCCCATTCTCCAATCTTCAGGTGTTGTTTCTTCCCTCCATGCTTGTCTATACATATCTAATAATACTAGTTTTCCACTATTTCCCATATATTTTATCATTTCCGATGTTATATTATCTCTTCCTGATGCTTTGCCGTTCTTTAGACTCCTTATATCTTCTTCTTACTCTTCTCTAGTTATATCGTCCTTTATTACCTCTTTTTCTATATTCCATTCTTCCTCTTCCATTTCATCATCTTGATTTTCTGCTTTCTGTTCTGTGTTTAAAAGATTCTTGAAGTATTCTTTCCATCTTTCCATTATCTCTTCCTCGTCGATCAGTATCTCCCAAGCTTCGTTTTTTATTACACTTATATTTATATCTACTTTCTCTTTTCTAAAATTTGTAGAAGTAATTTGTAGAATAGCTTCTGATTGCCTTTATTATTTCTTTCCATTTTTTCTCCAAATTCTGTCCAACTTCTCTGTTTCTCGCTCATTACCATTTGTTTTACTATGTTTCTCTGTTCCTTGTAGCTTGTATAGTTTGCTTCTGTTCTATTATTTAAATATACTTTCCATAGTTTCTTCTTTTTTCTTACTTGTTCTTTAATTTCATTCGTCCACCAAGATGTTTGTTTCTTATTGTTGTCTTTATTGTACGTCCCACAGGCGTCCTTTGCTGCTTGTAATACAATATTTTTAAAAGTTTCTCGTGATACTATCTGTTGATATTTTTCTGAGATCTATTTGTTTATAAGCCAAAAAAATTTTTATAATTTTTTTAATATTTTTTCATATTATTGAGGCCGCCAAATCATCCGATTTTAATTTTTTATTTTAATTTTATAAAGTACATTAGATAGGTGAAATGTCTTTTTATGTGTAAAAAAAATTTGACAAACTTTTATATAGTCTAGTTTTTTTACGCAAGATTTTAAAGAATTTCAATAATTATTATGCTAAATCTATTAAATTGATTATATTGAAGTTTGGTGAAATGTTTTATTATATTATATAAATTTTCTAGGTGAATTATGAAGATCGTAAGTGGAATCTAAGTGATTGAAAAAACATTGAACAAGAAAAGTCTTGTTTCTCACCCTGTTTTTATATTTGTTGCTATTTTACAGCAAGGAAAATAAATCAGAACATTTTTAATCAGTCGTATCTTATAAAAATTCAACTATCGCTATTTTATTTCTGTATAACTTTGCTCCAAAATGAATAATTTTAAAAATACTATTATTTAAGTAAGTAGTAAAAATAGAAATAGAAAAAACTGATGTTTTTAGTAATTTTTAATATTTGCGACATATCTATTTGAGTGAGAGGATAAGTCAATTATTATTACTGAATTTATAACAGAACTTTTTCTGCAAAACTCAGAATGCTCTAACATCCATCATCCATCTCAAACAGATCCGCTCTTGACTATAAGCTATATTGAATTTGTTCTCAAAATCTGATATCATTGTTGAAGACTAACGTCTACAAAACCGTAAAGATATTTTTGAAGTTATATTTCTTTACGCGCGATATGAGGGTGAATTTTTATATGTTAAAACCTACGATCCGGGCGCATGCGCATTATAACTTTGTTCTGATTGGATGTTTAAATGCCATGTCAAAAATTATCCAATATGGCAGCTGTAGCGCAGCTGTGGTTTGAACGGTTGATGGTTTGGTTATGTATGGTTGTTGCGTTTTAAAATTTGTGGTAAGAGAAACAACAAACAAAGGTTAGTTAATAGTTATACTGCCTTTTTAAATAGTTTTCATATTATATTTTTAAAGTTATACTTCAAAATGTTTTAATTTATGTATGTATCAGTTCAGAAAAGGTGTGGAAAGAATATAATATTAGTGTTTTTAAATATATTTTTCTACAAACGTGTTAAAATTGCAATTTTTAGGACTCCATAGGAGAGTTAAAAATGCTACTTTAAGGCACTAGTGCTTTAAAATTTTTAAGGCACTGCAGTTAAAAGTGAATTGTCAAATTGTGAAACGTCAAAATATTTATATTTAATTTATTAACATTAATATTAATAATACAACTTGCGCAATTTGAAAAAGGTGGTTTAAAAGGTTTTTTATTATAATTTTGTGTCTTTGGATTTGTATTCCTTGGGCGTAAAATAATAAAACATCTATTTTTATATTTCTCTTGTCACCGTGATGTATAATTATGTATATCTGAAAGGTAAGTAGCATGCGGCTTGATGGCCTTGTTAGTAGAGCATTGGACCAAAGCATTCAAATCCCGGACGATTCATACTTTTTTCTTTTTTTTTTTTAATATTTGGCATTGTTAAGTTATATTGTTATATAACATATTTTAAGTACATTAGTCCAGGAACTGAAGCTTTTCACCTCGCAATTTTTACAGAATGGGTAAATTTGCTTGAAAATTTGAGAATGAGTAATGGATAGTTCAAGGATCAAAATCTATATGATGCCGAAAGGCGCTTTTACCATGGGGGTGGTTGCCACCCCATCTCGGGGGTGGAAATTTTTTATTATATTTTGACCGCAAAAGTTGATAAAACATTCATTCTTAGCAAAAAATGTTCTATACATTTTTTTGATAAAATTAATAGTTTTTAATTTATTCGCTATCGAAGGTGTTAGTTTTATATCTAAGAAATCAATGTTTTTCGGTATAGGTACTCATTTACAATTCACTCAATTTGTGCCGCAGAAAAAAAGTGTCATACCAAGTTCTTGGAAATTAAATAATCTACAATTTCATATTGCATAATTTTTTCGTATCTCTGATGCTACTCTTTCTATTCTGAAGAAAATGGCATTTTTTACCAAATTACAAAAATTCGTTATCCACTTTTAACTCCAGTTTTTTAAGAACTAATCATTCTAAGCCAATCAAACTTCTAGAATCTATTAACAATACATAAACAAAGAAGAATGAATAAGGCCAATGACTAAAATCACCGCTAACTTACATTATTATGCTTCCAATTGGAATTCTCTTTTTTTTTCAAAAAAATATATTGATTTTTTAACCGTAACTTTTTAATTTTTTATCCTAGAAAGTTTGGTGAAAAAGAATTTTATAGGTTTTTATGAGAGCTATAAGGCTATTAATATGAAACCTTTTTAAAATCCTCAGTCTCAAAAAGAGGTGACTTTGAAAGGGTTGGTAAAGGTGGTTTTTGCATGTTATTACAAGTTTTAATTGTCAATAGCTCACTCAATTTTTGCCGTATGAAAAATTTTTTCAAACCATGTTCCTGGGAATTAAATAATCTACAATTTCATATTTAAAAACCTTTTCATATCTCTGATGCTAACCTTTCTATTCCGAAGAAAAACGCATTTCTTACCAAACTACAAAAATTAATTATTCGCTTTTAACTCCATTTTATTAAAAACTAATAATTTTAAGCCGATCAAACTTCTGGAACCTGTTAATAATACATAAATAAAGAAGGCCAAATAGGGTCAATGACTAATGTTAATTAGGCTGGTGATAAGGGGGTTGTTCCCGATAAATTTTTTGCTGAAAAAATAGGGACTGACATTCTTTTCATTATAAGTTAATTAATTTTTAAGCTAGAGACTTTTTTTATTTCTGGAGATAGATACTTTTAAATACTTTAAATTAGTGTCAACGAGATATCCTCGAAAAATGTATAGTTTTCCCGTCGTTTGATTTTGAATCTACAATATTTAGCATTTGACGAAGAAGAGCTAACATATAAAAAAGTATATCTCGATTACTATTGGTTTTTAAAAAAAATTAAAAAACCAGATTTGTTTATTTTTTCAAAAGGTACATTTTTATTAAGCAAAGTTGTTTTGATAAAATGAAAACTTTTTGAGTTATTAGCAGAAAACTGATTAAAACATTGATTTTTTCGATATAAAACTAACACATTCGATAGAGAATGAATGGAAAAGTATTGATTTTATCAAAAACATGTATAGAACGTTTTTTGCTTAGAATAAATGTTTTTACCAACATTTGCGGTCTAAATATAATAAAAAATTTCCACCCCAAAATGGGGTGGGAACCACCCCCATGGTAAAAGCGACTTTCAACATCATATAGATTTTGATCCTTGGACTATCCACTACTTATTCTCAAATGTTCAAGCAAATCGATCCATTCTGTAAAAATTGCGAGGTTTTGTTCTATTGTAAGCTTCATTACTTGGACTAATAGTTTAATTATTGTTAATTTTTTGTATTGTAACTGTTAAGTAGGTATATTTATTTCGTTGAAATTGTATTATAATAGAAGTATAACTTCTTACGTGCGTACAAAGTACACACACATTCTTTTTTTAATAACACTATATTAGAGCTTTAACATCTGGTTTTTTGAATTGATACCTAAATTAAGCAAGACCAACATAATGACCGGTTTAATAATTTTCTTTATGACGTACTAATTTTTTTCAGTGACGCCCCGTTTAAACTGGCTTTTTCAGAGACTTCTTACGCCACCGCAGTAAATCATGACGTATTTAATTAAAGGCCAAAGATTGAATTTGGTATTTCTACATTGTTTGTTGGTAACTACATCATCATATTGGAAAAAGTGATACTACTAGAAGGGTAAATGAATAAAACATTATTTTGGATATGTTCCCAGTTTTAAATGGCAAAGTAATTTATTTTGATTGATTCGATTAAGAAAATATTTGTTGTAAATCATCATTTTCTTTAATTTAAAATGTAAATTTTAATAAAATAAACATTATTTGTTTTTAGATACTTATAATAATCACAATCAGTCAAAAGTATTGACTGCTTTCCATAAATATTACTAAACTACTACTTAACAAAAAAATGTTTAAAAAATAGAAGAAAAAAGTCGTAAATATTGACTTTTATTTAAATAAACACGTGCCAATAAACCAAGAAATACGGATTTAAAATTGCATCATTAACTGACAGATTGCTTTAAATCATTAACATATTTTTATGGAACATGTATATTATGTAAAAAATTTTGAATAAACAACTTTCCAAAATTGACGCACCACTTTAAATATATGTAGGTACCTCAATTTTGAAGCAATTTGATTTCTTAAGCGTTGATTTGCTTAAGATTAAAAACAGCTTATGTCTCATTTCAATTCAGAGATGATCCACCATCCCTATACGTCCGTTTCGGTCTCGCTAGATCTGTTTAGTAGGGATACATTGCCGGTCCGGAATAAGAATAACGTAACTGCAAATTTTATCAATTCTTGTTGATTGCGTAATTAACTTCTAAAATACTGTATACAGATGATACAAAATCGAGAGAACTGTAACTATGTGCTGAGCCACCACGGGGTAGTTGCGTCGTTATTGAAGTAACGACGATTTAGACCTTGTTTCAGATGAAGAATGACGCAACTGTAAATTGGGCTGTAAATAGGGGGACTAAATAAAGATAATGAAATTCGGATCAATAGGGATGAAAATAAGAGCCAGCGCTGTAAGAATAAACAGCATAATAAATATTTAAAAATAGATATTTTTGGTTGAAAATGGGGGGATTAAATTGAGATAATGAAATTCGAACCAATGGGGATGAAACTAAAAGCAATCATTGTAAGGATAAACGCTATACCGATGCTCCAGACGGTTACTCTTTATTTAGTCACTATTTTAAATATTTAAAAATTTTTACTTAGTTGGATACAAGAACCACAAAATACCTTAATACTTGGAGAGCAAAATATTCAAACAGTACATCCTTTCTATCATGATATATGGATGTCAGACCTGGACCCTAACCAAGGGTATAGGTATAAATATGAATAAAATATCTACAATAGAAAGAGCAATGGAAAAAGCAATGTTAGGTATACGAATGTCAGATACAAAAAGGAACGACTGGGTAAGATCAAAAACAAAACTCGAGGACATAACAAAAAAAGTTGCCAAAATGGAGCATCGCAGGCCACACTGCTAGGCAAAAAGACCAACGTTGGAATGCAACAATACAACACATGGCCAGTAGCCGGAACACATGGCCAGTGTGGAGTCCAGATCTCAGTCGTGATAAAGCCTTACTTGAAAATGTTCAACGTAAAGCCACAAGACTGGCATTTGACCGTGTAAGACCCAATTATGAAGATAGACTCTCCTTGGCTCACCTAACAACATTTGAGCATCGAGGTCTTCGAGGGTACCTAATCACGTCCTTCCCTATTTTAAAATATAATTTTGGAAACCTTAACACGATCTTTACGCTAAATCAAGACGAACGATTAAGAGGCCATCGTTAAAAATTAAAGAGGGAACAGACGACAACAAGATCCAGGATGAACGTTTTACCAAACAGAATATTTAATATCTGGAATAACTTGGATCAAGACACCATATCGGCAACTATGGTAGTGTTAACATTTTTAAAAATCGATTTTATTGTTCTTTATTTTCTTTGCAGGACTGAGTTATTTAAGGACGGCATTATTTTTTGTTTCAGAATTTTGTTTGATGTTTTAATTGTAATCTTTATAATTTTTATTAGTTTTAAAACGATATTTTTCTTTGTTTTTAGCATTATAGGAGCTTTACAGGACTGAATTGTTTTAGGGCGGCATTGTTTATTGTTTCAGTATTTTTTATTTGATTTTTGTTAATTGTAACTTTATTCTTAATTTGTACTAGTTGTATAATGATATTTTTCTGTGTTTTTAGGCATAACAGGGGCTCGCTCCTCTGCCCTTACTTGTTTTATAATAATAATAATAATAATAAGTTAGAAATTTGTTGCTCAGAATAGAGACCGATGGAAGGGAAGGAGTTGGGGAGGTCTATGTCCAAACGTGGACGATAGAAGGCTAAGAAGAAGAAGAGTTCATTCTTATTATGTAGTAGGAGTATTCTTAATATAATTCCATTACTTTATGAGATTTTATTTTATTGTCCATTAAAAAAAAATTTCCAAGTTTCAGAAAACCTCTCCACGGCCATGAAGCTCTTCTTTAAACATCGTTTAAAATATTCTGAGAGCCTACTTAACGACGATATCTTGGTTTGTCCAAACTACATACAAGATGTTTATCGACGCCATTAAAAGGTATTCGGAGCTTGCTGAGTACTTTTATAAATAATTGTATTGAAAAAGAAATGCTCTTTTTATTTCCTAGAAAAGTCGAGGAGTGTTTTCGTATGACAAACAATGCTGCCCTAAGCATGCAAACTTTCAGAACAAAAAGATAATTCGCCATTTTGGATGTTATACAGAGTGTACACAATACTTGTTTTAAAATATGTTTTATGAATTAATTATTTTATTAAAAAATGAATACTATGATTTGAAGTACATATACTCTTTTCTGGTGTCGACATATTACCAGATGCTCGCACTGATTATGGTATTGATAACCCCTTTATTTCTGCTTTGAAAAATTTCGTAATGCATTTGGAAAACCATGTCTTCAATTTTATATCCAGATGTTTCTCGTTCCAGTTACTTTCCTCCATTTTTCTTCTTCGTGAGGATGTAGTGGTGTTGTGCCCTAATAACACAAAACATTCCAGGAATGTTCCTGGAAGGTACTCACAGGACACTGAAAACATCCCTGGAATGTCCCCAAATGCACACGAATGTCCCTGGAAAGTCCCAGGAAAGTGCTGTGTCAGCATTTTAAATATTCTTAGAATGTTCTGTTGGAACATTCCATGAATGTCTACGAATGTTCTTTGGACATTCACAGTATATGTTTTAGACTGAATGTCTTGTTGGAACATTCCATGAATGTTCTTTGGACATTCACAGTATATTTTTTAGACTGAATGTCTTGTTGGAACATTCCATGAATGTTGGAACATTCCATGAATGTTCTTTGTACATTCACAGTATATTTTTTAGACTGAATGTCTTGTTGGAACATTCCATGAATGTCTACGAACATTCTTAGTATATTTTTTAGACATTCTCTATAATATATCGTCAGTGATGTGACAATACCTCCTATATGTTTTTTCATGAGGTGTGCAGGAGACGAAAAACATTTTTTAAGGTCACCTGTTTTCATACGTAAGTTCTGACTTGTTTTGTAGTAAATAGATAATTGAATTTACTGCAAAACAAGTCAAAAAATATATGAAAACAGGAGGTGGCCCAAACAAGTTTTTAGTCTATCTTACAAATCTCATGAAAAAAACAGATAGGAGGTATTGTCACATCACTGACGATATGTGGCCATAACAAATAATACATCCTTGACAAATCCTTGGTAAACATTTTTATTGCAAAAATTCTTTTCATACATTTTTTTTAATGTAATTTACTGACATTCCTAAATATTATAAAAAATGTGTCACATTTGCTTTGTAAACCTTTCTTTTGGTTTTCGTAGCCACATATTCCATTTCCTTCCTGGTTTTTTGTAGACCACTTCTCTCGGCTGATTCTAAAAGAAAATAAAATAAAAGGTAATTTTTCTATCCTTTACAATTAACAATCAGAAGAAATATTATTTACAGGTAATAATAATAATCTGCATAAATAATAATAAAAAAATAAATATTAAATAATATTTAAATATATAATAAAAAATAATATTTAATAAATAAAATAATAATAATGAACATTTTGTATTTTGACAACGACGTCGGATGTGGAAGTAGAAACCTTAATAAAATTATTTTTTCAAGTAAATTGTGGCTTATTTCCCCATTAGAATAGTTAATTACAAAAAAGCCACAAAGAAATGGCTTTTTCACAAACAAATAAGTATTTAGTATTCATTATATTTATTGTTTTTATTATTTACTTTAATGTCCGACTGGTATATTATTTGACAAATAATAACATTATTTCGAAGTCTGTTAAGTACGATATAACGCTCTAGGGCGTTATTTTGAAAAATAATGCCTTTGAGCATTAAATTTAAATAACGACTTAGATACTGTCAAGTTGACAAATATCAACCTAAGTAAAACTATGGTTACCACAATTACGTTACTACTGTTACTGGTAAATGTACTTATTTAAAAACTAATTAATTCAAAATTTATTCAAATTTTTCGCATTTAAAGAATAATTTAGTCATACATTAAACCTTGAAGGCACCACAGGTATTATAATAATAACGCTTTCGGTCAACGTATATCCCTCAGGCCGAAGGCCCTTGTTTAATACACCATTGACCTCAAGCGTTATTATCCTATAATACCCTTGGTACCTTAATAACTATAAAATAAGATTATAACTTAATTCTTGTTTTCTATTTCTGATGTTTTTATTTATTTACATTGAAAATATTAATCTGTTTTGTTGTATAATCTACTTCGCAATAATTATGTGATATATTTGACTTAAAATGAATTCAAAAATTTTTTGTAATTGGGCAACAATGTCAACTTAGATCTCTGATGTAGATATTAGAGAGATTTTGCACCTCTTAAAAAAACCGCTGATTTTGGCTCCGCTATGGTTAACTTTATTAAGCATAACGATTATGGCAACGTTAAAAAGCAGAGTTTTTGCAGCCTGTCAAGTAGGTTTTTTGTGTCATCGTTATCGTTATTTAAACGTAACCTCATTTCACAACGTTATTGTAATTTTAAGCATATACTTGAACAGTTTTTGATATTTTAATTTATAGGTCATCAAAATTAGAATTTATGTAAATGTAATTCTACTGATTTTTTACATTCTGGCAACAAAGCAATTTAACCATTACTATGATGATAACGATAAGCACTACTTTAAACCTCCGTAAATTACGGAATCCCTTATGTTTCATAACGGATCATATATTCGCTACTGCGCAGACGTAGTATAACGATAACCATAACGGAATTGCAAAATAAGAGGTGCAAAATCTCTCTAATGAATTGCAACAGTATCTATATTGTACGGACTGTATTATTAATCAGGTTAAGCATATTGCCTGTGTGACATAAGCTATTGGAACAGCACAGTCTCTCAAACGAACAGATGAAAGTGAAGTTCTGTCAATATCTTTTTCTAAAAAATGTTTTGAACATCCTCCTCTATTAACAAATCAGATCTATACTTCATACCTTCTTCGCAGGATCTTCTGGAAAGCTAAAAATACAAAATATATGCATTACTAAGCATTATTAACAAATTTTAGTTTTAAATAAAAAATATGATTAACGAACTCACAAAATATTATAAAACGCTTAGAAATTGTTTATTAGTATAGTCGTTCCCCAAACTCAGACACAACTGGCTAGTGATTTTAGTAGGTAATTTTTTTGTTTTTGGCCAATTTTGCCAAAATTACTAACTATTTAGTAATTATTAACTATTTAGTTATTATTTTTTTTGCCAATTTTACGAAATTGGCAAAATTAATTACTAAAATCACTAGCCAGTTGTGTCTGAGACTCAGTAGTAATGAGACTGAGTTTAGCGAACCGACTATAATATTCTGTGTATTCATTAGTTGGTACTACATATTATAGTGTGTGGTCTACCATCCTGTTTATAAACGCATACATTAGCAAAAAAGCAAAAAGAAGAATTATTTTAATTTTACAAATAATCCTTTTGTTATTAACTCTATTTACTATTTTAGTTAGGAATAAGCGAAATTTGTAGTTTGTGACTTATTCACAACTATTAAAATAATAAATGGATATGACCAATTATCAGTAAGTGAAACAGAATTCATTGGTATCAATTTCATATCTGTAATCCGTCTACCCATAAAGGAAACCAGAACCAATAATATTAATTTATTTTCTGAAATACAGGGCATGCCTTTGTTTACATAATATTTGCATACTAACGTTTGAAACGTTATTCCTGAAGATCTACATTTGCTTCTGCTGCTCCAGGCTCCAACTGCGTTGAGGACAGGACAGACACATTTTATGCAATATGTTAATAATACTATAAAAGTATCCGAATTAAAAAAATATTCTTAAAAACCACAAATAAAACAAACAACGATCACGCCACGCACGACAAGGCCGGGCAAGGTGGCCAAGATGGCCGAAGTGAGGTCGTTCGTTGGTCGTTTTTAGTCACGTGATGCCATCGTGATGCCCTCTCTAAGCGCCATGCACAAATAAAAAATGAACGCAAAAGAAATAAATATAAATGTCCCTCTTCGGTTTTGTCATAATTTTTATTACATTTGTATGTTTACCTATATATTGTATAAAATGTTAATTGAACTTAGGAAACTCTTTAAATTTTTACATTTGACATATTGCACTGTAGGCCTAAAATGTCACTTAGTTTGTTTGGTATGTTATAAGTAATGTTATATCTGTTACACGTATTTATTATTTGGCAACTTAAAATATAGGAACATTGGTAGTATGTTCACAGAATGTCTTATGGTAACATTCCAGGAATAATTTAAACATATGTTCACCGAATGTTCCCTAAATGTCCAGGACATTCAAATATTGATAGAACTTTGGTAGTACATTCCTGGAATGTTTTGTGTTGTTAGGGTGTAACTCGTTTGCCTATTTCTGTTCAATTATATCTCTCCTGTCCGTGATGTTTTGCTTCGGAGCTTCGGAGAATAAGTAACCAGTATTTAGTCCGACTATCGTGCTAAAGGTCTTTTCCTTGATCTTTTGTCCGTTACATTGCCTTCAACTATCATTCGTTCCGTGTGTCCTCTTTGTCTAGTTATATGTCCAAAATACCTTAGTACATTTTGGTTCATAGTTTGGTTCTAGATTTTATGTTAAGTTCTTCTAGTATCCAATTAATTGTGCAATGTGTGGTCCATGATATGCGCAACGTTCACATTTCAAATGCTTTGAATCGGCTATTTTGATGGTCTATGTTTCTGTAATTTCGTGTTTTTTAAGCCTAAGTAATTAAATAATTTAAGTGTCTTACGACTTCGCACTATGTCTTTTATATCTGATTGGTTGTTTAGAGGGCCGGACTGGCTCATCAAAAAGGCGCCAACCCAAATTCTAAAAAAGGCGCAAACCTAATCTCTGAACAAAGGCGCCTGAAATCCTTCCCCTCCTAAACTTTTTACATCAAACTTTTTTGAAATCCTAATGCATGCACAGTAAATCAATATTGTTTGTGAATTTTTTAAGTTACATTAAGTTTTATTTATTTATTTAATATGTTCTACAGGCCTTGTAGGCCTAGGGCTTTACACTTTTACAATTACAACTTAAAAATTTTTACATAATATATATAGAGGAAAGTCGCCAATTATGGAATACCATTTTATTTTGGGGATATAAAATAATACCTTTATAGAAATGAAAACAATTTAATGTTATGACACATCAGTCATACATTTTTATGTAGTAATTAAAAGCCTTCTATTAAAAATATCTTAACAAAAAAAAATCAAACAAAAAACAAAATCCCAAATGAGTAACCAAATATGGAATAGGTATCCATATATGGAATATAGGCATAAACCAACATATCCAATAACAAAAATAGCCATAAACATCTGAGATCAAATAAATTTAAATAAGAAAATTGTGAAAAATGACAGAAAACTAGCTTAATTCACTTGCAGACATTACAGATCCATGTTTGAAACTCTGGACCAGTACAATGATAATGAGCCCACTTACACTTAATCCACTATTCCATAATTAGGCACCAACGACTGTCCATATTTGGATTTGTACATTAGTTCAAACTAGTATTAACATTTTTTCAAGTCGTAATGTTTTAATTACAGAAGGTCATAAAATATCAAAATAAAGGTACTATTGATATACGAAATAGCATAACAAGCCTGTATTCATGCATAATAACCAATAATACTCGTTGAATATATTTACCTTTGAAATTTTCTGTGAGACGATAAAACAAAACGCGCCTGTCAGACACGTATCGTTCGAGCATCTGACAGAGAGGTGTGAATACGATAATAAAGAGAGCGACTAAAATAGAGAATGGTCTTGTAGTGCGCTTCCAACTTATATTTTCGGAGAAATCAAGGAATTCCATATTAGGGCACTATTCCATATTTGGTTACTTTCCTCTAATAATAATATATACTAATGTCTCATATTTAATTTTATTTAATGTCTATGTAAAAATTGCTGCACTATGGTTCTCCACTGCATCCTATTTTTCGCCTTCTCTTCCCAGTCTGTAATTTCCATCGATACTATATCTTCCTGAAACTTTTATTGCCATCTTTTTCTTGGTCTGCATCGTCTCCTTATCCCAACTGGTCTTCTTAGCAGTACCTTCTTTGTCATTCTTGCTCTATCCATCCTCTCGACATGACGTGCTCACCTGATTCTATGTGCCTTTGTGTATCTTGTTATACTTGGTTCGTTGTAAAGCATACTTAATTCTTGATTGGGTCTTCTTTGCCAACCGTCTTCTGTATTTTCCCCCGAAAATGGCTCTCTTTCAGTACCTTCCGTTCACACCGCTCTATAATTTCTTCTTCTTTTTTGTTTAGCTTCCATGTCTCACATCTGTAGGTGACTATTGCTCTATCTATTACGGTTTTGTATATTCTGGTTTTCGTCCTTCTCGATACGTACTTTGGCTTTAATAATTTTTTAAACTGTCGACCTTTCGGTTGCCTTTTGCTATCCTGTGCTTTAGTTCATTTTGCTCGTGTCCTTTTTCGTCTTATATTACAAAAAATTATAACCCCTAGATATATGTAAAGTTCTTTACTCTTTTAAATTTATACTCTTTTACATCGAACGCTGTTCACTTTAGCATATCTTCAGGTTCTCTTTCTGTATTTCCTAGCACAAAGTATTTACTCTTTTCTTCATTTAGTTCTAGGCTGAATTTTTTTGCCTCTTTCACTAATCTTTTCATGATTCTCTTTAATTCGTTGTTCGTTTTTGCTAGCAGCGTAAGGTCACAGTATAAAGAGAGACAGTAAAACCTCTTCCATGTCGGCACTTTGATCTCAAGAAGTAATACCGGCAGTACACAATTGGTAAATTCACCAGTGTTGGATGCGGGTTTTCCCTGTTAAAACCCAAACAATTCTATGGGACTAGCAATGCGAGAGTGGGGCAAAAGCGACTGAGAACATTGCGCGGTCGCTATGCGCGACTAAAGATTTTACTTCTAATTTTCGGAGAGTGGTTCTACTGTCAAGGTCGTCGGCGTAGGCCAGGCATTGATGCTCGTTACAGTAGATCGTTTATTGCGTTTCTATTCTGCTATTCCTGACAATAATTATTCCCAAAACCAGATTAAATGACACCTGCTAGAGGGTCACTGTTGATAGAGGGTCACCTTGTCTAAGTCCTTTTTTGACCACAAACTCTTCTGATTTGTGACAGTTATATTAAGTTTACTTTGGAATAAACTTATTAAGATGCCACAAAAATATAACTAGTTTCCCAATAGGTACCTATCCCTTTTAATTCGTTACACTCTTTGGTACCCTCTGGAGACTCCAAACAAATTATCTAATAATAAAACACTGAAAACGTTTGTTTTCTATACTTCCACAGAATTTATTATAACTAAGTGACTACAGCTGTTTCGGCTGTTTTATTATAACTAAGTGACTACAGCTGCCTTTCTCATCACTTGAGAAAGGCACTCTGCCGAAACAGCTGTAGTCACTTAGTTATAATAAATTCTGTGGAAGTATAGAAAACAAACGTTTTCAGTGTTTTATTATTAGATAAAATGAACTTCCATCAAGTACGGTCGAATCCATCAATTATTTCCAAACAAATTTTTAAAAAGTGTGGGTAATTTTTTAACTACTGCTACAGAATAATAATAATACTGCTACTACTATCGGTTTATAGAGCCCTCCGACTGCTTCCGACTCCTAAACGCCATTCTTCTCTGTTTAACCATAGACCTGGAGGGATTTCTCTTTCTCTAGTTCTTTTCAATTCCCTCCCTCCAGATTCTTCTCGGCCTTCCATTTTTCCTTCTCCCTTTTGGTGTCCATGCCAAAATCTGTTTAGGGATCATGTCATCTGGCATTTTCTATATATGACCGTACCATATTAGTTGTTTTCTTTTTATGTCGTCAACTATTATATGTGTGCATGACTCACAACATTTCCCGTAGGTATTTTCTCATTTGGTATCCAATCTCTTCTTAATTTGCCTGCTGCTCTTCTCTTGAAGTTTATTTCTGTTACTAGTAACATTTTCTCTGTTTTTTGTTTCAGTGGCCAAACTTCACAGCCACATGTGATTAAACTGTTAAGTATGGTAGTATTTTAGCAGTGTCTCCATTGTAGAACTATCTCGCTGTATAAAAATTGCTAAAAGAACATAAATTGCTGTCCGGAGATGCAAGTTGACTTTGAGGTCGGTTATATCGAAGACGGTTTGAGATATCGAAACACCGTTTTCATATTTGGATTCAGGACATAAAACTACATGTGGGTCCATCGGTAGATCTGCTCTAAGTATTGCAGGGGCCGCAACGCACGAACGAACTTACAACCGAACGAACGAACAGACTTTCCGAATTTATAAACGAAAATATAATTTCCGATTTATATAATTGAATGGATGTCCCCCATTGATCCGCCCCAATGATACGGTAGTTCACATTCCATTTTAAAAATTTCTCACGTACCATTTCTTGGAAGTCCTCATGTATGGGTAGA
Organism: Diabrotica virgifera virgifera; assembly: GCF_917563875.1. NCBI lineage: Eukaryota > Metazoa > Arthropoda > Insecta > Coleoptera > Chrysomelidae > Diabrotica > Diabrotica virgifera. The sequence goes on along the minus strand of NC_065449.1, from coordinate 24,241,101 downwards.
CTGCTAACATGCAAAATGTAAATATATATAACAGGTAATATTTATAATCAAAGGATTACAAGTTTGGAACTTTGTTTAGGATATAATAATGTAAACAAATATAATATTTTGATAGTGCGGTTTTTAAATGTATGCTAATGACCTTTGGGCCCAAAAAAGCTGTTAGGATTGTTAAGAATATAAATTTATACGAATTTGTAGAATTTGTTTAATTTTTACTGTTAAGTTTATAGGCAGCCAAATTTGATTCAGTAATATTGTTTATAGTGGTTTTAAATAGCCACCGTACAAAGTTCAAGGCTGAATTTGACGAATTTAAAAAAATTAGAAGACACAAAACATAGCTGTTTGCGCATTTGTTTTCTATACATATTTCTTTTATTTTTCCTTTTTTTGTTTACTATCTTTTCGCCTTCCTTTCCCATGCGTTATTCGAGTCCTTTGTTGTTATTTAAAACTTTCCCATTAACGTTTTCCAACTACAAACACTTCTTGCGTCCTATTCCGCTTTCGCCGTAAGCTATTATTACTGACCGTGTTTCGTATTTCATTAAATATATTTTTACTGCTAGTTTTCTCTCGTTGTCATAATTTTCTTCTGCAATATCTTTTAACCTATTTGGTGAAATTATTAGTCTCACTCCTTCTTTTGTCATTTCCCATATGTCTATTTCTGACCAAAACAGCCAGTATTATCTGTGTATCTTCTCTAGGTCTTTTCCTTTTATCTTTGTTTAAGTTATTCCCAGTATTTATACTTTTGGTTCAACATTTCCTCACCCAGTTGTGGCTCTTTTCCCCCTCTCCTCACGTTTCATGTTCCGAATTTAATCTCTTTCCTCTTCCTGTTTTCTATCCTGCCTTTTGTGTTCCCCTTTTCATTGTTATTTGTTTTTATATTAGTGCAGTCACTGAAGGTGGATATGAGCTATTACCTCCTATTTCGTTGAACCTCCATTGATTTGCATGAAAATTGGTGAGTGGTTAGAGGATATCTCAAGGAACAAAGGTGACATGGTGCCAACTTGCGCTTTTACCCTGGGGTGGATGCCACCCCTCCTCTGGGGTGAAATTTTTTTTATTAATAATAACTCCACAATTCGATAGAGGGACAAATTATAAGCAAAGTTTGTTATATAAAGTTATTAAAATAATTCAAAACTTTTTGAGTTATTAAAGATCAAAGATTTTAATTTTGCGTGAGAAAAATGCATGTTTTTAACCGATTTTTCATAAATAACTCAAAAATTATAAGTTTTTACAAAAAAGTTATTATTATCAAAATTGAGGCCAATAAAAATCAAATAAACTCCTTACTAGAAAAACCTTTCAGTGTTAACTAAAAGTGAGTTATAGGTAATTGAATGTATATTTCTTTCGTCGAGTACCCAAATCTAAGTATTCAAGCTTAAATACCGGGAAAATGATGCATTTTGTAACATAAACTTATTAAACATTTGTCAAATTTCTTAGAAATATCTATCAAATAAGCCCTCGAACAAGTTGATAGCACTAAAATTTATGCACTAAAAATTTTTCAAACTTTGTTTTAAAAATTATTCCAAAAAATGTTATTTTTTTTTTTTGTAAATAACTCCGTTAATTTTTATGATATCAGATTCACCTAAACACTAGTTAAAAGTTGATTCGACTAGATATTAAAAAACGTCAAATTTAGTCTTTAAAGCCTCTTACTTTTTTAAAAATAAAAGGTTGAATGGCCCCGGTTACATGGTTCTGGCAGCAAAATTAAAATTTTAAACGTTTCTATCAAAATACTGTACAAAACGTGTACTATACAAAAATAGTAAAATAAGTAAAGTATTTGGAACAGAAAAAACTAAAATTTAGTTATATCATTTTTTACGTATATTAAGTACTTTTGGAGTTATTATCAAAAGAAAATTAAAAGTACGATAATTTTAAAAAGTCTGATTTTTTAAATTATATCTTTTTTTTTCAAAAATATGCATTCTAAACCGGTCAAAATTGTTGAAATCATTAACTATGTTAACCTAAAGATATTATTGTGAGAAATACTATAAATTTTAATTTTTGTGGAAATGGCCTAAAGAAATCGAAAGGGTTCTCTTATTTTCGTCATAACTTTCCTTTCCTTCTCTGCTAAATCAGACATTTCAGCTATATACATTCTCCCTTAAATTTTTTAGGCTCCACTCAGTTTGTCCAACAACCCCAGATGTGATTCAATAAATATTCTATTTATTGCTTATTGCTTATTTGCTATTTATTCCCATTCGTGTTAAATCAGATAACAGTGAAATTGTAGGGTAATATTCCGTGGTACTTAATGTATGCTGATGATTTATTATTATTGTTAGTAGAAAATACTAAAAGATATTTAGAACAAAAATTGGAACAGTGAAAAAATCTCTTTAGAAAAAAGGATTCAAAACTTAGGAAGCCAAAAACTAAATGTTTGGAATGTCACTTTAAAGATAGAGTTATGGCAAATAAAATGATAACCTTTATCATGGTGAATGATTGAAAAAATTAGTAATTCCAGCTATGGCTATGATGTATTGAATTGAATGCTGGGCAGTTAAAAAGAAAGAGGAACAGCGAATACATGAAGCAGAAATGAGAACTTTTAAATAGATGAATGGAATCACGAAAAAAGAATCAAATCAAGAATGAGTAGGATTGGTAGAAATCTAGAGCAGCAATTCTAGAGCAAATTGGGCAGCAATTAGCGCATGTTCAATATCGAGACGTTCACCCAATACGAGAAATTCTTAGTTTATAATTTTCCTGGAAGAGTAGAAGAGGACGACCAACGAAGAATTGCAAGAGACGCCTGAGAGATGTAATTATGAAAGCCTACCCTGCATGGAAATAATTATGGTAAAATATAGCAACTATTTAGGGTTTTACTGTTATTTAAAAAACGAATATTTTTAATCATTATATTATAAATATTTTTGCGGTTGTGGTTAAGACGACGACCTGACCAAAACTTTAATATAAAATATTTCGTGATACTTAATCAACGCCTTCTCACATTTTAGATATTGATTCTTTTATCCGGATATCTGTTTAGTATAGATTCCCAGAAACATTACTTGCAATCCGAGATTATATCTAAATTGCAAATTGTATTAAGAGGTACTACCTGGTATATGACAAGAGTATTTTAAAGGATCATTTACAATTGGTTTAATAAAAAATATTAAGGATATTAATAATGCAAAAATGTCTTTGAAATGAGGTGTAAAAATTGGTTTTTTGTTTCTATTTGTAGCAGTTATTAAATCGAACAATATTAGAGTCCGGTTCATATTAAACCAGGAAGTTAGCATAACCAGCTAAATATTAATTAAAAATTAAAAACAGCTTATTTTTCATTTCAGTTTAGAGATGATCCACCTTTCCATATGTCCGTTTCGTCTCTCCTCTTCTGGAATTTTTCATGCAGCCCCACTGAAGACGTTACCACAGCTATTTCTCAGTTAGAATTATTTTTTTAATTAGTTGGTTTGATTTAGAGCATCAGACATGACAGTTCAAATAAAACACTATATAACAATAGATATATGTAATGTCAACAAAATTTAAGTCCCTTTAAATACAAATATTATTAGTTTTAATTTCAACACTTTATAAGAACAAAAGTAGGTAATCAATTAAAAAAAATTAAACCAGAACCAGCTGTTTCCTTCACATAAATATAAAAAAAAAAACTTGTTATTTTAGTCCTCTTTTTAGACCCATTTAACCCAACCTAAAATTTTACCTTGTTTCTTCTTGTTTTCTCCCATAAAATAAAATAAATCTGTTACCGTCTATTTTTCTTCAATAACAAACCATTTGCCTAAATAAGCACACTGCAATCTTCCTTAAATTTTGTCAAAATGTCAAATGGTTAAGCGTCAAATATAAAACTGCTTAATAAATGTACTTCTATTACAACTTCTTTAAAGCCCCAGGATCGGTAAACACATACAATTATTTTACTACCGGAACACCCTAGCAAAAGAAAAAAAAAACAATAAAAATAACTGAACTAAGCGCTTAAAACTCTAAACCAATAAACTTACCAAAAATGACTTCAGTTTACCTTTAACATGCAAAACGGTCCAATATTAAACAACTCTCAGCCTGGCCATTAACAAACATCAAATTAATCTTAGAGGTTTTTCCAGAACAAATCTTCATGTGCCCCAGAGCCGGATTTAAGCCTGTGGGGGCCCCTGGGCAGAATTGGTGTGGGGGCCCTACCTCCTACCATTAAAAAATATTGATCTACTTTTATAAATATAATTTTAAATAATAAAAAGTACAAGAGCTGTAACTTGTTACAGTAAAATATTAAAAATAATAGTAAGATGTATGGTTAAAGTCCGGGAACTTTTCGAGATATTTTAATTGAAAATTTCTTGATTATGTGGGACATAAGCTGCATTTAGACATCGTGGCCAATGCTTATTGTAGAGAGATGAGTCAAACACTCTTGGGCCATCATAGATTGAAGTCGATTTTTAATTAACTTAAATTTTAAGAATGATCTCTAACCACTGCAGTTAGTTAGCATCAGAACTAAATATTAACAAAGTTTCACCTCAACATTTGGAAACGCATCATTCATATTCTTTTTTTAGCAGTTGGTACATTTGAAATTCTTTGCTTATATTTGATGAGCTGATTTCCTCTTTAAATGAATTGAAGAATCTTACAAACTGTACCAGATGGACGTATGTATTATAAGTTTTCATCTAATCATTGCTATAAATGTTGGTAAGCTTTAGTGAGTGAGCTTCAATTTCATTCAGAGTTAAATTTTCCAATTTTCCAAAATGATGTAAAAATCCAAAATTGGAATGGATGGAATCATATGCAGAAAGCCTCCGACTTAGACGTAATCTATAATAGCGATAAAATTTTGAGTTCTAAACTTTCCCGATGTTTTCATATCTTTCGAAATTGTCACGTCTTGACTGTAAAATTTGTATAAGTGATCTAAGTGCTGCCACTCCTGAATTAAGGTCAATATTTGGATCTTGAAGAATACGACTTGTGCTGTTTGTCCTCCCTGATATCCTCTCTGTTTCTAGTAAACACATTCGATTATAGGTACAACAAACCATTTGCAATGAGTTTTAAATTGTTGCTCATAGTCTTCCGAAATTTTGGATAATGCTCCTTTAATCTGATTATAACCTTTAACTAGTTCTTTTGCGGCATTACCTCCATGACCATCTAGTAGTATTTGCTCTTTTAGGAACAATAATATTTTTGGCATGGTCTGTATTGCTGTCGCTTTAAGACGCAACTTTTAAACATTCTGTTAAGTTGTATCTATATGTAGAGGAAGTGAAAAATACATATAGCTAGTTCTTCCAAGAAATTAAAGAATGCGGTGCTATGTTAATGCATGATAACACTCAGTTGCAGCTTTTGAAACTAAATTTAGAGAGTGGGCGACACAAGGAATCCACAACTCCAAGATATTAAAGTACGTATCCATACATGGGTGCTCCGTGCTCGGTGTAGCAGCTCCACATAGTGGATACGTTGGTGATCGCCAAACAGTGATTTAATCAGTTTGCTGTTTATATCTAGGGGAGCGCATGCCGTATCCATTTAAACAGCTACACCGAGCACGGAACACCCACGTATGGATATGTACCTTTTTGTTCTATAACTACACCATTGTATTTTCCACTGATAACTGACGCATTAACGTAGGACGGTCTCCTGCAGTTTTTCAGATCGATATTATGTTCTTGCAAAAATGTCATTAGATAATTAAATATATCTTCTGCTTTATGACGGCGAAATATCACAGTTAATTGATTTGTATGAACTGAATAATATTTTGACTTCTTAATCCTTGAAACTACTTCATTTAATACGTTTTGACCCATCAGATGTACAATTTCCTCACATATGGTTGATGGAAGGTAGTTGACATATCCGCTTCCAGGATTTGAATATTTATTAAAATATGGTGCTTCAAAAATTGATCATATTCAGCTAATAACTGGAGTACCTTCAAATAATTTTCATTTTGTGATGAACTCGACAACTCCTTTTCGCTGCGAAATGATAAATCTCGTTCACAAATAAACTTTATAACACTAAAATTAGTCTTTGAGTTACCATTTTCCAATAATTCTTTATCTCTTCAGTATCAATAATACGCCCAATTCTTTCGTGTCCTTTAAGAATTTCGTGATCCATTAGCTCACTATCTGCATCTGCATGTTTCCTATCACAAAATTCTCTTCTCATCACTTCATAAGAATTTACAAACGAAGCAATACAATCACCCGGTGGAAGGTCGAAAACATAACCATGAACAATGCAATATTATCACTCCTACGCTCCTTCATTTTATACTTGTCATACATTGTTCCTGTATCTCCTGCCAATATCTGTTTAAATGAACCTCTTATGTTTGGGACTTTGTGGGAGCCCCCGAAATGTGGGGGCCCCAGGCAGCTGCCCAGCCTGCCCTCCCTTAAATCCAGCACACCAACGGAGACCTCAATAAAAGAATTCCCAGTACATCCCATCAAAGGATCGAAAAACTACCATTTTCAATTAAAAACTGGGAATTCAAATAATCGCCGACCAGGCTTCAAGTGCTTTCTCAAAAATCTTTATTGAAAAAGAATGAACGTTGTTATTTTGCTACCAAGGCGTTAAAAAAAACTCTACAACAAAAATCTTCTCTCACTAATTCACACAAAAAGCATATACATACATCCAAACATACAAACTGTACATCCAAGGACAAAATAATCGGTAACTAAATAACCAAAATTCAACAAAAGTTACTACCAAATTTTCAACCGTAGTAATAACGTCTGGAGAGACAGAAACGTATGGTGGCTCACCTCTAAACAGTTGGGGTTCTTTCAGAAATGAAACAGCTGTTTTTTAATTTCTCATTTTACTCATATTTTTAGTACACTGAATCAACTCTCGTTGGAATTTTTTCCTAGACGAATAGACGGAAGGTGACTTCATATTGAAGAGTCCCTTTCATCTCATTTATTCGCCGTCTCCTTACCTTTTAAATTGTAAAAGGCCGAGATTATGGATATTACCAGAAAGTGGTTCCACGAGAATTTTCAGATTTATTGTTTAGATCTAGGACTTCTCATTTGTCTCTTTTATTTTTCTCGGTAAAAACTACCGAGCAATTAATTGACTGAGTATAAGGGTTTGCTCACTACGGAAACCAAAGGATGGTATCCACGCCTAGAACAGAGTATCCTACTCTTCATATTCGTGAATTCTCGCATTTAAAATAATGCATTATTTATTTTACTATATTATCGATCGCTATGTAAAATAAATACATTATTTTAAATGCGAGAATTCACGAATATTAAGAGTAGGATATTCTGTTCTAGGCGAGAATACCATCCTTTGGTCTCCGTAGTGAACGCACCACCTTAAAAATGGGACATTTTTGATGTCTCGTATTTCCTAAACGTGTTGTCCGATTTTAGTGATTTTTTTAGTGTGTTATAGCCTTATTCTTAAAAAATATCGTTGTAATCATATTGTTGCTAAATAGGTAAGTGTAATTGTTTACCGGGTGTAACAATGATAGTGTGTTTTTCCTCAAAGTTCGGAACATCCTGTGGAATATTCTAGCATATATAAAATATTGAAATTAAAACTCAACTGTAGCCTTAGGCTTCCTTAACATTTTAGTAAGTTTTTAAAGTTAGGTACTTTAACAACTAACAACGTTCTTCATCAGTACAGGGTATTTCTAAATAAGTGCGACAAACTTTAAGGGGTAATTCTGCGTGAAAAATAATGACCGTTTGATTTATAAACATATGTCCGCAAATGCTTCGTTTCCGAGATACGGGATGTTGAATTTTTTTTACAAACTGACGATTTATTTACTGCTCTAAAACCGGTTGAGATATGCAAACGAAATTTAGTAGGTTTTAACACGTAGTTATTGAGCATTTTTTGGCATACAACTAGAATTATATATTCGCCATTGGCGTGCATACGGGGAATATGACAGAGTAATATGACCCGTATGCACGCCAATGGTGCATAAAAAAATGCGCAATAAGTACCGCTTAAAACGTACCACATTCCATTTGCATATCCAAACGCTAAAACAAGTGACAGAGAAAACTTACAAATATGACAGAGGAACACATACATAGGTACTATGCCTAGACTTTAAACAGGCGTTTGACGAACTAAACAAAAGAAAAATTATCCAAGACTTACAACAGAGTAACATACCAAACGAAATTATAAGAATGGTAGAAATGACAATTCGAGAATCAGAATAGAAATACATATATATTGTTGATTTATAACGTCCTGCGACGTTGTCTAATGCCTAAGCGCCAGTTCCCTCGGTTGTTTCAGTCCTCATCGGATAATCCTCTTTCGCTCATAGATCTTCGTATACCACCAATCCAAGATTTTTTCGATGTTCCTCTTTTTCGTTTTTCTCTTGGTACCCATCTCAACCCGTCTTTTTAGGGAGTCTTTCTTCGCTCATCCTTTGAACGTGCCCATACCAGGTTAATTATTTATCCTCTATGCAGTCAGTAATTGTTTTTGTACACCCATGCTCTCTGTTATTATTTCATTTCGAATCCTCTCCAACTTTGACGTTCTGTTTGATCGTCTTAGTGCGCCCATTTCCGTAGCCTTTAGTTTTCTCTTTTGCTGTTCTTTAATCCTCCACGTTTCAGAACCGTACATCAATGTGCTTTTTATCAACGTATTATAAATTGTTACTTTTCGTTGTTTTCCTATGTGTTTATTCCACAATATTCCATTTAACGATTTGAATATTCTTCTGGCTTTATTTATTTTGTTTGTAATGTCTTCATCATCTGCTCCTTCTTTGTTAAACATTACTCCTAAGTAATTATACCTTCCGCATGTTTTTATTGTTTCATTATTCTGCATAATCAAATCGGTTGTTTCTTCACCAATACATAAATATTGTGTTTTGTCCCTATTCATGTGTAGACTCCATTTTTCATATTCCTCCTTTAATTTGCGCGCCATATATTCCCAGTTTTCCTTATAGTTCAGAGAAATAAGGAAAAAAATATCGTGTTGGTGACACAACCCCTCCAGGCCGAAACCAAATTTTTTGAGTAATATTGACATCTGTATTAATAATCTATATGTTTCCTGCAGCCGATTTTGATGATATACATAGTTATAAACAAATGAAGATCAAAAAACGGTAAATTTTCGCTTTTTTCGTCTATAACCAAAAAGTTAAGTATTTTAAACAAATTTGAGAGTGAGAAACTCATAAATAGTATAAAAAAACTTCAATATAGCGTTAGCTGAATATGTCTATCCTTATTGGTTGCTTGGGAAATTGCAAAATAAATCATAAATTTTGAGTTTTTATAAATAATCATAACTTATGTAAAAATTAACTTAGAACGCGGAATTATGAGACCTCTGGTGCTTAAATCATACTCTAAATTTCAAAGCAATTGGTCAAATAGTTTAAAAGGTATTTAATTTGTTTACCCCAAATTAATTTTTTTGCAACGCTATAAGTCAGAAAATGATGAAGTTACACTAATACTTTTAACAGTTTATGAAAGAAGAAGATTTATACTATTAATTTAATTTAAAAAATGACAAAAAATAATTCTAAATACTGCAAAATTATTTTGCAAAACATGTAAATTAAAAAAGGGGGGGGCTAACTTCGTTCCTAATTGTCCTAGGACAATTGTTTTTCTTTCTAAATGTGTATAAAAACTTAGTCTTTCCAAATACGAAAAAATAATTTTTCTCTGGGAACGGTTAAAAGTTATTCTTATTGTTTTTAAGTAAGCAAAAAATCGACGTGTTTTTGCAAAATAATTTTACACTATTTTTTGTCATTTTTTTTTAATTAAGTCAATACTATAAAAAATATTCTTCTTCCATAAACTGTCAGAAGTCTTACTGTAACCTCATAATTTTCTGACTTATAGTGTTGCAAAAAAAATGAATTTGGGATAAACAAATTAAATAACTTTTAAACTATTTGACCAATTGCTTTGAAATTTAAAATATAATTTAAGCACCAGAAGTCTCAACAATTCATGTAATAAGAAGGTTTTAAGTTAATTTTTACATAAGTTATGAATATTTATATAAACTCAAAATTTATGATTTATTTTGCAATTTTCTAAGCAACCAATAAGGATAGACATACTCAGCGAACGCCATATTGAAATCTTTTAGACGATTTATGAGTTTCTTACTCTCAAATTTGTTTAAAATGCTTAACTTTTTGGTTATAGACGAAAAAAGCAAAAATTTACCGTTTTTTGATCTTCATTTGTTTTTAACTATGTATATAATCAAAATCGGCTGCAGGAAACATATAGGTGATTAATATAGATGTCCATACTACTCAAAAAATTTGGTTTCGGCCTGGAGGGGGATGTGTCACGAGAAAAATCTTATTTCTTTGGACTATTATTATTTGCACAAATTACTTGGTCGCCCCGCGACCAAGAAATAGAAGAATAGAAATACATACATAACAGAAATAATAAAAAAATTGAGTAAGACAAAATGCTCTCTCGACGGTACTATTTATTTTGTTACTAGACAAGATAATATAAAACGTGTCAAAGCAGAAACTATAAACAAGAACGCAGTACAAATAATTAGATATGCGGACGATATAACCATACAGATTAAAGGGTTTTAAAGAAAACATTCCAAGAAATAGAAAACGAAGCCAAACTAAGAGGACTGGAGATAAATGAAAATAAAACAAAATATATGAACGTAAATAATAAAAAAAGATACAAATGACAGAAATGACAATAGACGCACACAGTTTTGATGAGAGCTTCGAAATTCCCGAATATTTGGGAGTATTACTCAACAGAAGAAATGAAAGTATAATATATTAAAAGAAGAACTCTAGCGGAAAAAGCGTTCTACAAAAATAAAAAAATGTTTAGAGATGACAAAAAAAAAGCCGAAACATAACTGAGAATCAACAAAACGACCATAAGACCAATATTATGGGTATATGCTTCAGAGACATTTATATTAACAGCAAGAGAAGAAGAGTAACTGAAAGTTTTTGAGGGGAAGATTATGAGAAAAATTCTGGGACCAAAGAAGAAATACGAAGAGGATGCAATACAACGGATGAATAAAAAATATAACAGTGCTTGGTTCAAGAGAACATAGTTAGAGCAATAAAATCACAGACAATTAGATGGTATGGACACATAATAAGAAGAGAGAAGAGCGTTAAGAGTTGTAGCGGAATGTTAGAATGTCACTTTAAGGTTATGATATTGTAAAATTTGTGAAAAGTCAAAGACTGTCGTGGCTGGGACTGTCCAGAGACAAGGCGATGCAAAAACAACAAAGAAAATATTACAATTGAAGCTGATAGGAAGGCGAAAAAAAGCAAGGCCCAGAATGAGATGGTTGAATGACGTGGAAAACGATCTAAAGTCATGAACATAAGACAATGGAGAAGAAGGTCACAAGAGAGATCTGAATGGAAGGATATAGCCAGTCAGACAAAGACACATCCAGAGTTAAGATTCCAAAAGCCTGTATGTATATCATTGGTATGTATTGACTAAAAAACTTGGTAGATACCTGGTGTCTTCCAAAGTGTTAAAAAACATACTTCCCTGGAGCATTTCTGAAATTATTACGGTTAGAAGGATGCAAAAATCAAACAATAGGATGTAGTAAAAATACCAGCAAATAGATTTTATACACATAGTTTCAAAAGTTATGCATCACCCCTCGTATTCACGATGTTTACGCTTTTATAAATCCGTGTCTTTATCACGTATTTAATGGGCCTTTTCTATAAAAAATATACCTTTTTTGGTTTTTTATTTTATTTGAATACCCATTTAATTGACCAGGTTGTGCCAAGGTGTAAACATTTGAAAAATTTATTCTGGTGAAATTTTTGAAAACGTGATTAAAAATGAATCGTACTTTAATTTCTGAGTTGGACCGTATAAGAATTATCGATTTAGTTGAAGAAGGCCATTAACAGCGGTTCGTGGAGGAAAGAGTGGGTGTTTCTCAGAATGATGTCTCATGGATATGCAATAGGCTCCTGGAGACAAACTCGATACGGAATAGAGCTCGGTTTGGTAGACCTCGAGTTACCAATGATCGACAGAATGGATATATCAGAATTTCCATCCGTAGAAATTGTTCTATGTTTGTACCAGCCCTCGAAAGAGAATTCAGGCATGCTACAGGAGTCCGAGTATCGTTGTCTGCAAAAAGAAGAAGAATTTTAGACTCAGGTTTGAGGAGTTGTCGACCAATAAGAGTTCCTCAGCTACAACCTAGATATGTTTTGGACCGCCTCCAGTGGGCTTAAGAACACATACAGCTCCCCAACAGTTTTAACATTTTGTGCTTTTTTCAGACGAGACCAGAATCTGTTTAAATAGTGATAACCGACGAATTCGTGTGTGGCTAGTTGTGCAGTTCTTGTTGACTTTCGCCACACACGAATTCGCCGGTTATCACTATTTAAACAGATTCTGGTCTCGTCTGAAAAAAGCACAAAATTCCAAAACTGTTGGGGAAGCTGTATTTGTTCTTAAGTCCACTAGAGGCGGTCCAAAACATGTCTAAGTTGCAGCTGAGGAACTCTTATTAGTCGACGACTCCTCAAACCTGAGTCTAAAATTCTTCTTCTTATTGTAGCCAACGATGCTCTGACTCCTGTAGCATGCCTGAATTCTCTTCGGAGGGCTGGTACGGACATAAAACAATTTCAACGGATGGAAATTCTGATATATCCATTCTGTCGATCATTGGTGACTCGGGGTCTACCAGACCGAGCTCTATTCCGTATCGAGTTTGTGTTCAGGAACCTATTGCATATCCGTGAGACATCACTCTGAGAAACACCCACTCTTTCCATCACGAACCGCTGTGAATGGCCTTCTTCAACTAAAGCGATAATTCTTATACGGTCTAACTCAGAAATTAAAGTACGATTCATTTTTAATCACGTTTTCAAAAATTTCACCAGAATAAATTTTTCAAATGTTCACACCTTGGCAAAACCTGGTCAATTAAATGGGTATTCAAATAAAATAAAAAACCAAAAAAGGTATATTTTTTATAAAAAAGGCCCAATAAATATGTAATAAAGATACGGATACGTGATACATAACTTTTTAAACTATGTGTATTATTTTACACAATTTAAAAACGCAAATATAACATATTTACTTCTAAATATTAGTCTAAAATAATTTTATAATAATTAATATGTAATGTAATGTTAATATGTAATAATAATTTAACTTTTAAAAATTAAAGTTATGTATAGATATGCGCGCCGCGTGTGTACGCCGTGCGTTCTTGGCGCCGACAGAAGTTGCATCGTGTGCGCACCGTTTGTGTGCCACTTGAAAACACGTACTAACGCGTACTAATCTAACGAACCCGTCACGAACGCGTACCGCACACTCGGTGCGAAGTGTTCGGCGCACATATCTACAGGGTGATTGATTAGTGGGGTAAAGCTCAATAGATCCGCTATAGTAATAGATAGCAATAAAAGTTAATAACAAAAATTGTAGCCAACTTTGAGCTCCACATTACAAAATTAGTTAAGAATGTTACAGGGTGCTCGATAATACAGTGGCAGACCAAATCTATGTTTTTTTAAATGGAACACCCTATATTTTATTTTAAATTCGAAATCCTGTTAACTTCTCCATCACAAAAATATAAAGGTTTGTTATGTTATACAGGGTATTTACAAAGTTATAACCAATTTTATATGAAAATCGTAACAAGTTCAACTCCCTATTCGCGGTGTGCAAGTACTTGGAAGGGAATTGAGAAACGATCGTGCGCGAATAGCGGAGAAATATTGCAACTTTCTTAAATAATTCATATTGTCAATTGAAATTGTCAAATTGACGGACATTTCATATCTACTGTCATTGAAGAAGAAAAATTATATGTTGCTACACAATATTGATATGATATGCAATTATTATATAAAGGTAAATTTAATTAATTTTATTTTGCTTGCAGTACTGCATTTTAATAACTAATTTTATTTACTACATACAATTGTTTACGTTTTAATAACATAATCTGAATCTTATTTTTTCTTCTTATTATTCTTTTGGCTATGGCCTTGACAATTATCCAGTAACCAGGACTAATATAATTGGCCAATATAATTAAAAGTGCATAAAGTTGCAGAGCGTAGAAATAGGTGTCGCTTTGCCGAACTTGCACGGTCCCAATATGAATAAAAACAAGCAAAACAGCAATAGTTTATTAATGCCATATTTTTTTTAAGTATTGTCAAAATTTTCAATAATGATTGATATGGGCCATTCCACGAACATACGCCTGTTTTGGATTACTTCGACAACGAATAGGTATTTTACTGTGCAACCTAAGAAGTACGAAAGTAAATGGCGCTAATAATTATTCCAATAAACAACAATGTAATTGCAATTTACTTTCGTTCTTCTTATTTTGCACAGTAAAATATTCGTTGTCGAAGTAATCCAAAACAGGCGTATTTTCGTGGAATAGGGTATATTGCTAATTTTCTTTATATCAAATACAGGATGTCAAAACGCAAGTACATTATTTTCTCAGTAATTTTAAATTGAACACCCTGTATTTTATATCACTAAAAGTATCATTACCATACTTTAATTTTTAGGTAATATTCCCTATGTCTAATTTAATAGTTTTCGACATATTTTCATTTTTCAATGGACCAGTAGCGTGGTACAAATCACCAGAATTTAATGAACTGTTTATATACCTAGTTTATAAAATACCTCCAACAACAAGGGATGAGCTGAAAAATAGAATACAAAGTGTATTTCGATGTGTTAATTTTCAAATGCTTCGTAGAGTATATAGCTCATTCAATGATCGTTTTTAGGCGTGCATAAATGTGTTAGGAGGTTGTAATAATTTTGAACACCTTATGTAATTAAATATTAAAAATATTTTATTAAAAGTAGCTTCTAATTTTTTCAAACATTTTTTTTTGCAGAACGTATTACTTACTGATAAATTATTTTTCGTTCTTTATTAAATTTGTTACATTTACACATACCAAAGTAGTGTTTAATTGCCTTTACAAAATGTTGTATTTTGTGTTTGTGTATTTTTTTGTAAAATTTATTACTAATTTTCTTTCTTTATTTGTTACATTTACATAAAAAAGTTGTTTTTAATTGTTTAAAAAATGTTGCATGTTGTGGTTGTGTTTTTTTTTGTAAAATATATTACTAATAAATTATTGAAGCTTCTGAAGAAAAACATTGAAGCTTTTGAGATGTGGTGTTACCGTAGAATGCTACGTGTATCTTGGGTGGACCACGTGACCAATGCCGAAATTTTACGTCGGATCGGAAAAGGATGTGAAGTTGTACTTACTGTTAAAAGAAGAAAGCTTGAATACTTTGGCCATGTTATGAGAGGTGACAAATACTCGCTGCTGAGACTGATCATTCAGGGTAAAATCAGGGGTAAGAGAAGTATCGGTAGGCGCAGAATATCTTGGTTAAGAAATCTGAGGGAATGGTTCGGCTGCAGTTCCATCGACCTATTTAGGGCAGCCGCCAGTAAAATAAGAATAGCTGTGATGATTTCCAACCTCCGATAGGAGACGGACTTGAAGAAGAAGAATAAATTATTTTTATTTCTTTACTTGCTACATTGTTACATTGATTACCGGATTGATAATCAGTCATCGTCAATTGTCAATTCAGTCATGGCTTACTTAAAATTTAGATAAATTGACACCCAAAATAATTTGCTCTGAAAAATGAAAATATCTCGAAAACTAATAAATTTGGACATAGGGAATGTTATATAAAAATTTAAGTACGGTAATGTTACTTTTCAATTATGATCTAAAATACAGGGTGTTGCGTTTAACATTACTGAGAAAATAATGTACTTGTGTTTTGACTCACCCTGTATTTGATATAAAGAAAATTACAATGTAAATAATTCTTGAAAATTTTGACACTAAATAAAAAATATGGTATTAATAAACCGTTGCTGTTGTGCTTATTTTTATTTATACAGGGAGTTAAACTTGTTACGATTTTCATACAAAATTGGTTACAACTTTGTAAATACCCTGTATAACATAACAAACCTTTATATTTTTTTGATGGAGAAGTTAACAGGATTTTGAATATAAAATAAAATATAGGGTTTTCCATTTAAGAAAACAAAAGTTTGGTCTGTCACTGTGTTATCGAACACCCTGTAACATTCTAACTAATTTTGTAATGCGAAGCTCAAATTTGGCTACAATTTTTGTTATTAACTTTTATTGCTATCTATTACTATAGCGGATCTATTGAGCTTTGCCCCACTAATCAATCACCCTGTATACGTACCTTAAGAGACTTAGAGGAAACAGTGTCATCTATAAAATACTGGAGGTTAGGTTATGTTGGGTTTTATAAATGCTAAAAATCTAATAATATAAGTATATTTAATGTTTTGCGGAAAGCAAATTTGTAATGATTGGAATATAGTGATTATCGTGCTAAAAGAGAAAAATGTGACTCCTACACTAAAACATAAATAAATGGAAAAAATAAATGAGGTAAGCTCAAAGATGAAATGTAAAAAACCATCCATAAAGAATCGAAGAAATACAACAAAGATAAAATCAATGGGAAAATCCCAAGCAACAAAGATGTTTCAGGCAATAATTTGAAAATATAATATTTATATGTTTTGTTTTACTCTACATATTTATTATAATATAAAAACTTAATGAGAGTAAAAAAAGAGGATGTTGGATGGTATCTAATTGTCATTAGTAGTCGATACAATATAGTATTTATAATATTTTATGAGTATAAACAATTTTCAGTAAAATACAGCATTTAAAAGAGAAAGAAAAAATACATAATATGTTGAAAATTATGGTTTTTGTATTGTGGAATTATTGTTTAAAATTTTTAAAACTTCACTCTTGTAGTTCACCAAATCATTTCTATAAAACTAACTATCTATGATGAATTTCGGAGTGCTTCTCCAATTGTTTATCTGTTGGAAAATACGAAGTGCAATAAGAACAATCAAATGTTACATATATACATCCTTGGTGAAAATTTGCCTCATGTGCATGTGGATATGTAAATGATTTTTTACACCATCGGCATACAGATTTATGTTGGTCTTGAATATGCTTCTGTAGATGTTCATCTTTTCTAAATAATATACAGCAATGTGGACATTCAATCTTCAGATGTACATTCTTGTCGTGAAAATTTCTGAGTTCAATGGATTTAAATGATTCACTACAACCCGGGCATTCAAAACAATGTTTGATTTTAATATGCTGCTCTAACTCTTGTTTTGACCTGAAGTAACTATTACAATAGTAACACTCCACTGTTAGATGTGTGTATCTGTAGTGAAAATTTAGATCATCAATGGATATAAAAGATTTGCCCGTACAATCCGGGCATTCAATGCAATGTTTGGCTTTAAAATGTAGCTTCAGCTGCTCTTTTGATGTGTAGTTTGCACCACAATGTGCACACTTGCATTTTAAATGTTGGGTTTTATGGTGATCCTCTATTTCTTTCACAGTTAGATATAATTTGTCACAATATTTGCATTGAAAATAGTGTTTGTCTTTCATATGCTGCTGAATATCACCTGAATATGATTCACCACAGTAATAGCACTCAACACTATTCATTTTATCTATTATCTCTGTACTATATAAATATAGGTAGTATTTCTATTACAACCAAAGGAACTAATAATTTTTACTGAAATTCACATTTACAATGAAACTGAACGAAACAAGTACATATTATACAAATTCACAATACCAAAATCAACCGACCAGTGGCGACCAGTAATAATTTTAACGCATCTATGTCAATCAGTACTCAGTACCAGGAAACAAGAGAGATAGCGATAAATAAAAATGTCTCCCATCTCCCTTCAGAGCGCTAATAATAGGTGTTTTCGTGGAGCACATCCTGAATGTATTCTGAACTTAACCCGGATACAAATATATGCGCAAGCGTGTCTCGGAATATATTCTGAATTTGTTTCTGCACGAACAATTTCCGGATGTTTTTTGGGTTGCCTATGCCAATTGCCTAACCTTATTCTTTTATCTTTATCTACGCTAGGACCAGCTAGGACAAACAACACTCCAAAACAGGAAAAGTAATTTTACATAATATTGTGGAAATGAGATCTTTCATACTTATTTGCCAAATATACAGCTAAGTCTCTACTTAATCTAAAATTCTGTATAAATTGTTGGTTATTAAATTGTTGCACAGTTTCCTCAAAAAAATTTGCATTTTTTGGAACATTTAAAAGTCCTACAATCTCTTCCAAATCTTCATCACTTGAACTGAGGTTCATCATCTAAAAAGTTTTTAAAAATAAGAAACTGAAATACATAATACAATTTAAAAAACCTTACCTTTTACAACATTTGTATGATAACACAACAATTCAAAATTTTAAACTTGTTAGGTTAGAAATACAATCTCGAATCTCTTAACAAAATAAATAAATTCGTCAAATCAACTTCTGCACATGTGCGGACAATAAATCCTCTCTTTAATCCCAGAACTTGTTGAACGCATTCCGAATACGTTCAGGACAAGTTGTTGCGCTCCGCGAACAGAGAACTTTTTATTCAGAGGAGGATTTTTCAACACCGCGAACAGCCAAAATTCTAATGCGCAAGCGTTCTTCCTCTGAACACGTTCAGGACGTGCTCCACGAAAACACCTAATATCTAAAACGATCTAAGTAAAAACCAGCAAGAAATTTTAAAAAGCTTGATTTACACCCACCAGAGTTACTAAAAATCTCAGCTAGATTTTATTTTTTAAAAGCTTGATTTACACCCAACATAGTTACAAAAAATATCAATAGATTATTCTTTTCTGTATTTAAATTACATTTGCAGGTCACACTGGTCACACAGGCCTTTCTCCGTTATTGGCATTTCTTTAATTTTTTTTTCAATCCTATCCCATAAAGCTCATTTATTGTGGTGTCCCACAGTTTCCCTGTATAAATTTTTCTGTTTAAGTCTGCAATATCTACACTTGCATGGATCTTCTAACAAAAGCCCAAATGGATGATAAAGACCGGCATATAATACCAAATTTATACTGGGACCAATTAGCCAAAATAAGAACAAATCCTAGAAATGAACCAACGGAAGCGATCCAGAGTCTGCGAGGCATTAGACAAGAATATATGCTTCCACCTACATATATTATTTAACCTATATAGGCCAGGGTAATAAGACAAAAATATACCCTGTTCGTGACACTTCAGCAGCCAGGGTACTGAAGCGTTTTTTCGACAGGTAATACCTATAGGAACAAATTATAACTATTTCCTGCGTAGGATCTGGCGGCCATTTTTATTTATAAACAATTAACTGTCAAAAAAATGGCATTTTCCCCTTTTTTTTCAAATCAACGGAAAGCTTTGAAATTTATGATTTTTTTAGTACAAATATCTTCGAGATTATGGAAACAGCTTTAAAATGACGTATTGCAAAGTTTGATATACTTATCTATTGGTAATATAATTGCGAAAAAAGGTCGCAATTGCAAAAAAAATTATTTTCGCAATAACTGTTCTAAAAATTAGTGCATAGCTTTGTAAATTGGCTTAGTGCCAATTGTAACGTATGATTATTCTCTTTGAATGGGGTAGCTTAATAAATGACTAAAGTTTTACAGAAATAGTCTAGCTGGAAATTGAAGAGACTAAACAGTAGGGCTCAGGGAAGGATCAGGCCGTATTTGCACGCCCTAGTAAGACGGTACCTACTGAAATACTTGAATGATAAAGAAAATAAATTAATATAAGGAGTAATGACAAGAAGAGAACTATTGACCAAGAAGATATTCAGAAGTAGTGTTGAGCGCCAGGGAAGAATTGAATAAATTCTTCTCCACGTGACCTATATTGCTGTACCTAACTAATACTATTAATAGATACTATTAAAATGATAGGATAATAAAACATATAAGTATGTACAACCACATTTAATAAAAAAAATACCTATAAACCCTATATACAATTTTATACACTAGCTAAATATCCGACGTACTATGGTAGTACACTCCTGTCGATAATGCAGGTTTTACAGTATGAAAAAACTAATATATGTAATGAATTTATTCTACTAAGGAAGTGATTTGATCTAAATATGCATGTACAAACTAATTATTACTGTAGAATACAAGATTGGCTGACAATCCCGTATCTGATCGGAAGTGACAACCTGACAATATCTGGTGAATGGAATAAATATTATTGAGTAGGAAATAAACCCTTCGATAGTGTGCACAGTATCGTCCCAGATAGTTTACAATCCTGAGATTATTTTAAATACCTGATACAATCATGAAAATGAAATATAAAATTCGTTGACAAAAAAAAAATTATTGAATATTATAAAGATAATAGGGTTTAAGAAGGTGAATTTATATTATTATTAAGGTTATGTATTTGAGTTATTGAAAAAAAATTGAAAATTGAAAACTATTATTTAAAAGGATTGAAAATTCAAATTTTATTATAAAAACCTGGCGTTTCTACAAAAAGTAGGCCTGTGGCTTCTCCAAAATCCTGGTGAGGTTGATGATGAGAGAGCCAGGTACGTATCCTCCGATCTTCCCAATCCTCGGGAGGTAAGGAACAGCAACACAGAGTATTGACGAGGAGGTACTTGCTAGTGTCGGTAGAACTCAGTGTCTATTCCAGAAACGAAAAAAAAACATCCAAAACTCTTCCAATCCAAACCCAAAATAATACCAAAATGATTGTTTATTCCATAAATAAATGAAGCATCCAAATGTGACTTAAATTTTGTTATAGTCTCCCTCCAGTGGCTAAAAGAACAGAAAACCTTCTATTAGCTGGTTTTCCTTAAGTATCTAAGAAACAGGGCCTCTATAAAAAGGTGTTTCACCTTTAAAGCTATTCATTCAATTGTTTAAATTTTATTCAAATTGTTTATCCCAGAGAACATTTTTTTTTGCAATAACATAAGTCAGAAAAAAATGACGTTAGGCCATTCCACAGGTGTCAAATGAAAGAGCATAAGCTACGTTTTCAACGTGGTTTAAAAAAGTAAATAAAAAATGCATTTATTAGTAATAAATAATTATGCAAAAGTATCGTCAATTTTTCTTTATAAACTTTTTGAATAACTTTTTCAAAAAAAATTAACTTTTTTACCCTGTGTTAAGTGTACTACTACCGAGTAATGTTATTTATATCATAATTGATAAACAATTGTAATAAATATATATAATTTGTTATATAACAAAATAAAAAGTTTATAAGCAAAGATTTACGATATTTTTGCATAATTATTTATTACTAAGAAATGCATTTTTTTATTCACTTTTTTAAATCAAGTTGAAAATATAGCTCATGCTCTTTCATTTGACACCTGTGGAATGGTTCTAACGTCATTTTTTTCTGACTTACGTTATTGCAAAAAAATGCTATCTGGGATAAACAATTTGAATAAAATTTAAACAATTGAATGAATCGCTTTGAAATTTTTATCACATATTCAGCACCAAAGAACCCTTATTTGACAAAAATTTCAGAGCTGTACACTAATTTTTACAACAGTTATTGCGAAAATAATTTTTTTTTTGTAATTTCGACCTTTTTTCAAAATTATATTAACAATAAATTAGTATATCAAATTTTGTAATACGTAATTTTAAAGCTTTTTCCATAATCTCGAAGATAGTTGTACTAAAAAAACCATAAGTTTCCCTATTTTCCATTGATTTGAAAAAAGTGAAAAATGTCATTTTTTGACACTTAATTGTTTATAAATAAAAATGGCCCCCAGATCCTACGCAGGAAATAGTTACAATTTGCTCTTATAGGTATTACCTGTCGAAAAAACGCTTCAATACCCTGGCTGTTCAAGTGTCGTGGAAAAAAACTTATTACCCTGGACTAATATTCAAAGGAACTATTTAGTGAACCCGTAGAAAATTGCGAACATGGAATACTCTTTTTTTTATTTAATGGCATAGACATTAGTCTATTAGTCATTCAGCCAGTTGCAATAAAGAATGGAATACTCTTAAATGGAGAATGCCTAAACAACATTCGCTATGCACATACAGATGATTTACAACGTATGCTGCACCAATTTAGTATAGTCGCTAGAAAATTTAACATGTTAAGTTTCGCACAAAATACCAAATTCTTCTTCTAAAAGTTCCATCTCCTATCGGAGGTTGGATATCATAATGGCTATGGTCACTTTGTTGGCTACTGCTCAAAACAGTTGTAATGAACTACAGTTAAACCATTCTCTGATGTTCCTCAGCCAGGAGATGAGTCTTCTTCCTATACTTCTTCTTCCTTGGATCCTTCCTTCTCAGCAACTCATATTTTTCTCCTCTGGTATTGTGACCCAAATATTCCAGTTTCCTTGTTTTTATACTGTTTATAATTTCTAACTCCTTATTTAAACGTCGTAGCACTTCAACATTGGCAATCCTTTGAACCCACTGAATTTTCAATATTCTTCTGTAACACCACATTTCGAACGCTTCTATTTTTCTTATGTGTTGTCTCTTCAATATCCAAGTTTCCATTCCGTATAGTAATACATAAAATCTGTAGCATCTTAGAGCCCTCAATCTGAGAGGCAACTGAAGGTCTTTGTTTGTAAGCAGTGTCTTCATTTTTATAAATGGCCTTGCAGTTTCAATTCGGACTTTAATTTCTTTGCTTTGGTCATTTTTGTCATCAACCCAGGTTCCCAGATATTTCTGTGTCTTTACTTTTTCCATTTGGGTTTGCTCTATCATTAACCTTTAATTTCCATGTTGTGTTTTTGAGACAATCATTTTAGTTTTTTCTTGCTTATTTTTAGTGCATATCGAATGCAATAATCGTTAGTTCTATTTAACAATGCTTATAGCGATTCCAGGTTGTCTGCCATTATAACGGTGTCATCGCGAATCGTATGTTATTTACTATTCTTCCGTTTATAGAGATACCGTCACTTAGTTCCGCTATTGCTTCCTGAAATATATATGGCTTCACTGTACACGTTAAACAGTAGCGGCGACAGAACACAACCCTGTCTAACTCCTCTCTTTATATCAATATTCTCGGACTCTTGTTCTTCTATCTTTATATTGGCCTTTAGATTCCAATATAGATTGATGATAATTTGTAAATCTCGTCTGTCTATATATCTGTTTTTCAATAATTCTATTAGTTTTTCATGTCGGACCCTGTCCAACCCTCTTTCGAGGTCGATGAAACAGGAGTAAATACCCAGGTTCATATCTAAGCATCTTTGAGAGAGGACATTAAACGCAAACAATTCCTCTCTTGTTCCAAGTCCTTTGCGGAACCCAAATTGGGTATCATCCATATCATCTTCTAGCTTTCCGTATAATCTTCCATGAATCACCTTTAGAAATATTTTGAGGATATGGCTTATTAGTGATATTGTCGTATAGTGCAAATAATCTTTGGAATATATTGTTTTTGGTATTGTTACAAAGGTGGACACCAACCGTTCCTGAGGGAGTTTCCCGGTTTTATATACTTCATTAAACATATCCAGTAGTAAAGGTAGAGTTTCATCGTCTAGACATTTCAGTAATTCCGCAGGTATTTGGTCTGGACCTACAGTTTTTTCGGTAATAATTTCCGGTAAAATACCAAATGCATGGTTATAATAGCAAATCTAATAAGATGTAAATGACAGCTAGAGGGTCAGACAATAAAACAAGTCATGGAATTTAAATATCTAGGCATCACACTATCTAGCTG
Source organism: Diabrotica virgifera virgifera (assembly GCF_917563875.1). Lineage (NCBI taxonomy): Eukaryota > Metazoa > Arthropoda > Insecta > Coleoptera > Chrysomelidae > Diabrotica > Diabrotica virgifera. The sequence continues at coordinate 24,217,251 of NC_065449.1, read as the reverse complement.
CGGAAAGCTCGAAACAGAAGTGGAAGATCGAGTGAACAAAGCAAACAGTGCCGCAGGATGCCTTAATGAAACAACATGGAGAAATGAAAATGTCAGACAAGGAGTGAAAGGCAGAATCTACAAAAACGTCATCAGACCAATAGAGACATACACGGCAGAAACACGACCTGATACAGAAAGGACAAAAACTTTTCAAAAAATGGATGATCAGACACTAAGGGATAGAGTTAGAATTGCAGATATATGACGGAGATTTAAGGTGGACAACATCAATAACTGGGTAAAAAACAGAAGAGATAATCAGTGGGACGGTCAGTACGAAGGCAACGAAAACGATGAAATGACAGCTTACTAGAGGCACATTGAAAAACAGCGTCATATCTATACAAAAAGACGAATAAAAAAGTATGTATTTACTAAAAACCTTGATAGACACCTACCTGGTTCTTCCAAAATGTCGTGAAAACCTACGTTCCTGGAGCATTACTGAAATTATGACAGTTAGAATGATGAAAAAAATTAACAATAGGATGTAGTAAAAATACCAACAAGATCATATTTATTCATAATTTAAACGTAAATATAACATATTTACTTAGCCTAAATTATATTTATAATAATTATATATAGTCCGTCCGCTATAACTTTTCCCATGCGGTGCGGTACGAATCATTTTCAATCAAATTAAGTCAAAACATAAATTGAAACGAACGTCGATGTGTATATACATTTTGTATACTGTATACTATATACTACACACATCGGTGTACGTTTCATTTTCTGTTTTGACTTAATTTGATTGAAAATGAATCGTACCGCATGGGAAAACTTATAGCGGACGGACTATACCTACAGTGATGAGCGCGCTAATAACCGGCAAAATAACGCAAAAGATGGAAAACACAATACATTGTAAAATTAAAAGAGGTGAAGATAGTAGAGATGGCAATTATCGATATAAACGTATAAATTAACATTGTATTACATAGTTTCTCCTTTACACGACTGTGACAGGAGTATTTAATATTCTTCTGTCACAGTGACAGTTTTCATACCCCTCCGATACGTCGAAAGGTGGGAAACTATGTAATGTAACGCTCTTGTATACGTTTATATCGATAATTTCCACCTCTACCAGTTTCATCTTTTTTACTTCATAATGTATTATGTTTTCCATCTTTTGCCTTATTTTGCCGGTTATTAGCGCACTCATCACTATAATATTTCTGATACTAAAAATCTAATTGAAAAACTTAATATTCCTAATATAACTTTTTTAACTTTTAGCCCTTAAAACAATGATTGCGCATTGCGCAAACAAAGCTTTGGGCAATGTTTGCGCCCAAAGAAGGCATGAAAAAACCAATCCATAAAGAATAACAAGAAGTACACTATAACATGGTGGTCCATTTAATAAATGGAAAATATAGATAATTTTATGTTTACTTTACTATTCAAAAATGATTATTGAGTGTAAAAAGTGGATATTGAAGTTATTATCTATTTGTCGTTGATATACGATATAATTAACAATTTTAAATAAAATACACCATGTTGGAAAAAAAGAAAAGTACATAAATATGCGAAAAATAATGCTTTTGAATTGTGGAATTGTGGAATTGTCAAAACTGACTGTCACAAAACAGTCAGTTTTGTCAAAGTTCGCTAGATCAATAAAATTTCTTTTAAAAACTATGATGTTTCTCGGAATGTTCCTTCAGGTGTTTATCTGTTGGAAAATACAAACTGCAAAGAAAACAATCCAATGTTACATATATACATCCTTGGTGAAAATTTTTCTCTTCAGAAGATTTATATGATTTCTTACACCATTCGCATATACATTTATGCTGGTCTTCAATATGCTGTTGTAGATGTTCATCTTTTCTAAATAATATACCGCAATGTAAACACTTAATCTTCAGATGTACATTTTTGTCGTGAAAGTTTCTGAGCTCGATGGATTTAAACGTTTCACTACAACCAGGGCATTGGAAACAATGTTCGACTTTAACATGCTGTTCTACCTCTTCTTTTGACATGAAGTAAGTACCACAAAAATAACACTCCACTGTTAGATGTTCGTATCTATGGTGAAAATTTAGAGTATCCATGGATATAAAAGATTTATCACAAAATGGACACTCAACGCAATGTTTGGCTTTAACATGTAGCTGCAACAGCTCTTTTGATACATATTATGCAACACAGTGATTACACTTGCTTTTTAGATGTTTGAATCCATTATGATCTTCCATTTCTTTCACAGTTTTAAAGCTTAGGGTACAATATTTGCATTTAACATAGTGTTTTGCATAATTATGGTCACTAACATAATTAATTAGACATATGACACCACATGTATCGCACACACTCATTTTAGTAATCTCTATTACAATCAAAGGAACTTATGAGTTTTACTGATATTAAAATATTGTAAATGACAAAAACAAATACATTTACAGAGGTTCACAATACCAAAATGAACCGATCAGTAGTATTTTATAAGTCACACGAAATAAAAGAGATGGAAACAAATAAAAATGTCCCCCTCTACTAAGTAAAAACCAGCAATAAATTTTTAAAAGCTTGATTTACACCCAACGTAGTTACTAAAAATCTCACTATATTCTTCTTTTCTTTATCGTCATTACATTTATCGGTCACTAGTCACTTAGCAGTTTTCGAGAAACAAAAATAGCAGTATCTATAATACTGACATGTTTTTGTACACACTTATGAAAAATAAATGAATGAAAAAAATATTTTTGAAATGTGTATTCTTTTCTAGCTGAGCGCTTTCGGCTTATAAAATCATCTTTAGTGCTACGGTCAAAAGATTAAAGTACCTACCACTATAAAGAAGGGTCCCATTTTTAATTGAAAAATTCCTTACTAAGTTACAAAAGTTTGGTTGAAAGTTGAAAAAAATTTTAAGTAAAATTTAATAATTTAAAAACATCTATAACCTATGTTTAAACCAGAAGGAGCAAACTCCAAAGAATGATTCACATCCAATAATGTCACTTGAAAAATCACCAGATTCATCATCTTCTTCGGTTGGTCATGTCAGCCTTCGATGGTAATCCATAAATTTTATATTAGGTACACTTATACTTCGTTAAAGAGTTTTAAAAACAACTGTGTTTGTATAAATGCAGACTAAAAGTCTAAACATTGGAGGAACAACGCAGAAAACATAAAAAATCACCGATATAATTAACCTATGAATTATAAATGCCAATAGTGTCAAAATTTCATAAATGTTAATAATGTCAAAATTTCATAATTTGGTGAAGTAAACTTGCCTGTGGTTGGACCAATTACAAATAAGCATTCATCATAATTCAACCCGGATCTATCCACTGCCGGATATAGGTCTCCCTCAGTCTTCTCCATGTATTCCTGTTTTGTGCCGTTTGCATCCAATTTTTGTCGATCCGTTTTATAGCCCAGTCGGGATAGCATTTGACCTTGCATTAGGAGCTGCCCCAAAATTTATTTTTCTAATCTTTAGGGAGGGTCAATATTAAATAATGTTCTTGAACTCCTAAGTGGAGCATAGAGCTTCAGTGAAAACGCGCCATCGGGTTCTATTTTGCGCTAGGGCCTTCACCTCATTCCAAGACTTTCCTTGACTTCTTATCTCGTCCATGATGGATCTTCTCCAAGTTTGTGCTGGGCGACCTCTTTTTCTCTTTCCTTGGGGATTCCACTCTAGGGCATTTTTTGCAATACTGGAACTATCTTTTCGGAGTGTGTGACCTATCCACCCCCACTTTCTGTATTTGATTTCATTTTCTACCCTCTTTTGTTGGGTCAGGTGTAGCAGATCTTCGTTTCTGATGGTGTTTGGCCAGAAAATACGAACAATTCTTCGTAGACATTTGTTAACAAAGACCTGCAATTTGTCTGTAAGGTATTTTGTCACTTTCCAGGTTTCACATCCATAGAGTAGAACAGACATAACATTTGACTGGAATATTCGGATCTTTGTCCTTGTAGTATATTCTCCAGACCTCCAAACAGGGTTAAGCATGCTGAAAGCTTGTTGAGCTTTTCGTATCCTCATACGAATATCGTCTTCTGTACCTCCGCTTTCTGTTATGACACTTCCAAGGTACATGAAGTTCTCCACATTTTCAATCTGCTTGTTGTCGATATTAAATAGCGTGTTGTTCCTTGCATTTATTCTCATCGACTTGGTTTTACCAATATTGATTTTTAAACCTATTTTATTGGCCTCAGTGGATAGTGTTTCCAATTGGTCGGCCACATCCTGGAACCTTTGTCCTAACAGGCAGATATCGTCGGCGTATTCCAGATCACTTAGGCGTGTGGTTAACGTCCATTGTATCCCTTTTGTGTCGAAGTCTAGTTTGGAGAGAACATAGTCCAGAGCTATGTTAAACAGAAACGGAGAAAGCACACATCCCTGTCTGACTCCAGTAAGTACGTCAAATTCGTCACTGTTGACCCCATTGTGTGTCACGCTGCACGTCGCCTCAGTGTACAGTGACTTTATAATGGAAATTATTTTATGAGGAATGTTTCTTAGCTCTAAAATTTTCCATAGAGCAGCATGAGACAGGCTGTCAAAGGCACGTTCGAAATCGACAAAGACCATGTATAGAGGTGTGTTCCATTCAACCGATTGTTCCATTATTACCAATATTAGTAGGGTCAATATTAGTACAAATTTAAAATCTCGACTGAATTCCGCCATTGCGTTAGCCGCCATCTTGATTTTAAACTAGAACTGTTTTTGCTCAATATCTCCGCCATTTTCAATTTTTTGACAAAAAGTGTAGAAACTGAAATTGTTGAAAATGCGATTTTCTATAGTTTCATTAATTATAATTTTTTTCGTGCGGTCGATATTTTCCGAGTTATGAGGGGAAAATAGTGACAGTTGGAGCATAATTATTGAATTATTGAATTATCTCGTTTATTATTAGTTTTACAACAAATATATGGCTATACAAAAATGAAGAGAATTAAATTTTGTACAATTTCGATGCCGTCCATTTTTTTTATAAAATCAATATTTAAGGTAGTACGTATGTGGTAAAGGTGCGAGCGTAAGGTCTGATTGATTTTGTAGCAATTGTTTTTGTTCAATATCTCCGCCATTTTCAACTTTTCGACAAAAAGTGTAAGAACTGAAATTGTTGCAATTACGATTTACTACAATTTTTCGAGAGAACCAGTGGCGGGTCTACAAGGGGGGGAAATGGGAAAATTTCCCCCAACAGGGTCAAAATTAAAAAAAATTTGTTGAAACATGACGATATATTAGCTGACATACAACTTAAAATATCGACAGACAAATTCAACCAATCAAACCCGCTAGTTAATAAAATTAAGTGAACTTAATGCATATAATGTCTTTTTATGTCTTTTATATACTTAGTTTGGTTGATGTTTCATTGGAAGTTTCAAAAATTGTATAAAATATAATTCTCTTTATTTTTGTTTATGTACAGTTATGTCGTAAAGTTAATAATAAATGAGACAATTCAATAATTATGCTTCCCCTCCGCTTCCATTATTTTCCCCCTTAACTCGGAGAATATTGATCGTATAACAAAATTGTGCCAAAAAAATTGTAGGAAATTGCATTTCCAACAATTTTCTTTCCCACCATTTAGGTTGAAAAGTTGAAAATGGCGGAGATATTAAGCAACAACAGTTCTCATTTAAAATCAATATGGCGGCTAATGCAACCGCGGAATTCAGTCGAGATTTTAAATTTACACTACTATTGATCTCTCCTAAAGGATAGAATTATAAAATTTGGGGCGGCTCGGAAACAAAAATCAATTCAATAATTATGCTTCCCCCACCACTTTTTACTATTTTCCCATGTAACTCGGAAAATATCAACCGCATGAAAAAAATTGGTAAAAAGAAATTGTAGGCAATTTTATTTTGAACAATTTTAGTTAAAAATGGCGTAGATATTGAAAAAAAGCAATTGCTATAAAATCAATCCGGTCTTACGCTCGCGCCATTACCACATACGTACTACCTTAAATATTAATTTTAGCAAAAAAATAAAAGAGATCAAAATTGTGTAGAATTTAATTCTCTTCATTTTTGTATAAGTACATATTTGTTGTAAAACTAATAATAAACGAGATAATTGAAAAATTCAATAATTATGCTCCAACTCTCACTATTTTCCCATCATAACTCGGAAATATCGACCGTACGAAAAAAATTATAATTAATGAAATTATAGGAAATCGTATTTTCAACAATTTCAGTTTCTACACTTTTTGTCAAAAAATTGAAAATGGCGGAGATATTGAGCAAAAACGGTTCTCGTTTAAAATCAAGATGGCGGCTAACGCAACGGTGGAATTCAGTCGAGATTTTAAATTTATACTAATATTGACCCTCCCTAAAGATTAGAAAAATAAAATTTGGGGCAGCTCCTAATGCAAGGTTAGGCCTGTTATTCGTCTAACCCGACTGGACTATTATCTCATCAGACCATCTGGTTGGCGGACGACCTCTACTCCGATATGCTTCTTGTCTTGGTCTCCAGTGTATTATTCGCTGTGTCCATCTTTTATCCGACATTCTAGCTAGTTACAAATAAGCATCACAGAGCCGTAAATTTGAATTACTCCTCCTAGTTTAAAAAGGAGGTATATAACAGCACATCGAGACTTCACAAAAAACACATTAAAAAATTTGATCATGGTAAGGCTTAAGTGGAGTAATTTAAGTAATACTGGCTTATTCATGGAGTACGCATTTAAAAGACTGGAGTGGGAATCAAAGAATATTAGTATCGATGGAAGGATATTAAATCATCTTCGATATGCCGATTACTTTGTTCTCTTCTTCTTCTTCTTCCTCTTTATAAGCAATTCTGCTTGTTCATTGGCGGATTGGTACCTCTATGGAAGGTTGTCATTCCATCTTTTGCGCGGTCGGTCGATACTTCTTCTGCCGATTGGTGATTTATCTCGTGCTATTTTGACCACACGTGTCTCCCCGACATTCTGGTTAAGTGGTTGTTCCATTCTATTTTTCTATTTAGTGTGTATTCGTTTATACACTGTACGTTATATTGTTTTCTAATGTCTTCGCTCCTCTTTGGATCTTTCAGCCCAGCGTATTTCCTGTAATTCTTCTCAGTACTCTCATCTCTGCCGTTTCCAGTAGTCTTTGTGTTGTGGCTCTATCGGGTCTTGTTTCTGATGCATATGTCATTGTTGGTCTTACACTGGCTTTTTTATAAATTAATTCTTGACTTCATCTCAGTGTTAATATTTGATTACTGAATGTATTTATAAGGGATTACTGAATATGACGGTTTGGTTTCGCCATTTAGTGTTATTAAGGCATCCTGCCTATTTGCTTTTTTTATTTGATTTCTCACTTCTTCGTCCAGGTCTCCGTAATTTGACAATGTAATTCCAAGGTATTTTATTTCCATTACTTCTTCAATACTGAATTAATTTCAATACTGACATTGTTAGTAAAACTTATAGTCTAGGCGCCAAATAGAGGTCACCGTGTCCTTTTCAATTTTGATGGACAAACTCAACGGTTTCTTATGGATTTTTGGCTGCTGATTACGAATTTCGAGGGTGGATTTCGATCCGAGTGGTCAAAAAATTGTTATAAACAATTTAATTATTTTCAAATTGTTTATAAGGCTCTTGCTCATAAACTAAAAGAGATAAAAAAATATTTCAAATAAAATTTGTTCCTTAATAAAAAATGAAGGAAAAAACGTTTACTAAACTTAAATCCATCAATTAGAACTTAAGATATTGTAAAATTGGTGCACAATGCAAATTGCAAATTGCAAAATAAGTATTTTTCGAAGCATTATCGATCGTAACTCGGCTTCTACGCAATCAAATGAGCCTTAGAAGGTCCCTTTTTTAAGCTTAATTAATAGGCTTCCAAACAAAGTTTGTTAAATTAATTGATCTTCATTTATTTTAAAGGTATACACGTTTGAAGTTATAATTTTCTTAAAAAAATTGTACATTAATTTGTTTATATGGGTTTCAAGCAAATTTGAGCTATAAACATTTATACTTTAATTAACAATAATGATAGAAGAACTCAAAAGGAACAATTTGAGGTTATAAATGTTCGTAAATTTATTTTTGGCCAAGATGTCGATATTTTATTGGCGCGCTATGAGGCGCAAGATTGGCTCACAGCGTAAATGTTCACGCGCTAACTTATCGATGCAAATTATAATTTCTATGTATATATTGTGTATATACGTTATCTTCATTTTCATTTTTGAAGATCCTAATAAAATTTTATCATATCATTTTTATAATTAAATCATCATACTGTACCTCGTATCACCTTTCATTCTTTTTATTTGTCTTCTATTTTTTGTATTAAATGAGAAAAAAACCATTAAAAACTAATATTTCAGAAATACAACTAAAAAGTAAGTTGATATTATTTATTATTACTATTTTTACAGACATTTTCATTCATACATCTGCATCGAGATGTACAGGGAATCTCAGCTTTTTTACATCTGCATAAGTTCTTAGTGTAACTTTTACAGACACATGGTAGTACTAAATCTGATCTTTAAGGCATTAAAATTAAAATTTTTGGGGCTTCAGAGTTTCGTTATCTATGTGATATCCATATACAAGTGGATCAAGTTCTTTTGCAGTATCTTCGAGGCACGTTAATTGTGTGTACACCACATAAAATGCACGTTTTATATGCAATTGGATTGAGTTTGATGTTGGTGGTATATCTTGCAAACTTTGTTTGGAAGTCTGTTAATTAAACTTTAAAATGAGACCATGAAAAGCTTATTTAAATACGTAGAAGCCAAGTTACGATCGATAAAGCGTCGAAAAATACTTACTTTACTGTGAGCCGATTTTGCGCCTCATAGCGCGCTATTAAAATATCGACATTTTGGCTAAAAATAAACTTACGAATATTTTCGTAAGCTCAAATTGTTCCTTTTGAGTTCTTCTATCATCATTGTTAATTAGAGTATAAATGTTTATAGCTCAAATTTGCTTGAAACCCTTATAAACAAATTAATGTACAATTTTTTAAGAAAATTATAATTTCAAACGGGTATAACTTTAAAACAAATAAAGATAAAGTAATATAATAAACTTTGTTTGGAACCCTATTAATTAAGCTTTAAAATGAGTCCTTCTGACGCTCATTTGCGTGCGGAGAAGCCGAGTTACGATCGATAAAGCTTCGAAAAATACTTATTTTGCAATTTGCAATTTGCATTGTGCACTAATTTTACAATATCTTGAGTTTTAATTGTTGGATTTAAGTTTAGTAAACGTTTTTTTCTTCGTTTTTTATTAAGAAACAAATTTTATTTAAAACATTTTTTTTTCTCTTTTAGTTTATGAGCCAGAGCCTTATAAACAATTTATAAACAATTAAATTGTTTATAACAATTTTTTGACCACTCGGATCGAAATCCACCCTCGAAATTCGTAATCAGCAGCCAAAAATCCATAAGAAACCGTTGAGTTTGTTCATCAGAATTGAAAAGAACACGGTGGCCCCTCTGGCGCCTAGACTATTAGTAGAAGCTGGAGTTATGCTACATTGCTACAACAACTACAGCAAATAATACAGACGGTCGGTTTAAAGATATACTATGGCAAAACAACAATGATGAGGAATCTCGTCCCCAATGGGCTAATAGAAATCGAGAAGTCGCCCATAGAACTTGTAGAAAAATATGTGTATTTGAGTCATGAAATACGGTTAACGCGAGACAACCAAACATGCGAGCTACTCAGAAGAATAAGTTTACCTAGGTTGGGCTGCATTCGTAAAAATGAAAGACCTGTTAAAACAAATGTACTAATCCATTTAATAAGGAAAGATTTTAACCAGTGCGTTCTACCAGTCTTCACATACCGAGCAAAAACTGTAACTCTCACAAAAACATCAGCTGTAAAATTGAGAAGGAAAACAACGAAAGATGGAGAGACCAAGCATTGAGCTTGGAATAAGCTTAAGAAATAGAGGAACAAACGAGGAAGTTCACAGACGAACTGGAGTGGAAGATATTATCGAACGTATTACAAGGCAAAATTGGAGATGGGCGGGACATGTTACAAGAATGACAGACGACAGATGGACAAAGAAATTGCTTCAGTGGAGACCATGAGCAGACAAGCGAAGCCGAGAAAGACCACAACGCGATGGACCGTCCACCTCCCCACATAACAATTTCATGTTCTTAGTAGATTCATAGAACATACTTTTCAGAAAAAGTATATACTGAGAATATGCGTAATTACCATTGCGAATGTGCAGAGCAGATACTGAGTATATACTACATTACAGTACTTAAACGTTCTATGTATATACTTACAATATACTACCGCACTTCTTTTCAGTATATACCAAGAATGTACTTTTTAGAACATTCCAAGGAAGTGCTATAAACCTTCTATTTATATACTTAGAACGTAATACCGCACATCTTTTTAGTTTATACCAAGAAGGTACTTTGTAGAATATTCCAAGGAAGTGCTATAAACCTTCTATTTATATACTTAGAACGTACTACAGCACATCTTTGTATGGGTAGAATATATATTTTTAAGAATATTCTAAGAAAGTGCTATCAAGTGCTATACTGCTTAGAAACTTTTTACCATACAACAATTTTGAAATGAAATTGGTCCAATACTACCTACATACATAAATTTTATTAATTATTCTAAAAAATAACGAAGTTGATCATCTATAAGGCTAATATTATACTTCCTATACATACATATATTATTTTTGAGATATTTAAAAATATCTACTTATGAGTATGTGTTAAGAATGTACTTATAAGTATGTGTTAAGAATGTTCGATAAAGGTATATTCTAAGAATAAACTTTTACGAATATTCCGAGATCCTACGTACACGAATGTACTCAGTATATTCGGTACGAGAATAAACTTTGAAGTAAGTATATGCAAAGAACATGAAATTTAGAATGTTTTTTAAGGTACATGCTATGCTTGTACTACGCATGTACTAAAAAGAATATACTCCGACGAATGTTGGTAGTATATGCTTTGAACATCATTGTTATGTGGGTCAAACGAATTGTGACCAATATGATAGCAGAGGCGCAGAACAGAAGAAGATGGAAATATCTAGAGGAGGCTTATGGGCAGCAATGTACAAATCGGAGCTGATTGATGAAGGTTTAAGTACCCGCCATTTGAAGAGGAGGCAATCGGCACAATGAACTGACAGCAGACTTTTGAATTTAAGTGTATTTCTCTTGTGTAAATCTGGCTGTGTATTGACCAATCATAACTAAACAGGCAGACAACCTAACTTAAAAAATTCTTTCTAGTTTTAAAAGGCAGCGACTGGATAAAAACTTTCTGGAAATAGACAAAATTTGAGAAAGTCAAGCCAAATAAATTGTTTTAAATTATTAAGAGGGAATACAGCAATAAGAAACTTTAGTTCCTGCAAGTATACAATATACAATACAATAATCGAATTTAAATATTGAATACATATTAATACATATGTAGCGCCACCCATAGGCCACACTCAATACGGACTGAACAGGAATAAACCCAATATTACTATGTGGGAGAGTCCAATCTGGTTGGGCTTCCCAGTACTCCTACATTTCTTTAAAGTTTTCATTTCACATTGTAAATTATGATTTGGGAGTGCTCCTAGTAGCATTTAACGTGTCTTGGTTTGTTTATTTCTACTGCACCTTGATTGTAAATTTAATATAGAGGCACATTGAAAAACAGAGAGAGTCATGTCTACACAAAAAGAAGTATGTATTAACTAAAAAGCTTGCTAGATAAATACGTACCTGGTTTCTTCCAAAATGTCGTGAAAAGCTTCCCTGGAGCATTACTGAATTTATAACAGTTAGAATGATGGAAAAATTAAACAATAGGATGTAGTAAAAATACCAGCAGATAGATTTTATATTATATTAAAAAAAATTTAAACTCAAATATAGAATATTTACTTAGTCCAAAGCAATATTATAATAATTATACATAATTAAATATTTATGATAATAAAAATCTAATTTAAACACTAAATATTGCTAATACAACTTTTTTAGCTTTTAAACCTTAAAACTACTTGGTGGTTGTGGAGCACTTAGTGAATGTTTGCAACCAAAGAGGGAATGTAAAAATCAATCCATAAAGAATAAATAGAAAGAGGTACTATAACATGACATAAAGGATGGTCCATTCAATAGTTTGAAAATATAATTTACATATGTTTGCTTTACGTTATTAAAAAAAAGCTTAATGAGAGTAAAAAGAGGGTATTGGAGCTATTATCTATTTGTCGTTAATACACGATATAGTTAAATATTATAGTATTTATAATATTAACAATAATGCTTTTGAATTGTGGAATTGTTTCAAATTTTGAAAACTTGCCTTTTGTCACCAAACATTCAGTTTTATCACATGTCACTAAATTATTCTTTTAACAAACTATGATGTTTCTCAAAATGCTCATCCCGCTGTTTATCTGTTGGAAAATACAAAGTGCAATGAGAACAATCCAATGTTACATATATACATCCTTGGTGAAAATTTTTCTCTTCAGAAGAGTTAAATGGTTTCTTACACCATTCGCATACAAATTTATGTTGGTCTTCAATATGCTGCTGTAGATGTTCATCTTTCCTAAATAATATACCACAATGTGAACATTTAATCGTCAGATGTACATTTTTGTCGTGAAAGTTTCTGAGCTCGATGGATTTAAACGATTCACTACAACCTGGGCATTGGAAACAATGTTCGACTTTAACATGCTGATCTATCTCTTCTTTTGACATGAAGTAACTACCACAAAAATAGCACTCCACTGTTAGATGTTCGTATCTATGGTGAAAATTTAGATCATCCATGGATATAAAAGATTTATCACAAAATGCACACTTCATACAATGTTTAGCTTTAATATGTAGCTGCATCAGCTTTACATCATTTGATACATAGTCTGCATCACAAAGCTTACACTTGATTTTTGGATGTTTTGTTTTATTATGATCCTCCATTTCTTTCACAGTTTTAAAGAATCTGGTACAATATTTGCATTTAAAAGCGTGTTTCTGATAAATATGCCCGTCAATATAAGCAGTTGGATGTATTTCACCACATGTATAGCACACACTATTCATTTTAGTAATCTCTATTAACAACCAAAAGAACTTATAATTTTTCCTAATATTAACATAATGAAAATGACCAAAGCAAATACATATACAGAGGTTCACAGTACCAAAATGAACCGATCAGTAATATTTTATATAGACAGACGAAATAAAAGAGATGGAAACAAATAAAAATATCCCCCTCTACTAAGATCTACTTTAGTAAAAACCAGCATGAAATTTTAAAAAGCTTGATTTACACATAACATAATTACTAAAAATCTCACTATATTCTTCTTTTCTTTATCGTCATTACATTTGCGGGTTACTATGTTAATTTTTTTACCAAGAGGAGTAAACTAAAAAGACAGATTCACACCCAAGAAAGTTACTAGAAAAGTCACCATATTCATCTTCTTTTTCCGTTGATCATATCAGCTTTCGATGATAATCCATACATATCATATTATACTAACACATCGCTAAAGAGTTCTAAAAACAACTGTTTTTATATAAAAGTATACTAAAAATCTAAAAATTAAAGAAATAATGCAGAAAATACAAAAAATTGTCGATATACTTAATTAACCTATAAAATGACAGAAGTGCCAAAATTTCATAAATGTCATTAGTGTCAAAATTTAATAACAGTGGAGTAAATTTGCCTGCGGTTGCGCCAATTAGAAACAAGCATTACTGCGCGGTAAATTTGAATCACTCCTCTTGGTTAAAAAACAAACAATAGTTACTTAGCAGTTATCGAGAAACAAATACCAAGTATCGAAAAGACTGATATGTTTTTATGACAAATGAATGAATAAAAAAGAAAAATATTTTTGAAGTGTGTAATAGCTATTTGTATAACAAGGAAGGAAAGTGCTACTTTTCCTCCCGAGAATGAAGTTTACTGCCTGACGCGCAGGGCCGCACCGTCCACGTGGCGCACACAGGCGCCAGCAATTAAGGGGCGCCACTAGAGTTTTCACAAAAATTTTAGGCGGGTCAAAATAACACTTACCCATTTTTTTTTCAGCTTCTACCAAACGTTGGGATATCATAAAGCAATACTTTGCAAGTCTGGCTTTAAAGTATTTATCTAATACACGCTGGTCCACCAAAATTGATGCTTTAAAGCCATTATACCAAATTTTGTCAGAAATTTATTATGCTTTATGTGATATAACACACTCGGATAAATATCGTGATTTCAATCAAAAGATGATCGTCATGATCAAAATATCAATCTAGATGTTTAGGAGATAAAATACCATCATTTACATTCATATACTTAGTTGCTCAGTTTTCATACCTATGGTATAAAGTTCTGATGAAAGTTAACTTCCTTAGCAAAATTTTTCAATCAAAAACAATGAATATGCAGCTGGCCTTAAATGCTTTACAAGAGATAAAACAATTATTATTGCTCGAGTTTCGGACAGATAGCAAATTTAATAATGTTATTACTACAGCAAATGGAACTGCAGAGAATCTGGATGTGCAGCCCAGTTATCAACCAGCCACACAGTTACGGCTTCGAAAAAAAGCTGACAGTTCGATTACGAACATAAAGAAGAACCGAATTTGGATCCTAAAATGTCATACAATACAAAGTTAATTTCTTTTATTGTATAACTTAACTTATTGTATAACTTATGTCTAACGTGAAGTAAAAAACTCCGTGGTGTAGTTGGTATAAAATTTAATTAAGACTTAAAATTCCAAATAATCCAAAAGGACTGCATTCATTGTTCAGAACGTTTTCGGACTTATCAGTACATCATCAGTGAACTCCGTCTCCTTTCAAAATAGCCACAATGCCAGACACTGGTTGGGTTAAATGTTCAAACTACATTATAAATACAAGAAAATAATGTGACTTATAGTCGATGGCAATGAATATTGCCTCCAGGAACATGTGAATAATCAGAATACTCTAGTTTTACATAGCTTTTTATTACGTCTGCTTTGGACCACGTTAAGTTTGCCAAAATGACAGATTTCACGTTAAGTTTTTTAACTAGATGGTATACAGCCAACTTTCGGGAACTATCCCGTTTTGTTTCTTTTATTGTGTTCTCGAGTAAGCATTATAGTCCTGTCGCCAGGGGGGGTACAACGGCCTCGTTAATTCAGATGGACTTACTCAAGTTTTTTTTATGTATTTTGACCCGTAGAACACGAATTTTTTGGGTAACAGTTGATCCGGATGTCGATAAGATTGTTATAGACCAAGAACTTGAGGAATCAAATAACAGCGATTTTTGGCAAAACAAAACAATATTTTGTATTTTTTGGGCCATTTTAAGTAAAAAATATTTCTACAAGTTTTTTCGTAGGATGCACAGTTTTCGAGATAAACGCGGTTGAACTTTAAAAAAATCGAAAAATTGCAATTTTTGAACCCGAATAACTTTTGATTAAAAAATAAAATAGCAAGTCTGCTTACCGCATTTGAAAGTTTAAGTCAAATTATATCGGTTTTGATTATTTGCATTGGTAAAAATTTATTTTTTTATTGTTTAACAAAGCTATAAACACGTAGGGTTTCCCGTGCTTTTACATGCGTTTTAACGCATGTAACGTAGAAATAGTCTTGATTGCACTAGTACCTATTCTACCTACTCGTTCGATTTTAAATGAGAAATCATAGAAACATCACTCACGCACTAGTTGTTTGTAGCTTTGTTTAGCAATAACACAATAAATTTTTAGCAATGCAAATAATCAAAACCGACATAATTTGACTTGAACTTTCAAAGGCGCTAAGCAGAATTGCTATTTTATTTTTTAATCAAAAGTTATTCGGGTTTAAAAATTGCAGTTTTTCGATTTTTTGAAAGTTCAACCGCGTTTATCTCGAAAACTGTGCATCCTACTAAAAAACTTGTAGAAATATTTTTTGCTTAAAATGACCCAAAAAATACAAAATATTGTTTTGTTTTGCCAAAAATCGCTGTTATTTGATTCCTCAAGTTCTTGGTCTATAACAATCTTATCGACATCCGGATCAACTGTTACCCAAAAAATTCGTGTTCTACGGGTCAAAATACATAAAAAAAATTTGGGTAAGTCCATCTGAATTAACGAGGCCGTTGTACCCCCCCTGGCGACAGGACTATTAATGTCGGCGAATGAAAGATTTTCATATTGGAAAATCATGTAATAATTATTTCAAATTTTTACATAATTTGAACGACAGTACTTAATTATTTTAACTTAGTTTATTTTCCTGTTGCATGTGTGAGAATTTTTAGTTATTTTTGTTTGGTTACAATAAATAATTGTTCATTTGGGTTCATTTTTAGGTGTGTACAAGAATTCATCTGTACTCATTAGATATCTTTTAAAAACACCCTTTAATTATCTACGCTAATTTCTTTCGTTATTTAAATGTCATCATAAACAATTCCAACCTTCTTTCGTTACATAAACATTGTTGACCCAGATCGTGAGGTGTAATTATACATACAGCCACTATAAACACTTTTCAGGGTCGACGCTGACTTTGCACTTTTAAATATATTTATACAACCAAAACATAATAAGGGAATCCTCATTACACATTCCACATTCGTCATTCTATTTTATTAGACGTAAGATTATTCACATTAAAAGATAGTGTCATCTACACTCCGCGAGACGACGTTACGTAGGTTGCTACCAGCTTATACTCATGCGAGTATAATAAAACAACTTCAACAGTGAAACGACTATTAATCATTCCACCCCTCGGATAAGGGTTAACCACCCTTACCGGGAGAAGATAGCCCTAGTAACCCTGGACTATTCTATGGCGATCCAAGGCCAGGGAAGAAAGACTGGAAAGACGTCACAGGACTGGTAAACGAGAAATGGAGAAAAACGTCAATTTTCTGGTACCTCGACCACCCTAGAATACAGTGTGGTATGTAGAAAGGATGGAGACAGCAGGCCTGACATGGAGCTAAATGGACAATGGTATGGAAAATGGAACTTGGTATGGAGATGGAACATCGTGGGACAATGGACAATGACATGGAACGTGCATCGAGAACTTTTGGTGTTACGAACACAAACGTTTAAAGTGGTGAGTCTATATTTTGTTCTTATGGTATTTCCACGATATTTCTTAACAAATGAATGATATAGCAGTAATGTAAGGTATATTTCTAGTATTTTTATCTATTTATTTTTAATTATCTTTATGGGTATTATTGGAATTTTTTTTAACACATATTAAAGTTATTCACATGGCATATTACCATTATTATTTGAGGTATATATTATTTATATTATTCATTACGAGGGTACATTTTTGCAATTTTTTTTTTATGATTTTAATATTTGCTATCGTAAATATACACTATCAATACCCAGATAGCACAAGTACGTTTTATGGACATCCAATGGACGTACATCTGTGTACATTGGAACGTCCAATGGACGTCCCGCTAAGGTACAATGGACATCCGATGGACGTCCAACGAATGTCCAGAGTTCACAAAATTGGACGTCCATAGAACGTCCGCTACAAACGTACATTGTACGTTGTATTGGAGCTTTCAGTGTACACCTTATGTACATTCAATGTACGTCTTATGGACATTTGTAGGGCACTTTTCAGAAAGCAATCTAGTATCCATAATTTTGTGAATACATAGCAAAAAGCCTTTATAGGAAATAGTTCCTTATAATACTAAACTTATACTTAAAAATATTACACAAAAGACCTTTTTTATTACTCTTTACTATAACTTCATTATAATATATACTTTATTATAAGAACTAGGAACTTCATTAATGCACGACTGCACTTGCACGATAAACAGAAAACACAAATATATCACAGGATGTATTTTCATAAAGACGAGATTCAGATAATGACGCCCTAGGAAGCATGCACATTAAAAGAGGTTTAATCTCTGTTCTGTTTCTGTTCCAAACTATTTTTAGAGTCAGTACCGTTGTTGTATATTACAAGCGCGTTTGCCATTCTGTGAATTATCATAAATAAACCATCCTTCAGTATTCCACAACAATTAACAGCGATAATCCCCTAAAAGTACCTGCCTAATACCCTAATACTACCTTTCACGACCGATAGCCCGAAGAGCGACAACGTTGTCAAGAAGATTCTCATTTAGTTTGTATTGGGACTTAATATAATAGTCGCGTTTTGTGTAAAATATCCATGGACCACAAATGGATGTCCAATGTACGTTGAAATCAAACGTCCAATGGACGTCCCGTAATGTACGTACATAGTACGTCCAGTTTTGGTCCATGGACGTTTGGACTTTAAATGTACGTTATATGGACGTACATCGGACGTTGTGTGCTATATGGGTATAAATATACGATATAAATATAGGTATAACAAATATACGCTATATGCATAATCCATTTACATTATTATTCTAACTATTTATTTACAAGGGTTAATATAACGTTATTTATTTTTGAACTATTATTTATTATTATTGCAATTTTTTTACATATTTTTACCATATATTGACGTATTATTTTATCTCGTTATTTTTTAATATATATATCTATATACCACATATCTATATACACCGTAAGACTATCGAATTTATATTTTCGCTAAGAAGTGCAGGAACTGAGGATAGAAAATTATGTATAAATGAGTAGCAACAAAGTTACTTGGGAAGATTTAGTCAAAATAGTTGAGGAACTGGCACAAGAAGTAGGAAGACAGAGCAGAAGGGTCTTAAAGAAAAAAGTACCGAAATCTAAGGGCATACAGGAAGAAGTAACGACACAGCTAATTAAATCCTATAACAAGTTCACGCACTTAACTAAGAAAAACTGGGAAGCACTTTCGGACAAACAGAGGGAAGCGTGCAACAAATATTTTGGAAAAATCAGAGACAAAGTTATACGCTCATTTCAAGCAGTAAATGTAAGAACAGTGGTTCCAAATTCAATACATCAACCAATCGACGAGGAAGTTGAGGAGGAACAAAGCGACGAGGAAGTAGAAGAAGGAAAAAGCGACGAGGAAGTAGAAGAAGAAATAATTAACGACGAAATAAAAGAGGAAAAAGGTGACATAAAACAAGATATAACAATATTAAACATGGCTCTGACAATCAATGAGTTTTTGAATATCGCAAGCAAGATATTGCCCAACGAGTTCGATGGAAGCGCAGGGAAATTACAACCATTTTTGGACGCATTAGAACTACTTGGAAAATTGGCAGAAGGTCATGAAGACATAGCTGTAACGCTAATAAAAACACGACTTACCAATAAGGCTAGAAACTTAATAACCACGGAAGATACGATTCCACGGATAGCTGAAGCACTGAAGAAAGAACTAAGAGGTGATAATCCGAAGAATTTAATAGCCAAATTAGCCAAGCAAAGGCAAGGGCATAGAGATGCAGCAGTGTACGCATCTGAAGTGGAAGAGTTAGCAGAACAATTAAAAGTAGCATACATAGCGGAAGGAATGCCACTGGAGTTAGCGAAGAAATATACGACGGAAACGGTAGTAACAACAATGAAACGAAACGTTAATGCAGAGAAAGCTAAGCTAATACTGGAAGCAGGTAACTTTACATCACCGCAGGAAGTAGTATCTAAATTTTTATCGATCGATACGACTGAAGAAAATGCACAAGGAAGAGTCTTAAATTATAGGACAAACTACGAGAATAGGAGAGGACAGCAGAAATACAGAAGAGGATACCATAACAAATATGACAGAGGAAGAAGAAATAACTTCGGACAACGGAACGAAGGAGAAGAAACGGACAATCAACGAAATTATTCGAACAGAAGATACAGACAATTTAACAATCAAACATACAGAGGAAACCAGAGAGGAGGACGTAACAGGAACGTAAGGTTACTAGAGATAGAGGACAGTCAAGAAGAACAAGAAAACCAAGCAGTTGGGGTTTTGAATGAACAAGAAGTTGGAAGCACACAGGCAGAAATAAAATATAACATTTACAACTTCGACCTGAACCTAACGAACTTTGTACGAATGAAAACAGAAATCCTTGAAAACACAAGCACCTTTATCATAGACACAGGAGCTGATATTTCAATACTAAAATGTTCACAAGATTTTATGAAGGAACAGGTGAAACCAAACACAAAGGCGAAAATAAAAGGAGTCACTAAAGGAGAGTTGCAAACAATGGGAGAAGTTGAGACAACACTAGAAGTAAAAGGAACTCGATTCGAACAAATCTTTCAATTGGTAGAACCTAACTTTCCAATTCCAACAGATGGAATCATTGGGAGAGACTTTATTTCTAACTTTCAATGTATACTGGACTACGCAAACCTTAAAATGCACATTAAAGAGGACAACGATTTTTACATTAGTACGAAAATTCTGGACAATATAGATAATGACACCATAATAATACCACCCCGATGTGAAATTTACAGAATAGTCAAAATTTTTCAAACGCTAAGGAACGACAGGATAGTGGGGCAACAAGAAATACAACCAGGAATATTCATAGCAAGAGCAATTATTTCAAGTAATAATCCATACATCAAAATTTTGAACACAACATACGAAACAGTAAATGTAGAGGCAAGCACAATCAGGACGTTGGACATTAAACTATTCAATATATATCGATACATCAGTATCAGACTGCACCAACTCAAAATTTTTCAATATTGAGATAAGTATGAGGAAATGGTTAAAATATGTTTATTTATCAGTTTCAAATTACACCATCTCAAAATTCCAACCCCATTGTAAAAATTTTGACTTGTCAACATGCAGAATCGAATATTTTTTTTACAACGTCGTTGTTTCATACCGCATCACTTTGAGTTAGTGCATAATGAAACTTGATCGGTAGAACTGTTGTCAGCTAATAACTCAAAATGGTCTGTGAAAGTTGCTTGCACTGACCGTTGCTAAATTAAATGTTCAGAAAAATTTAGTGATACAGAAAGAGAAGAACTGTTAAACAACTACTGGAGTCTTGGTGATTTAAATAGGCGGCGAGATTTTATAGTTAACAATGTAATGCCGGTTAAGGCAAAATATCAATATAAGAAAGAAGGGAGTCATAGAAGCGAAAATATAGCTTATTACTTTAAGATGAGAAATGAAAAAATTAGAGTATGTAAAGTTTTCTTTATGAACACTTTAAACATTTCGAATAGGATAATAATGAAAAAGCATGCAGAGCAATTTAAAAAAAAGCAGAGCTAGGGTTTGCACATAATGACAATCGAGGAGGAAAAAAAATGCTGGGCGACCAAGCGTACACTTCGCGTCATATAAAAGTGGTACAATTTTTTTTCCCAATGTAAACCTGTGTTCAGACTGACAATTATTGTTCGTGAATCACGTCGTTGTTGCCATCACAGATAACGGAATTGCACTAAATCTAAATACAAAAAAATAACGTTTAAAATGTATATTTCGAATTGTAACAGGTACATATATATTATATTTAAATTACACACTTGTTCACTGTAAAAGTTATTCATTTTGTATTAATTTCCAATTAAATTTTTAATTTTTCCAGTGTGTTTTATTTATTCTACACAACTTAATGCAATTTTGTCCTACAATTTACGAGAAACCAATCACACCTCTCGATTTGAAGTTAAACATAGGTAATAATTTAAAGTCATGTCAAGATTTATTATCTATCAATATTTTTGAATTGAAATATTTTCATAAATTATAATAAAACACGAATCAATGTATGGATACTTAATTGAGATGACGGAAAATAACAATTGTTTTAGTTTTTAGTATATTAAAAAATGCGGTCTGTCGCATAGCCCCGTTTTTACCTAGTTTGATATAATATTTTCGTTGAACTGGCAACGTTGCCCTAGAAATTAGAATGACACTTGTGACAAGATCAACTTACACAACTTGAAGAACACGATTTTCGGTTATAAGAGTTGTACCAGTTTTTTTTTGACGCGAAGTGTACTAGATGATGAAAAAGAATTCGTGAGGTCCCACATCAAATCGTTTCCAGTAATTGATTCTCATTATTGCGGAAAGAAAAAACAAATCTCTAAAAGCCACCATGTACCAAGAAAAATGTAGAGGAGAACTGAAAATTCCCGTAAAACTCCATTATTACACCAATATTTTCAACAGGGAATGTAATATTGCCTTATTTCAGCCAAAAAAGATCAGTTTTGTTAAAAGTATTACAACAACTTAAGTATGATGCACATATCAGAGAAAAAAATCAGATTCAGTTAGAGAAATAGTTGGATATCAAGGATTCAAAGGGAGATGACAGTACTGTCGTTTGTTGCTTTCATCTACAAGTTGTATTATCACTACCAAATGGAGATCGGAGTGATTTTCTTTTTACATGAGACGGTTAGCATGTTACAACTTCACTATATTTGATATTTCTCACAAACATTCCTATAGTTTTTTGTGGCACGAACGTATCGCAAGCAGAGGTAATGAAATAAGTACGTGTCTTTGATAGTATCTAAAGAATCATGGGACCTCAATATGAGCACATATTTTACTCCGATATTATAATTGCCTGGGCCAAAACGAAAACAAGTTTATTGCTTGCTTGTTTTTATATTGCTCTCAAAATTTAACAATAAAAAGCATAACCCACAAATGCTTAGTAGTTGGACATACTCAAAATGAGGGTGATGAGATGCATGTCCTCATAGAAAAAGAAAAAAAAGATACCTA
The DNA here is from genome assembly GCF_917563875.1 of Diabrotica virgifera virgifera. Taxonomy (NCBI): domain Eukaryota; kingdom Metazoa; phylum Arthropoda; class Insecta; order Coleoptera; family Chrysomelidae; genus Diabrotica; species Diabrotica virgifera. The sequence goes on along the minus strand of NC_065449.1, from coordinate 24,194,417 downwards.
AAAGAAAACCCGCTCTATATTTTATCGCAAATGGTACCTATAATTATTAGCCTGGCTAAGAAAACTTTCAATAAAAATATCGGAAAAGAAATGAAAGGCAGAATTTACAAAACAGTCATCAGCCAAATAATGACATACTCGGCAGAAACACGACCCGACACAGAGAGGACAAAAAGATTGCTCGAAACAGCGGAGATGAAAACCCTTCGAAAAATCGATGGTAAGACACTATTGGACAGAGCTAGAAGTACAGATATACGAACGAGATGTAAGGTGGATAACATTAATAAGTGGGTAAGAAACAGAAGAATAGAATGGAATGACCACATAAGCCGAATGACAACAAATATAGTAGTGAGGACAGCGAGAGACGGTTCCCCAATAAGAAGACGATCAGTGGGAAGACCAAAAAAACGATGGAAAACGACAACTTACTAGAGGCACATTGAAAAAACAGACAGTCATGTCTATACAAAAAGAAGAAGAAGACGAGAAGAAAGAAACTGGATGGCCTAGTACGCTACAGAAGAAATTGCCGAAGTGTATGAAGTAAAAATTTACAAAAAATTGGGAAAATTTTTAATACAAATGAAGCCGGAGACAAAATAAAATGGAGCGAAATACAAATTCGAAGAGTTGAGAAAGACCAGCCACACAAAATAATGTAAAAGAAGTCTTATTTTGACGAAAATTATAATGTCATAAATATTCGATAAAACAGAACGAGCGTGGCTTATGAAGAACCATCTCTCATCCTCTCCAATAAACCTCCAGTTTTTCCAGAACTTACCACTACCACAGCTGCCGCTGCTGAAGAAAGTGACAATTCAGAATTATTTTGATTTTATTATATTTTTTCATAACAAGGAAACAATAATGATTTTATAAGAAAATAAAATACTTACATAATTTTATTTGATTTCCATACAAATACCCTATACAAAATGCACTAACTGTTAAAAAATCATGTGTCTACAGTTTCATAGTGCACCAAGTCAAAAAAAAATCTGAATTATTTAAAAAACAATTAATTAAAAATTACCATCTAAAAGAACCATAAAATAAACATCTAATTCCAAAATTTTGTTCTATTTGAAAAACAAATGGGCCATTTACAACAGATTAAAAATATGTGCTCCCAGAGAAAATAAGTTAAAGTGGATTTGTGAAGAACTATGTTTTTTGAGTTAGTGCACTCTGATACTGATGTATCGATATAGACTAGTCAACGACAGCAAGGATAGGAAAAAAGAATTACGAGAATCACTGAAATTAGACATACCAGAATATATACGAGATAACTTAGTATCGTTATGCGAAGAATATGCAGACATATTCGCCCTAAGGCATGATATGTTAACCTGTAACAATTTGTACGAACAGAAACTAAGAGTTAAAGACCAAACTCCGGTATATATCAAGAATTATAGGACACCTCATGCGCAAACAGAGGAATTAAATCGACAAGTACAAAAACTAAGAAACCAAGGAATCATAGAACCATCTACATCCGAGTACAACAGCCCAGTAGTACTGGTACCGAAAAAAGCTATAGATGGAGGAAAAGCATGGAGATTATGCATAGATTTTAGACAATTGAACAAGAAGATAGTTACAGACAAATTCCCATTACCAAGAATAGATTCGATATTAGATCAACTAGGAAGAGCAAAATGGTTTTCAGTTATAGACCTAATGTCAGGTTTTCATCAAATACCATTAGAAAAGTCATCGAGAAAATACACATCGTTTAGCACGGAAAACGGAGCATTTCAATTTACCAGATTACCTTTTGGATTAAATGTAAGCCCGAATAGCTTTTCAAGAATGATGTCAATAGCATTTTCAGGATTAACACCAGACAAAGCATTTCTTTACATGGACGATATCGTAGTAATTGGAATATCCGAAAAACATCACCTAGACAACCTGAAAAAGACATTTGAGACATGTCGAAAATTCAATTTGAAACTTAACCCAGGAAAATGTCAATTTTTTAGAAGGGAAGTAGCATATTTAGGACATGATCTTTCTCAAGAGGGAGTATCAGCCGACAAAGCGAAGTATGCAGCAATTGAACAATATCCGACACCTAAGACAGCGGAATAAACAAAGAGATTTGTAGCATTTTGCAACTATTATAGACGTTTTATTAAAAATTTTGCGGAAATATGCAGCCCACTCAACAGATTATCGAGGAAAGGAGTAGAATTTTTTTGGTCTGAGGAGTGTGAAAAAGCATTCAAAAAGCTTAAAGCATCTCTGACGAAACCACCAATTTTAAAATATCCTGATTTCAACAAACAGTTTATCCTAACAACAGACGCATCCAATGAGAGTTGTTCAGCAATCCTAAGTCAAGTTTACAACGGAATAGACCTACCTATAGCATATGCATCAAGAAGTTTTAGTAAAGGAGAATGTAATAAACCTATAATCGTTAAGGAATTACTAGCGATTCATTGGGGAATTAATCATTTTAAATGTTATCTATATGGAGCACCAACATTCAAAGTAAAAACAGACCATAAACCTTTGACACACCTATTTGCAATGAAAGAACCAACCTCAAAACTCACGAGGATCAGATTAGACCTAGAAGAATATGACTTCGAAATAGAGTATATAACAGGGAAAAGTAACTACGCAGACAGCCTTTCAAGAATAACATTGCATCAACTAAAGAACCTATACATAGACAACACCCATATACTAGCTATAACAAGAGCTCAAGCAAGAGAAAAGGAGAAGGAAGCAAGACAAACAAAGGCTGAAAGTGAACTCGCATTACAGCCAGAAGCCACCAAACAGACAGTAAGGAAGGTACTAAATAATTTAGAGGCGCATAGACTACCAATTTTGTCCTTTGGAGCAGAACTAATCTCACCAAGACTGAGCATTAGGGCCAAAAACAAAATAAAATGCAGCAAAAGCATAGCCACAGGATTGGATCATTTCGATTTAAACCAAGCGTTGGCACAGCTTGATAAGCTGGCGGTAGAGAATGCAGTACGTAAAGTAAAGATATACGTAAATGATATTATTTTTAAATTGTGCACAATTGATGAATTTATTAAAGAAGGAAATAAAAAATTGAAGAATATAGAAATATACATATGTGAAGTACCAGAAACAATAAAAGATGACAAAGAAAAACACAGATTAATAGAAGAATACCATAATCACCCGATGTTCGGAGGATACGTAGGGAATAATAGACTAATAAAGAAGCTAAAGGCAAGATTCCGATGGAAAAATTTGGAAAAAGACGTAAGAAAATACGTTAAACAATGCCACAAATGTCAAATTAACAAACCGAAAAGAACACATGTCGAAGAGTTCGTGATATCGGACACATCTTCCAAACCATGGGACATAGTATACATAGATACAATAGGTCCATTCACTAGAAGTAATGAAGGTAATAGATACTGTATCACAATGTTGTGTGAACTGACAAAATACGCGGTCAGCATACCAGTGTGCAATAAAGAAGCAGAGACAATAGCAAGAGGAATCTTTGATCATTTCATACCAACATACGGACTCATGAAGCAAATAAGAACAGACCAAGGCACAGAGTATAAGAACGAAGTAATGCAGGAATTAACAAAGCTATTAAAATAGAGCACAACTTTTCAACGGCATACCACCCACAGTCCGTTGGAAGTTGCGAAAAACTACACAGAACGTTGAACGAGTACGTAAGAGCATTCATAGACGAAGACAGAGAAAATTGGGATGTGTGTTGCAGAATGTTCACAGACTGCTACAATACAACCCCTAACGCGTATCATGGATACACACCGTTCGAACTGCTATATGGCAGGAAGGTTAACCTACCGGAAGACCTTACACAGGAGATTCAACCATGTTACAATATAGATGCCTACTACAATGAGTTACGATACAAACTACAAAGCGCACACGAGAGAGCCAGAACCTTCTTATTGAAACACAAAAAAGAGCGGCAAGAAAAGAATAAGCTCAAAGCAACACCTCAACACTTTAAAATAGGAGACCTAATCCTGGTAAAAAGGGAAGAGAATGGTAAGTTTGATAGTCTTTATGTAGGTCCTTTCACAATAACAGAAGTAAATAACGTTAATTGTAAAATCAGAATAGAAAACAATAAAATCAAGGAAATACATAAGAATAGATTATATGCTTACAATCCGAAAACACAGTGAGTGACAAGTGTGATGAAACAATGTTGTTAAACGAACATTTTTATTTTTATTTATGTATTTACGTAGTTTTAGGAAGTTTGTATATAAAATAAATTTTTTGTATTGATTACAACACAGTATGGGTTGGTAGCACTACTTGCAAAATTTTCTGCCCGTAGTCAGAAAATTCTTAGGAGGGAAAGGTGTACAAGAATTCATCTGTACTCATTAGATATCTTTTAAAAACACCCTTTAATTATCTACGCTAATTTCTTTCGTTATTTAAATGTCATCATAAACAATTCCAACCTTCTTTCGTTACATAAACATTGTTGACCCAGATCGTGAGGTGTAATTATACATACAGCCACTATAAACACTTTTCAGGGTCGACGCTGACTTTGCACTTTTAAATATATTTATACAACCAAAATATAATAAGGGAATCCTCATTACACATTCCACATTCGTCATTCTATTTTATTAGACGTAAGATTATTCACATTAAAAGATAGTGTCATCTACACTCCGCGAGAAGACGTTACGTAGGTTGCTACCAGCTTATAGTCATGCGAGTATAATAAAACAACTTCAACAGTGAAACGACTATTAATCATTCCACCCCTCGGATAAGGGTTAACCACCCTTACCAGGAGAAGATAGCCCTAGTAATCCTGGACCATTATAGGTGCCATTAAATGTTTTGCACACAGGCGCTAACACGTGCTGGCGCGGCACTGCCGACGCGTAGCGGACGGCAGTAATCATTCAAGGGAGGAAAAGGCACTTTACACCCATGTTATACATATGATTTTTTCACCTTCCTCAAATATCAAGTAATTTTTTTCATGTTTAAATAATTTGTTTATGTAACTAACTGACAAAATTTATTAGAGCACTAAAACTAACAAGTAGGTAGGGGAGACCGGGGCTGGTTGACGCACCGGGTTGGTTGACGCAGTGCGATTTTCTTGAAACTAAGAAACTTGGAAATCACGCGTTTACACAAGTTCCAAGGCTCCCCACAAAGCGCACTCTCGGAAGGTAGTTTCAGTTTGGCGCGATAACTAATAAGGTGTACAGAGCGTTTTGTAGTTTTTTTAGAATGATGAGTAAATTTTTATTATCATACATATTTGTTCCAGAAATCCCATTTTTAAAGATTCGTTCTTTGTTTTTTATTGAAGCTTGGAGCTACTAAGATACAATCATTATATTTTCCAAAAATAATTAATATAGAGTCGATTAGGGACCGTTCAAGTATTACGTAATTGAGGGGGGGCCAAAAATCTTTAAAAATTGCGTTACGCAATAGTTAAACTCCCATAAGAGTGCGTTACGTAGGGGGTTAAAATCTTCAATAATCGCGTTACGTAATACTTGAACGCTCCCTTACCATAAATATCCAAAAACATGTGCTCTGGGGTTGGTTGACGCATTCGATAATGATTGACGCATGCGTCACCTTCCCCGAGCATAAATATAGTTTTACTGATTTGACATTTTGCTTTAGGAAATGCGTTCTTTTAAAAGGAAGTCCGAAAAAGGTAAAACTACACCAGATATTATGTTAAGAGCAGTTAGTGATATAAGAATATATGGAAAATCCATAACACGGACTTCCAAAGAGAGAACCTTCAAGTTTTGAAAATCCCACAAAACTGTCAAACCCATCCAACGAACATCTGCAACCAGAGTGTTTGAAGGCACTTGATGCTCACAAAAATATTGAAAGATCTTTGAGCAAACCTGATGAAGGATCGAAGTTGTGCTCAAAGGAACTTGACCCTTCTAAAAGTAATCTTACAACAAAAATCAATGCAAAATAAAAATAGAACTCTGCTGCGCTGAATCCGTTCCTTTTGAAACCGCTACCAAAAGCAGCGCCTAGAAATATAAGGATGCAAAATATAAGAAAAGAAAGCGAGAGGCCGTAACTTTAACCGACACTCCAATAAAAAAAAGTTCTTGAAGTGTAAAAATATAGTAAAGCACTTAAAGAAAAAGAAGCATTTGCCCAGATAAGAAAGCAGAATCAAAGAAAAGAAAAAAGAGGAAAGTTCTTAGAGCCTTCGACTTGGAGGGTGAAGAATTTCTGTCTCTTTTGTTTAGACACGTATCAAAATAGCTCTTCATAAGAAAAGTGGATACAATGTAGTAGTTGGACAAAGTGGGCAGACGAAGCTTGTGGTGGAGATCCTGGAATTTTTTTTTATTTGCATAAATTGTAAAAGCGGCTTTATGATTCAGTCAATTTGTACTCTACGAGCTCCCTAGTGGTAAAGTTTTGGGGTAGTTCTGATTTCTTTCATTAATATATGGATTTTGGGCTGCTGAATCCGAATATTAGGTCTGCGGACAAAATTTCTTGCCGGAATATTGAAAAAATCGCGAGAAAATCGAAAAATTTCAGCTTTTTTGCTCAAATCTCGAAAACTATTAACTTTTAGTAAATGGTCTCTCAACAGAAATTAAAGTACTTAAAATTATCTTCAAATATCACTATTTACTTTTTTCTTCAGACGAACCGTTCGGTCTAAAGTGCAAGTTGAAAATTGCCAATTTTTAACGGTCTCGACAAAACCCACTTTTTACATTCCGTTTTTATTAGAATGCTGCCATTTGATAAACTGTTAGTTTTCTGTACAAATAATAAATGTTAGTTCATAATATGAATATGTTATGGCTCTTCTCACAGCTTCCATGAATCCATCCTATCCTAAAATACCGAGAATGTCTCTGCTTTTCCCTTGCGTGTCCCAATGCCGTAGAAATATGTCCGAAAATGTCAGATTGTTGTTCCCAAAGCTTCAAAATGTTAACACCTAAGACAGGTTATGCAGACCCATTGCCGTATATATTTGTTCACATATTTTAGATATATGCTATATTGTAGCACTGGTGGAAACTCTTATAGGTAGCTGCTAGAAGATGAAGCGTTTGTAGCCACAGAAAAGACCAGAAAAAAAGAAGCTAATCGAGATACCTGTGTGCAAGATGCGGAGTTGGCCTTTGCGTAGTGTCAAGTTGGTTTTGCTCCCTGATGAGTACTGTCACAGCCACTTTTACTTTACAAGCCATGAAGAGAAAAAGGCAACGTCGCAATTGATGACGTCGGTAGTCTGACTTTCGGACTACCGCTTTCGAAACTACGATTTTAAAGTACAAATTTTGGTAAAATTTATAGTATTTTTTGAGTTGAACAAGAAAATATTATTAATTAGAAGTTTGTACAAAATAAAATTAAAAGTAATTCCTTGTAAGTAACGTTTATTATACAAAAAAAAAACCAATAACAAGAATATAAACGGGATTCATTTTTTTCGAATCCTAAGAAAACTAATAAGTATTTTTCAAAAATTTAAACGCAGAATGAAAGATTACGTTAGGACCGAGGGCCGAAAGTCCCTGAAAACTTCTATGTTTATTTTAATAAGTTACAGGGGTGAAAAACTAAGAAAATTTAGTGTGATTTTTAGTTTCAAATATGTCATTAAATAACTTTTTATTCATTCTAAGGTACTTTCGGCCCTCGGTAATAAAGTAATCTTTCATTCTGCGTTTAAATTTTTCAAAAATACTTATTAGTTTTCTCAGGATTCGAAAAAAATGATAACATTTAAAATACAGCCGTCAAAATTTTGAATTTTGTTCCTTTCCACTTAAAGTTTGTCGCACTTATTTAGAAACACCCTGAGTTGATAAAGAATAAATCTAGTTGTTAAACATAAGCGAATTAATCAAAAAAACAGAATGTTAAGAAAACCGGAGTCTATAGTTTTGTTTTAATTTCAGTATTTTATAAATGCCCGGTACACCATAAAAATTTAACTGGTTAGCAACAATATTATTACAGCGGTATTGTAAAAGAATTAGGCTATAACGTATTAAAAAATCACTTAAATCTGCCAACAGGTTTAGGAAATATAAGGCATTAATAATGACAAAATTTTTAAGTGGACGGATTTCTATATGCACGCAAGTTTATATAAAAATATATTATATTGAACTAAAATCATCTTAATAACATACCTTTTATTGTTCTTTATAATTTGGAGCACGAAATATTGTAAAATATTTCAGTTTCTCTGTAAATACAGTGAAAATTATTTAAAAATAAATGAGAACTGTCAGAATTAATCGGTCTACCAATAGATGTTGCCAAATTTTAACTTCATGGCTTGTTAAGTAACGGTGGCTATGGTACTGTTGAAAAAAAAACGTTTTTAAAGTTAGTTAAAAACAACTCATTACAAAACATGTTTTGGTCATTTATTTGTTTATTTATATGCGACATATATGTAAGGCAATGGGACTCTAAGCATGAAAAACCTTTGTGATTGAGGGACCAACATGCAAATTAAGGCCTGGCACAGAAAGTGTTAAAATCAGCGTTTTCGTACACCTGTTTTGTAAAGCACTGCTTGTCATTTTTTTGCGGATCGCCTGCGATTGCTGACACTTCCAGATAAGCAACGCGCTTGCTCAAAGTCTTGTAGCGGCAGTAAGGCCCAGATAGTTGGTCTCACCATTCCTTGCAGGGTTGGCCATTTTCTCTACGAAAAGTACGGCTCAAGAAAATAGATTGATGATCGGTTCCTCCTTGGGGTTTTGTTCATCCTATACCTGTTCGCCTGGAAGTGTCAGCATTTGCATGCGATCCGCAGAAAATTAACCTGCCGTGCTTTACACAGCTTCTTTTTTGTTCTGTTGCTTTGTTTATTGTTCTCTTTTAAGTTTGGGATTGAGCTGCTTGCCAACATTTTTGGTCCCGTAGTATATTATTTAAACACATCAATTAGTTCTAACGTTTTATTATTAACTTTGATTACATGCGTATTTCTAAAAATAATCCACAAAATAAATTCTTTTATACATTGAAAATACAAAAAAATACGTAATATTATGAATAAGTATCAAATTATACAATGGTACTCCAATTAAAAAATTAAAATGGGTTTAGATGATAAACGTCTTGTTACATACTTTGTGAAGAAGGTAACTGAACCTTTAAATATGGACATATTTATTTTTTATTTATTTATAAGAAAATACTTTACCCTTTAAAACTTCAAACTAAAATATATTTTTAATGATTTTTTAACATAATAAATAAATGAATGCAGTAGGATCAGTGGCGGTTTCTCCATAAGTGCACATGTGCACGTGAACCCCCAAAATTATTTTCACACCAACATTAATATATGTAATATTTATCATTCTATAAATAGCATTTTAATCTAACTATACAGTAATTGAAATTCGAAATAACAGATCCAAGGAGTTTATAAGTATGTAATAGGTAATATTTAATTATTTTTATTCTATTTCAAAGGAGAAAGTTCACGGATGCGAGGCCTTAGACAGAACCCCGCGTTCACCGCTCTCACAGTGGTTCCTATACCAATGACTTTTCATACGACAAAATATAACTCACCACCCACCCCGCTACCCGCTATAGCCCACAAGTTTAGATGGCCACAGGATCACAAGTTGGATGTGATCTTATGGCATGATCTTTGGTGTTTTTAACGTGCACGGCACACGTATGTTTAAATTTTGCTTTCATGAAGTTCGAATTTCGGAACTATATTAAGAATGGAAGGATTTGTGGACGTAAATGTTAGCGTGGAAAATTTAAAATCAATTAAATTTTCACTAGTAATACCACTAGAGGTCAAATTATTTCCGGAAATTTTTTTGAGATCATGAATATTTTGAAAATTTCCCGAGTCGCAGACGAGGGAAATTTTCTAAAAATATTCATGATCAAAAAAAAATTTCCGGATATTAATTTGACTTCGCGTGGTATTCGGTAAGAAAATTCCACACCAAATTTGCATTTGAAAATCCAAAGCTGCATGAACAGATTAATAGCGCGCCATAGCTTTGTCAGCAATTATTTAGGCTTTCAAATTCGTAATTTCTACTCATTGTAGTTGCATGGGAATAGCATTTCAAGATAGAAAATAGTATATTCTTCAATTTTACATAAGTTTTGAGTAACTACAAGTGATAGAAAATGAATCAAAACTAAATTATGTAAACAAATAAAAACCAGTCTGTCAAAAATGTTCTGTTATTGTAAACGTCAAAAAATTTCCACTATAATTCGCTGTTGGGTACCCCACGAGCAAAAAATTTCCGATAAAATACCTCCGTTGCCATGGTGATCTGTCAAAATAACGTATTTTGATTGGTTCAAAATTACAGGTGTGGAATTTTCTTTATTATATTTAGAAGAAAAATTAAAAATGCCGAAACCAAATTTGTTAATTAAGAATGTACCAAATAAGTGCAAACGTCGGGATTATAAATGATTATTTAAAATGGAGATTTGTGCAAAAACTTACAAATTGTGTAGGTGTGAAGCACATATTTGGAAAAGAGGATGCATAATGAATAAAATAGAAGATACGATTTTAACTATTCTCCTTTTCATGACCATTTTTCAGTGCGTCACAAGTTATAGAAAAAAAGGTAAGTCCGTGATAATACACATTTATGACATTTATTCTAACATGACATTTTAGTTAAATCTGACAGTTGTCACTTTTTATTTTCAATTTGGAATAAAAACAAATCAATAATTGTGTCCATTGCATTTATAAAATGGTATTTTCTTTGATTTGTATAGTCTTAGAAATTGTACCGATTATATTGATATTATTATTTTATTTAATAAATAATTCTTTTTTGATTATGGCGCCATCTATCGACAACTAGAATAACTAGAAAAAATGAATAAATGTCTGTAATCACCGAAGTGCTTTTTTTTCTGTCACATACAATTTAGTGCGTTAGAGAGAAATCGAAAAACTGTTACTCACTGAAAAATGGTCATGAAAAGGACTATATCCAGTTGGAATTCTCCAATTATGTACTTGTTACGATGCCAGTGACAACTGCAGAAACAGAACGATGTCTCTCTGCATTGAAACGTATCAAAACTTTCCTTAGAATAGCTATGGGCCAGGATCGATTAACTGCACTCGCAATGTTTTCGACTGACTTTTGTTACAAAACTTGGTTGTAACATTTAAACACTAAATTATAATTTTAAGTCAATAAAATACATTATTTATTGTAATTTTTAATAAGGTCCTTTGATTTTTACAATTTGAAGACACTCAAAACCCTTTACCTACGGAAATAGGGTCTCAAGGTATTTTTATATGTTAACATTATGTGTGCACCCCCAATATTTTACACCAGGCGCCGCCACTGGGTAGGATGTGGATACCCATACTGAAAGAGGAAGTCAATAGAAAGAAAATACCACAATTAGTAAGTCAATAGTCGAGTTAGTACATATTATATATTTTAGTATTACTTATATATCCATGTATTATTGATATTATTTATAATTTAAACAAAATTATAGTAAAGTCAGAATTTGGTATTAATTTTGAGAATAAATTAAATGTAAGACCAAATATTTACGATGTCGGGATAGTATCACGATGTTTTTCCTGGTTTTCCCTCGTGATTTACTATGAGATCTCTAACGCGAGAATTTTAATGTCACTGTTGCATGTGGTTGTCTTTTTAAAGACAGATCACATGCTATGATTTTTTTGTGACGGATATTCTTGAGTTGGGGTTGATTTCATGTAATCGAATGAACTATCTTTCAGTAAAGTCGTCCCAGGAACCTAACTCATAAATATTGGCAATATCATTTTAAAGTCTTCTACTTTAAAATGTATCATATGTATCTGAATTGCCGATATAAATGAGTCAAATTAAATAAATTATTAGAAGAATTTTTTTACTAAGCAACAACATTTTTGTTTATGTTGGTAGTATTTTGTATTTTGACAACAGCACCCGATTTGGGCGTCGAAACGTTAATAAAAATCATTTTTTAATAATATTGTGGCTTATTTCCCATTATAAATAGTTAAAATTGTAAAAATGCCACAAGAAAATAGCTTTAGAACAACACTAAAATATATTTTATCCCTTGACCAACTGATATGGATGTTTCAGGAGGTATACTCTGACATGCGGTATGTCATACCGTTGCCTATTGTCCATTATTTTCAATATATGAATTTCTCTTATATGGTATGTAACTGTATTTATTTTTTACATCAACACACATCAACACACTGATGTAGAATAAAATATTGCTATAAATAAAATAAACTTTTTTTTTTGAAAATTATGAACGTACATATATGCATAATATTAATAAAATAGTGGAGGTTCTTACAAAATCCTGAATTACAAAAAACTTGAGTATTGGTAACTAAAAAATAGTAAAATAATGTTAATAGCAGTTAGATAGAACAACTGAATAAACTTGCTGCCATACTAATAGCGAAAGAGTACACTGTACTACTTTCAACTATAGAGACGTAAACACTGACATGCGGTAGGTGATACCACAAGAAAACTTTACGTCAACGTAGTTCAAAGACTAAACGATACTAAAACTGCAGCAGTGGAGAGCAGCTACAATTACACACGGGTGCCGGTGAATTCGTAACTATTTTAATCCCCCATCCTAATTACAAACCAACTGGCAACTCTGGCGCGCAGATAATTTTTTGATAATCCACTAACTACCGGTGAATTTGTAACTTTCATTTTTTAAGTAATGCTGATAATCGAATACCGGTATTCCAGGTATGTACCTGCATAAATTACCCTTCTTGAAGGTGGTGTAAAAAGTATTCATCATTTATGTATTGTCTCTTGGAAGAGCTGCTAGAGAAAATCCAAATAAATTTTCTAAAATGGCTGAAATTCTTGTAACAGATTTCGTAATGAGTGAACGTGGGTGTAAGTTACTAGTGGTAAATAATTTTAAATTTCACTTAAAGAAAGTGCTAAAAAGTGGAAAACATTTATGGTACTGTTCTGCATCTGGTTGCAAGGCACGGTAAGATTTTTTTAATATTTTGAGTAGTAACAAACACTTATGTTGGTTATCAACAATTTGGTGTCAAGAATGCACATTTTTGCTATCTTTTGTTTACCAGTAAGAAGAGAAGCATTTAAAACAAAATTTAAGATAACCGCATTATAGTGCATGTAATAGTTATTTATGATATAAGTATTAAAAGTACACGTTTAAGGCACGCATGTGAAAGTTTGCAGTTCACATGAGTGCCTTAAAAATGTACTTTTTAACACGTACATCATACAATATTTTCTCTACAAACGTCTTATATATCAACAATTATAATTTATTTATTCTCAATTACAGGACAATCTACAAAACGTTTTACTTGAACTGACATTCCATTTTTATATTTTTCTTGACATTATATCAAAACTGCCTATACTGTCAATACGTAAATCATAACAACTATAGAATAACATCTTACTTTTATTGTTGTATATTCTAACAAATTTTAATAGTTTTTTTTTCTACAAACGTGTTAAAAATGCAATAATACAGTTTAAATTAAATTTTAAAAACCTTTTAAACCATCTTTTTCAAATTGCGCAAGTTGTACTATTAATATTAATGTTAATAAATGAAATTACATATAATTATTTTGACGTTTCACAATTTGACAATCCACTTTTAACTGCAGTGCCTTAAAAATTTTAAAGCACTAGTGCTTTAAAGTAGCATTTTTAAGCTCCTATGGAGTGCTAAAAATTGCATTTTAACACGGTTGTAGAAAAAACAATTTTAACAAGGTTTTATAAATCTTGCTATACTTAATTGTTGCTTATAAAAACTATAAATTAAGTCAGTTAAACGTTAATAACTTGTGTAAAAATAAAACTTCTATCTCGATATTACGTGAAATAGCCCAAAGAAATGAGTAAAAATACACGGTTTTTATGACACTCGGTGTAACTAGATACTGTATCATTATGTAACAATTGTTTTAATTTCTATATGGATAGAATAACAAAATTTATGTAAATCTGACCAATCTTTTCTCATTTTATTTATTTATTGACAATTTAAATGAAAAATAGCCGATTTTAAGAATTTTCGTCTATAAGTACATTGAAAAAGTGAAAAAAGAACCGATTAGTTTATTGAAATAGCTTTAAAATGAGTTGAAGTAAAATACTATTGGAGCTTTGTTTACAATAAACATTAATGAAAGGTATACATTTGCGATAGGCCCCGTGTTGGCTTAATCCGTTACTGTAGAAGGTTTGTAGTTGGCAGGTTCAGGTATTAGAAAAGTTACGAATTGGGGGCGAACATTTTAATTTGAAAATGTTTGTCATTAAAAGTTGCGAGTTGGCGCATGTCCTTACATACCACTAGAAATTACGCAGCAGATGGTATTCTAGGGACCTTTTATAAAAAACGTTTTACAACAAAATATAATTATTTTCGGCAAGGTATGACATATCACATGTCAGTGGTTAAGGGTTAAAATTGTTGCAACAATTGTAATTTAGGCGCCGGATATGGGTCACCGTGGCCTTTTAAAGTTTAATATCTTGTATTTTGGGCTGTTCATTACGAATTTCGAGGGTAGATTGCGATCCGAGTAGTAAAAAAAATGTATAATCAATTTAATTGTTTATAAACAATTTACGGACGTCAGAAAAACAGACTAGCTTTCGCTGCGGACGCTCATCTACAGATAATATATTTTCTATAAACCAGCTCCGAGCTGGTAGCTCGTAGAAAAAAATAATAGCATTCAACGATGAATTGTCCATTGTATTCGTGGATCTCCGAAAGGCCTATGATAGTGTCCTAGTCAACGACCTGTGGAAACCAATGGAAAATCACGGAAAAGGAGAAAAACCATCTACATAAATGCAGTCAAATCACTTTACGAAGACAATCATATGAAAAATTAAAGTAAAAACGACTCAGAACCATATAAAGTCAATAAAGGACTTTGACAAAAATGCTGCCTATCATCATCGTCAATGGTCCTACAGCCCTATGAAAGAGCATCGACCTTCCCAAGTCTATTACGCCAGTCAGTCCTATACATTGCCAACCGTTGCCAGCTTGCTGCGCCTATTTTTCTCCCATCCTCATCTACACCATCCTTCCATCTAAGTTTTGGCCTACCCCTATTTCTACTTCCCACAGGTTGTGACATAAGGATTCTTCTAGGAGGGTTGTTATGCTGTGATCTTGCTAGATGTCCTGCCCATCTTAGTATTCCTATTCTTATAAAAGGTACTACGTCTTTAGGACCAAATATATGTTTATATCTGTGGTATACTTCGTAGTTGTACCTCCTCCTCCAAATACCATTTTCACAGATGCCACCGAATATTCCTCTCAGGATCATTCGTTCAAATATAAGCAAAAGGTTTTCATCTGCATTGGAGATGGTCCATGTCTCCGATCCATATGTCAACACTGGTTGTATAAGGGTTTTGTATATGGTTATTTTTGTTTTTTGGCTTAAGTTTCTGCTTTTTATATGTCTACTTAGTCCAAAATAGCATTTGTTCGCTAGAATTATCCTTCGCTTGATTTCTTCCATCATGACGTTCTCCTTGGTGACCAGGGAGCCTAAGTATGTGAATTTGTCCACCACTTCAAAGGTAGAGTTATCAACAGTGAATTGGTGACCGATGTTTCTGGCTCTATTGTTGGGTGTTGATGCCATCATCTTAGTTTTCTCCTCGTTTACTTTCAGGCCCATATTTTTTGAGGCATTTGAGAAGGTGCTATTCAGTTCTTCTAGTTTGAGTGTTGTGCGGGAAACTAGGTCCACGCCATCTGCATATGCCAAAATGTGGGATGATTTATTAAAAATATTTCCTGTTGTCTATTCGAGCATCTCTGACCGCCTTTTCCAGAGCTATGTTGAAGAGGAGACACGTCAGCGCATCTCCCTGTCGCAGCCCAACATTCGTTTCAAACGCCTGTGATTGTTCGCCCTGTATTTCGACTTTGCAAACGACTTTACGCATTGTAGCCTTAACCAAACTTATTAGTTTATCAGGGATGTGGAATTCATCCATGGCTTCATACAATTTATTTCTCATGAGACTTATCATATGCCGATTTAAAATCTACGAAAAGATGGTATGTGTCGATATTGAATTCATTGGTTTTTTCCAGTATTTGCCTTAGCACAAAGATCTGGTCTGTTGTTGATCCACCAGGCCTAAAACCACTTTCATATTCTCCTAGAAGCTCCTCTGAATGTGGACTTAGGTGACCACATAGGCATTTTTACTTGAAAATATTTTGTACGCTCTATTAAGGAGGGTTATTCCCCTATAGTTTCTACATTCCAATTGATCACCCTTTTTGTATAGCGAGCAAACGATTCCAATACACCACTCTTCCGGGATTTGTTCCTCATTCCAGGCACTCAGTATTATTTTATATATTTAATTAGTCGGAGTAGCATCTCCATATTTAATAAGTTCCGCGGATATACCATCACGTCCTGGAGATTTATTATTTTTTAGGTGTTTTATTGCATCCCGTACTTCTTGAATTGATGGAGGCTCCTCTAATGGTGTATTGTTGGTTGCTCTTGGGTTTGGTTGATTTGGATCTTCTACTTCGATGGTAAGTAGTTCTTTATAGTGTTCGACCCACCTTTTCAATATTTCTTCTTTTGTATTGAGTATGTGCCCCTCCTTATCCTTGACATAGTCTTAGCCTTGGTTTGAATTCCTTTCTTGCATTATTCAGAGTTTTATAGAATTTTCTTGTTTGATTTTCTTGTTTTAATGCCTCAAGTTCTTCCAGTATTCCATTTTCATAAATTCTCTTTTTTCTTCTATGAATGCTGCCTATCTCCGACCTTATTTAAACTTTATAGGTATAGATAAAACACTAATAACTGGAGCAAGAAATGTAAACAGATGGGAGTAAAAGTCGACAGCAACTATAGTCTCTATAGTACGTTAAAGTATCCATACAAAACATTTAAATTCTTAGTCTTACGTAAAATTTGCCATATTTTGTATTCAAAATCTCAAGTATTCTCTCAACACACTGTTCTATAAATAACGATCTTTAATATTTGTTATTGCTTAAGTTTTCGACTAACGTAACCACAACAATAATTATTCTTTTAAGACTAGAGATAAATATTTAAATTTTGGCAAAAGGTTAAAGTTAAAGCGTCTAATAGTTGAGTAAGACAGGGAAATTTTGTCCTGCGTGTTGCAAGGTTGCGTGAATTTGAGGAATTAACATTTTCGCTGTGTCTAGGTACACGCTAACGTGTACACAAATAAAAAAGTTAGGTACACGCTTAAACGTCATCAAGTCAGAGACGTCATTATTTAGCGTGTACTATGACTGGGTTTTTTGGTACACGCTAATTTGAGCCGCGTGTATGCTGTGGTATTAAGTATCTGTAAGTATCGCGAGTGTCCGAGTGTGGTTAGAATTTGTCTAATCGCGTTATGTTTACACTTTAATATTGATTTGTAAAGAGTTTCCTTATTTTTACTTGTTAGGTGTTTTTTTTTAATTAACTATGGAGTGTGGACAATTATTTAGTTCTTTTAATGAGTTTAACAAGATTCTAAAACAGTATGAAAAAGATAAGTGACAAAAATTCGTGACTAAGGGTAGCAGAAGTAATAAGATAAAATATACGGGGCGATTGATTAGTGTGATAAAGCTCAGTAGATCCGCTATAGTAATAGATAGAAATAAAAGTTAGTAACAAAAATGTTAGCAAACTTTGAGCTTCATATTACAAAATTACTAAAACTAGTTAAAATGTTACAGGGCGTTCGATAATATAATGGCAGACCAAACTTATGTTTTTTAAATGGAACACCCTATATTTTATTTTATGTTCGAAATCTTCTTAACTTCCCTATCACAAAAATATAAAGGTTTATTATGTTATACAGGTATTTACAAAGTTATAACCAATTTTCTATGAAAATCGTAACAAGTTCAACTCCCTGTATAAATAAAAATAAACACCACAGCAAAAATAAACACGAATATAAACTGGTATAATTAACTTACGTACCTATAAAAATTATTTTAGCAGTATTTTGTAATATCATGTTAACTAATATTTATTTTGCTAACCTGAATATATACTTTTATATATACATAGTTTTATTACAATTAAGTTTGAAACATCTGAATAGTTTTGCTTCCCTTCCCCTTCCCTTAATAAAAATATTTTCTATCAAACAAACAACAAACACTACCGGTACTTTATGTCTGGATTAACAGCCGGTTAGTTAACCGGGGTTTATAATCGGGACCTCTTTAGGGTCTCTTGCGTTGTAATAAATGCAATTATAATTATCATTATCCTTATTTATAATTATAATAATACTTGTAATCGCCTTTATTACAACGCAAGAGACCCTAAAGAGGTCCCGATTAAACCCCAGTTAGCTAACCGGCTGTTAATCGAGACATAAAGTACCGGGCCTTAACATACCAAAATAGCGTGTACCAAAATATAAAGTCTTACGCTAAATAATGCACGCTAAATAATGACGTCACTGGCTTGATGAAGTTTAATTCGCGTGTACCTAACTTTTTTATTTGCGTACACGTTAGCGTGTACCTAGACATAGCGAAACATTTTACACTTGAGAAAAGGGGGATTCACCAATGATGACTGTCAAATTTTAAGATAATCTCGTCTTCAAAATTTATACTGCTTTATAATGATATACATACAGGGACAGAAATTACGTGAAATATGTTTATTTTTTTAACGGTGGGTATTTTTTAGTAAGTATTTTTCTTGGCCATTAGCTAAATTTATAGCTATAAACTAAATCAAAGAACCAACCTATTTTCATTGAGTTAAAACTCGAACAAATTATTTTTAGTACATAGATATATTATATTTTGAATCTTGAAGTGAACTTCAAGATTTATGCCGGGTTGCACCAACAGATCTTAAACATACATGCAGTTGAACCATTGAGTTTTAGATCAATTTTCAGCTTGCCACAATAGATTGCCTCATGAATCTCATCTTAAAAATTGAAAACTATGGATCTATACGCTGAGCTGGGCTAAGCTAGAGCTTAAGATTTGTTGGTGCGACCAGGCATTTAAGACTTGAAATCTTAAAACTGGAACTTTGTGAGATTGAAATCTTAAAGAAGGAACTTCATTAGGATTTATATTTTTTTAAATATAAATATTGCGCCATTTTCGCGCATGATATAAAAGTAGATTCCAAAATACGAAGCATGCAGGAAGTACCAGAGAAGCATCTACCAGAGATTGTTTAAGCTGTTAGTCAAACTATAACATCCGCTGTATTTGCCAAAATATAACCAACTTTAACCAAAATGGGCCATATTATGTATTTACAAGTAACCAGATACCAAATAACCCAATGGGGTTTTGTAATTAGCTAGACTTTGATCTTAGCCAGAGGCCGAGAAAAAAAAATGAGTAATGTACAAACTAATCTTGTTATTGATAACATCAGTCTTGAAAATGTAGACGACTATATATCTTGGACATACCATTAAAATCGGCAAAGAAAACCAAATAGCCGAAATATAAAGACGCATAAAATTATTGTCTTGGATAGCTTTCGGTAAGTTAAGCTTTATCTTAAAGAATAAAGATATACCAATGTGTCTAAAACGTAGAGTTTATGACAAATGTATCTTGCCTGTAACTACATATGGACTGGATACCATGACCTTTACAAAGAAAACCTTAGAGCAGCTCAGTATAACCCAAAGAGCGATGGAGAGGGCCATGCTAGGGATTAGTTTGAGAGACAGAATTCGAAATATCGACATTCGTGAAAGAACAAATATTACTGATGTCACAGAACGTATAGCAAGGCTCAAGTGGCAATGGGTCGGACATGTTGCCCGAGATAATCCCGAAAAATGGACACAGAGTCTAACAAACTGGAGACCAAGAGAGAACAGGCGACGAGTAGGCAGACCGCAGAAGAGGTGGGCAGATGATATCAAACAAGTCGCAGGCAAGCAGTGGATGAGAATTGCCAAAAGTAGAAATCGATGGAAGCAAATGGATGAGGCCCATGTCCAGCAGTGGACGAACACAGACTGAAGAAGAAGAATAAGAAGAAGAAGAAGAAGAAGATTATAATTAGCACAAATTCAACACACAAGCAGCAGATGTCTGACAACCTTATCAGTAATACAATGCTAACGTGATCAGACTATCACAAGACCTGTCTAGTTCCTTGGTTGTCTATTCCGGTGTTCCCAAATGCACTGTTAGTTGCTTAGCAACGCAGCTGGAGGTGATAGGTGACAAGATTGCATGAAGTATTTACGCGAAATTCATTTGTTTTTTCACTTATCAATAGCGACGCGTATTTTTCACAATTATCATCATCATATTTGGCTTTTACATCTTTGCCGCGTTTACTATTGTCTATCATTGATTCCAATCCTGTGCTACTATTTTCCATAGTCTCACTTGCATCTTCTCCAGGTTTTCTCTGAGTTCATCTTTCCACCTTTTTCTAGGACGTCCTGACGACCTTCTACTGTCTGGTTTTTTCCCAAAACACATTGCTAATCAGTCTTTCGTCATCACTTTGTACCACGTGGCCTGCCCATCTTACTCTATTGGCTTTTATGTATCTCAGGATGTTTCCGTGTCCGAAAACAGTCTCTTATTCATTATTTTATCTGCTTCTCCATTAATTTGTCACACTGTCCCTGCAAGAACCATATTAACTCGCAGGGTTTTGTGTTCCCATACTAAGAGCTTATTGATTTCTTTCTTTCTCAGTGCCCATGTTTCACAATTACTGTGGTTTTAATTGATAGCAGACATCCAACCAGAGATCAATAAATCAAGAAAATATCAATAATAGGTTCCAACAAAGTGCAAATCATTCCAGAATTTTTAGTTCACTGTGGCAAATATGCTAGGAAATGGCTGGCTGATTTCTAAACAAATACCTTAAAATTGGGCAGGTCACATAGCGCGACTGAAAGACTCAAGATGGACCAGGAAACTAATTGACTGGCGCCCAAGAGAAGAAAAACGCAGCAGAGGACGACCACCAACACGCTGGATGGACGACATTAACCGAATATCCAAGAAATGGCAACAAGAAGCACAGAACCGTGAAGAGTGGCGAAGAATGGGAGAGACCTATGTCCAACAGTGGACAGAAGAGGTTGCATGATGACGATGACCTTAAAATCAGGAGAAATATCTGTCATTTAAAAACGCTCCATTTTAACCATATTCAATTCAGGAAAGGATGAAGGAAAGAAATTGAAGCTATGGCCTCATACCTACAACAAAAACCATAGTGTGCAGATTCCATCTAAATCATGCTCAAGCCAACAAAACACTCTCCGTTCACTTTCATAACAGACTACTGACACTCATAACTCAACACCAAAATGTCTTGGTAACTCTTTAGAAAACTGTAAAGTTTAAAGAACAACTACAGTTGAAACAGTGAAGAGTTGAAAGACTGATAAATTTGTCACAATTTAATAAATCAATAAAGTGAAAAAATAGTATATCAAAGTGTGTAAGAAGTATCTGTTTCTTTAGCTAAACACTTTCGACAAAATAGTCATCATCGGAGCTGATGGTCAATAGAAAACATTACCACTGCTGAAGGATATATGGGTGAGCATCTTTATATCTAGGTGCGTTACAATATATAATCAGGTATTCTTGTGCAGTATAGTTTTGTCCTCCGTACAACCCCCTAAAAGAAAACACACATTAAAATTTTTTCATGGCATGGGTGTATCACCTAACCATTACGGCCTAGGTGAGATATCTGACTGACAGATAGACATGGCGTTCCTCAACCTCAGTTCTCAGATGATCTGCTTTTAGACTTATATAGTTATCAGCTGAATATGCTTCCCCGGTATGGCACCCAATTAAACAATAATTATACCATGCGGATGATCTCAGGTACAATTAGACCAACACGGAATTATTGGTTTCCCATTCTGAGTCACATCTTACCGCCGAAACTATGGAGAAGTCATACTCTTCTCAGAGAATATAGAAAAATCCAGGGCAACCTTTAACCACCATTACAAGCTTGACATCGAAGTGAATAGACTGCGCTCCAGATTATCTCTATTGTTAAAGGCCGCTTTCTTATACCAGGAACATTTCAGCCTCACCAACGCCTGTAGAAAACAACGGAAGAACGACTCACTACAGGAAGTACCCCATCTGACCTGTATAGATTTTTTATTAATTGTCTTACTTTACTTTTCTATAATTTTTATTTGATATAGCAAATTTTCTGTAAAAATCATTTCTTAAACAATACCAAAGACAATGGAATGCATAAAGTTTATTCTATAAAAAATTAAATAAAACCTTAACATAAGTACAAAACATTAGTCATGTATATCTATCACCTATTTCCTAAAACTACATAATTAACGATTTTTTGTAGCTTCTACCTTATCCTCAATAATATCTACAAACTGAAGTTCATTTTTCAACATTCGGTTAACAAATTCCTCAACACTTTCGTTATTAATTTCGACTCCGTACTCCATAACCGCCAGTCTCTTTTTAGGCAGATCTATCGCAACCAAAAGAGGTACCACATCGTCCAAACCGACGATATCTCTTAGAATGTCGGAAGATTCGCTGTCAGTTCCAATGAGGAACTGAATGCAGGGGTCGTCTTCTATACTAAGGAAGAAGTCTTCTTGAGCTGAGTTGAAGTTGATGTTGTTGGTTTTGTAGTAGTTTTCGGCTGCTGGATAGAGAACGGATTCGGCGAATTGGACTTCAGTATCTTCTCCATCTAAAACAGAGGAAGTCATCTTTATTAAAAAAAAAGGTTATTAAAATCTGCGTTTGTAGACTTCTATGGTTTATATAGGACCAATAGAATAAGGATTAACTACTAATACAAATATTGAATTAATTTGTAAAAGACCAAAAGACTACAGAGTACCTGCCAAGGCACGTTATCTTCTGAAATTTCGAGGGTTTTTGGCTTTCAGATGTCGGTTCAGATGGCGTGTTTGTGTTCAGCAACCCCCCAAAAAACCGAAGTAATATCCTTGCATAAATCTAATGTATGAAAGCATCAAAATTCCAGAAGATGACGTGCATATCAGTTACCCTGGGAACTAGGTGCTCCGAAGGTCAGTGCTTAGAATATATTCGTGTTCAGCAACCCCAAAAACTGCTGAGTATTCTCTTTGCATCAATTTAGTGTCGGAAATCCTCGAAAAACCAGAAAGTGACGTGCATATCAGTCACACTTGGCACTAGGTGCCCGAAGGGTCGGTGTTGATAATATATTCGTGTTCAGCAACTCCGCAAAAACTCCCGAGTAATCTGTTTGCATCAATTTAGTGCCGAAAATCCTCGAAACTGCAGAAGATGACATGCCTCAGTATTGACCCTGGTTTTGATGATGTATTTTATTCAGCGAGCCCAAAAACCTCCCAAGAACCCCCGAATAATCTGTTTAAATTAATTTAGCACCGATAGCAAGTATTTTCGAGTTCAGCGTCACAAATACCCAAAAGTAAAAAAATATGAGCCTTAATTTACTGATTTTGACATGTTTATGTCAATTTATTGACATATACAGTGAGTTCTGAAGCTATTTCCTTGTGGCATTTTTATGATTAATAATTATATGGGAAATAAGCCACAATTAAAATGAAAAAAATAATTTTATTAACGTTTCGACGCCCAAATCGGGTGCCGTTGTCAAAATACAAAATATTACTAAAATAAACTAAAGTGTTGTTGCTAAGCAAAAAAATTCTTCTAATAATTTATTTAATCTCACTCATTTATATTGGCAATTCAGACATATATTATACATTTTAAAGTAGAAGACTTTAAAATGATATTGCCAATATTTTATGAGTTGCGTTCCTGGGACGACTTACTGAAAGATAGTTCATTCGATTACATGAAATTAACCCCAACTCAAGAATATCCGTCATAAAAAATTATAGCATGTGATATGTCTTTAAAAAGACAACCAAATGCAACGACAGTAAAATTCTCGCGTTAGAGACTTCATAGTAAATCACAAGGGAAAACCAGGAAAAACCCTGTGATACTATCCCGACATCGTAAGTATTTGGTCTTACATTAATTTACTCTCAAAAAATAATACCAAATTCTGACTTGTAACATGTTTAAATTATAAATATTATTAATAATACTAGATAATATATAAGTAATACTAAAATATAAAATATGTACTAGCTCGATATTATTGACTTACTAATCTTGGTATTTTCTTTCTATTGACTTCCTCTTTCAGTATGGGTAACCACATCCTACTGCATTCTACCGAGGAATTTGCGACACAATTGGTTTCATTTAGCATAATTAGAGCCGCTTCTTTGATTTTTCTCTTTTTACTATCTGATTCTTTCAGGACTATACTTGAATCTCTCCACTGAACTCTATGTTCATTATCCCATGCGTGTTGACATATTTGAGATCTCTCAAATTCTCTATTTTTAATATAAGATTGATGTTCACTTATTCTAACGTCTAATGGTCTTGATGTCTCACCTAAATAAAATTGTTCGCATTCACAAGGTATTTTATAAATGCAATTTTTTGTTCTTTCTTGATCATTGTTAGGTTTAGTTTTAGATAGAATAGATCTCAATGTGTTTGTTGTTTTGAATGTTGTTGAAATGTTGAATTTATTTCCTATTGTTTTAAGTTTCTCGGATTGAAATTTTTGAAATTGAAATATTGAAAGAGGAAGTCAATAGAAAGAAAATACCAAGATTAGTAAGTCAATAATATCGAGCTAGTACATATTTTATATTTTAGTATTACTTATATATTATCTAGTATTATTAATAATATTTATAATTTAAACATGTTACAAGTCAGAATTTGGTATTATTTTTTGAGAGTAAATTAATGTAAGACCAAATACTTACGATGTCGGGATAGTATCACAGGGTTTTTCCTGGTTTTCCCTTGTGATTTACTATGAAGTCTCTAACGCGAGAATTTTACTGTCGTTGCATTTGGTTGTCTTTTTAAAGACATATCACATGCTATAATTTTTTATGACGGATATTCTTGAGTTGGGGTTAATTTCATGTAATCGAATGAACTATCTTTCAGTAAGTCGTCCCAGGAACGCAACTCATAAAATATTGGCAATATCATTTTAAAGTCTTCTACTTTAAAATGTATAATATATGTCTGAATTGCCAATATAAATGAGTGAGATTAAATAAATTATTAGAAGAATTTTTTTGCTTAGCAACAACACTTTAGTTTATTTTAGTAATATTTTGTATTTTGACAACGGCACCCGATTTGGGCGTCGAAACGTTAATAAAATAATTTTTTTCATTTTAATTGTGGCTTATTTCCCATATAATTATTAATCATATACAGTGAGCACGTAAAGGTTTGAATAAATTCATTTTCTCGTAAATAGTCAATTTTGGAAAAAAATCCTGAGACATATCAATTTTTATTTTTAAATTACGACTTTTTGGCATATATATTACACTAGTGACGTCACCCATCTGGACGTGATGACGTCATCGATGATTTTTTTAAATGAAAATAGGGATCGTGTGACAGCTCATTTGAAAGGTAATTCAGTTCTCTATTCAGTAATATAAACATTAACATAATTATTTCTACAGGGTGTCCAAAAAATGTTTTTGAATTAAATTTATTGACATAAAAAGAAAAATGTGTGTAATTTATTTAATTTAAAATACATTTTTCTGCTACCAGAAAACAGGAAAAAATGTTTATTTGGCCAATAAATATTGTTTTTTGTTTAAATTCAATATTAAAGCAGCCAACCACCAGCCTCGTGACAGATTGAACAGTGTTAATTTGAGCTAAAATCCATGATTATTTTTCAAATAAACATTTTTTTCTGTTTTCTAAGAGCAGTAAAATGTATTTTGAATTAAATAAATTACACGACATTCATCTTTTTATGTCAATAAATTGAATCAAAAAAAAAATGTTTTTGGACACCCTGTATTATTGTATTGTGGACACCTTGTAATTATGTTAATGTTTATATTACTGAATAGAGAATTGAAATACCTTTTAAATAAGCTATCACACGACCCCTATTCTTATTTAAAAAATAATCCATGACGTCATCACGCCCAGATGGGTGACGTCACTAGTATGATATATATGCCAAAAAGTCGTAATTTAAAAATAAAAATTGACATGTTTCGGTCCATTCTCGAGAAAATGAATTTATTCCAACCTTTACGTGCTCACTGTATAAACATTTTATACACTTTAAATGCAATTATGCATTTCCACCCATTTTTCTACTGTAGACTTTTTTCCTAATAGGCCTGGATCCCGCGTACCAAAAAAAGTTAATTACATAATAACAAGCTGAAAATTTGTTAATAGCTTAACAGTGTCTATAGTCTTTTTCATGGGCATTTTTCAGTGCGTCACAAATGATAGAAAAAAGGTAAGTCCGTAATAATACACATTTATAACATTTATTCTAACATGACATTTTAGTTAAATCTGACAGTTGTCACATTTTATTTGCAATTTGGCATAAAAACAAATCAATTGCGTTTATTGCATTTATAAAAATGGTATTTTCTGTGATTTGTATAGTCTTATAAATTGTACAGATTATATTCGTAGATACAATATATAATTCGTAAATATTTTTTTTTTTCGATTATAGCGCCATCTATGGACAACTAGAATAAATGTTATAAATGTCTGTAATCATGGACGTGCCTTTTTTTCTGCCACATACAATTTAATGCGTTAGAAAGAAATAAGAAAAACTGTGACGCACTGAAAGATGCCTATGAGAAAATTAATAGTTGGACAAACTTTGACGTATGAGTACATTTTAATGTTGGTCATTTTAAAAGTCCGACACGTAAAATATGTCAAATGACAGGAATTGTATTTGTGGTAACTAGCAGTCTGATTTTTGCATGAAAAATTAATGAAAGGGTAACAAATCAATGGGAAGTTCTGTCTGACAAAATACATGGTACGTAACCTGTAACCTGTTCCAAAATTAAAACCTCCCCTGTTTCAGTGTTCCCGTACATTAAAGTTTCTCCGACTAGACACCGTTAAGCTATTATTAAATTTTCAGCTTGCTATTAATCAACTTTTTTTGGTACGCGCGATCCAGGCCTATAGTGTCTCATCCCGAACACAATGCAAAAAGTTTCAACTTGATAGGTGCTGTATTTAAAAACCGATTTAATTTTTCCTACATGCCATGGTCTAAATAAATTTTTAGTGAATCATTTGGTAAATCATAGTGTTGCATTTCTTACAAATTGTGATAAATCGTATAGTAAAGAGTAGGTAGTTAAATGTCAATTAGCAACTAAAAAATTCTTTCTTCGTTATCTGACTAAAACAATATGGATGGGACGGAATTTTTAGTACCACCTCTTTATTTATTTCTTCTGATATTATGAAGTTGCTATTAGGATTTTTTTTCCCTGGAAGCCGTCTGTTGTGAACCGGTTGTACTGCAGCCACTTGGCTTATTGTACATCTTCCATTGTTTATGAAACCCATTCCAGAATTCTGGAACCCTGTACCAGCTTGTACAGGTCTAGTGGGTGGGTGCCATATAAATTTGGAGTCATTTCGATGTCTCCGAAAAGTGTTTGCCGCCTCCGATCCAATGCCTCACAGTCATGCAAGATATGGTTGACTGTTTCAGGTTCTCTGTTACAGAGTCTGCAGCTCAAGTCTCCATGAAACAGCCCCATTGTGTGTAGGTGACCCTTAACTGGCGCATGTCCAGTGAGGAAACCTGTTATGACTCTGAGCTGATTCCTGCTTGTTTTCAGCAGTAACTCAGCTCTACTAGCACATGTCCGTCCGATATACATCTTGCCATGTGTTTGACCGGGT
Source organism: Diabrotica virgifera virgifera (assembly GCF_917563875.1). NCBI lineage: Eukaryota > Metazoa > Arthropoda > Insecta > Coleoptera > Chrysomelidae > Diabrotica > Diabrotica virgifera. The sequence continues at coordinate 24,166,478 of NC_065449.1, read as the reverse complement.
ACACTCTCCCAGTGTGAGTTGTGTTGGCTTCGGATCCAGGCTTTTTTTCGTTCGCGGACGGTGCTTTTTGGCACTCCCACGGCCGGCTCTGGACCCAGGTATTTTGTAGCTGATGCTCTCTTGGCAAGTGCATCAGCTCTTTCATTGCCGTATATGCCCCGATGACCTGGAACCCATACCAGTATAATACTGTTATGTTGTGCCAGTCTATCAAGTTCTTGTCGACATTCCCACACCAGCCTAGAGTTCACCTTAGGGCTTATAAGAGCCCCAATGGCTGCTTGGCTATCTGTGCATATGTTAACCCGCTGCAGTTCGAATGCCCTCAGGTTGTTTTCTCTTGCACACTGCAAGATTGCAAAAATCTCTGCCTGAAATACGGAGGTACATTCCCCCAGTGGAATAGAAATGTTGAAATTTCCACCACTATAGAATATTCCTGCGCCCGAACCGTCTGCAGTTTTAGACCCGTCCGTATACCAGGTGCAACCCTGCAGTCTGTGTCGAGAGTTTCCTCTGTCCCATTCGTCTCGTGGGCAAATGTCCACTTGAAAAGGTACTTCAGGCATATATCTTGATGTCATATGGTCAGAAATCATCATCCATTGGGCATCATTAATTTCATTCGTTATTTTACTATGTCCTGATTTAACTGGTACGTTCCTCAGGTTTTCTCGCAGTCTATAATAGCCCATTCTCGCCTCACCTCTTATTGTTATATGTAAAGGAGGGACATCCAGTAGTGCCTCCATAGCTGCCGTAGGTGTGCCCCTCATAGCCCCCGTGATCCCGAGACAAGCAAGTCTTTGCACCTTGCTTAATTTGATGATGGCACTTTTTTGCTGCAATTTTGGCCACCATACCACTGATGCATATGTAATTGTGGGTTTTACCACCATGTTATAAGTCCAATATACCATGTCTGGTCTCAAACCCCACATTTTTCCATGAGTACGTCTGGCTACCATTAACGTAGATATCGCTCTCTTCGTTATTCTTTCTATCTGCTGATTCCAAGTAAGTCTTGAGTCTATTATTATCCCGAGATACTTTACTTCACTCACCAGATTTAAATGTACACCATTTAGACTTAGAGGACCCAATTCCTCTGAATTCCTTCTTTTAGTAAATTTCATGATTTTGGACTTTAGAGGACTGATGTTAAGCCCTACATTTGAAGTCCATTCTGTAACTACGGTCAGAGCCTGTTGCATTCGATCTCTGACTGTACCATTAAATTTTCCGTGGGCTAAGATGACTAGGTCATCCGCATAGCCCAGGACGTGATGCCTATCGTTGTCGAGTCTAGCTATCAGGCCATCCATGACCAGATTCCACAATAGAGGAGATAAGACTCCCCCCTGTGGGCAGCCTCTGGCTACCTGAGCTGACACTGTATCCCCTAGCAACGTAGCATATATCACACGGCTTCTCAGCATGCAGTCTATCCATCTACAGCTTGTTTCGTCTATTCCTTTTAGACGGATCGCCCTTGTGATCGCTTCGTAGGAGGTGTTGTCAAATGCTCCCTCAATATCGAGAAATGCACCCAACATCACCTTTTGGTTTTCTAGAACGTACTCCACTCTCTGTACAAGATGGTGCAGTGCCGTTTCTGTGGAGACTCCCGCTCGATATGCATATTGTCCCCGATGTATCGGACTTTCAACCAATACACCATCCCTGATATGCCTATCGAGCAGTTTTTCTAAGGTCTTCAGTACGAATGACATCAGACTTAATGGCCGCAGAGACTTGGCCCTTTCCTGTCCGATTTTTCCAGGTTTGGGTATAAAAGCCACCCTTATCAGCCTCCATGCTTTTGGTATGTACCCCAGCCCTAAACTAGCCTGCAGTATCTTACACAATTTTTTGAAAAGAAGGTCGTTTCCCTTCTGTAGAAGTATTGGATAAATCCCGTCCGGACCTGGTGATTTATATGGCTCGAATGAGTTTATTGCCCATTTGATTTTGTCCTGGTTTATAACTTCTTTTGCCACATGCCAGTTTTCCCTAGAACCATAATTCATGATATCCAGTCCGGTTTGCCATGTGTCTAGTGGTATCAGTTTTGTCTCAGACTCAGGAAAGTGCACCCTGAAAAGCTCTTTCAGGGTGTCTTCACCATTCTGAGTGTATTCACCTGACTCTTTTTGGAGCGAGGGAATACTTATCTGAGGGTCCTTTGAGAGAAATTTATGGAGCCCTGCCATTTCTGAAGTCCCTTCTATCTCTTCACAATGCCTTCTCCACGATTCTCTTTTTGCTCTTCTCAGTTCCTTATTGTAGTCAGTCAGAGCTTTGCGATAATCGCCCCACTCGCCTGACCTTTTGGCGAAATTAAATTTTCGTCTAACCTCTGTCCTTTGATTTGCAAGATTATGATTCCACCAGGGAACTTTCCTGTTGGAATTCCTCACTATCTCCGGACAGTTGTCTTCGAACGCTGACGTGACAATCTCTTGAAACTGTTCGGCTGCTATGTCTAGGTCCATTGTATGCCTTATCTTCCCGTTAATCCTGCCTAAGCTATATTCTATGTCTGCTTGATATGCTTCCCAGTTTGTTTTACGAGGATTACGATAAGTTTCCTTGATAAGCTCATTGCCTGTCATTTCAAAACAAATGTGTCGATGGTCTGAAAAGGACACCTCATCTGACACATGCCAGTTTTTCACAGTTCTAGCCACGTTAGTCGTGGCAACTGTTATATCAATCACCTCCTTCCGTCGTGAAGTCACGAAGGTTGGTTTGTTTCCTACGTTTAATATGTCTAAATTATGTTGCATTATAAACTGTAGTACTGACTCACCTCTTGCATTGGTGTTTGTACTGCCCCAAGTCAGATGGTGCGCATTCGCATCACAGCCAATGATTAATTGCAATCCATTTTTCCTGCAATCTCTCACTAGCTGCTCCAATTCCCTTGATGGTGGTTGTTCGGGATCATCATATGGGAGGTATGCTGATCCGAAAACTATCTGCTTCACCCCTCCTCCATCTATGATCTTCATCTTTACCGTGGTTAAATCCCTGGAACAGTGATTTATCAACGGCAGTGTTTTGATGTTTCGTTTGACTATTATGCAAGTTCTCGGGACATCGGCAGATCGGCTATATATAAGCTCTCCACCAATACCCGATAGACCTCTTATTTTGCCCTTGTAAACCCAGGGTTCTTGTATCAAGGCTACATCAAACCTTCTCATGGCGACAGTAAGTTCTGCCGAAGCTGACTTACTATGCTGGAGTTTCGCTTGCAGGATTCTGATTGGAGCCATCAATGCCTCTGATGGTTTTGAAGGATATCTTTTCAAGTCTGTAATACGCCTTGAAATTAGCAGCCTTCAATGTTTTATAGGAGACCTCGTCGATCGTGTATACGAGGATTTGCATGTCCTCTCCGACCTTCCGATTTTTCAACAACCAGTCTTCCGTCTTAAGGTCTTTATTTTGCCTCTATAAACGGGTTCTGACTGTTGATTCTTCAGCCTCTTTCTCGGGGATGCGGGCGAGGACCATAGGGCGTTTGGGCATGTGGCTGGGATCGACCACATTTAAGTCGACTCCCTCCCACAGACCGTCCATAGTCCTTACCACCTCAGTAGTCCATTTTTTGGTATATTCGTTAGCACAGTTTACCCACAGAGTACCTGCGCTAAACGATGTTTTATGGAACTGTAGCAGTTGATTTTGACTTCCAACAGGAGCCTCATCCACTGCTAGCTTTAGTTTGTTGATGATCAGGTCTGCGTGAGCCTGATCTAGTTGAGTATCCGGATGGTGCCTGTGTGCCACCGCTATCCTGAATACTTTTGTGACATTGCTGTATGACCTAGTCTGCTCATGAGAGCTCCTTGGTCTCTTAGCAACCCTTTGTTGCGGGGGGGTAATGGTATTCTCCCGCGGTCTCTTTTTACCCTCGGGTTTTACCAGTACTCCCGTTTTGTTTTTATGGGGATTTGCTGTGGTCCATGTCCCAGCAGCCATTTTTGCCTTTTTCGTCATCTTTCTTTTTTGAGCTCCAGAAAGGCGTTTTTTGCTACTTTGTGAAGAGTCTGTTCCGCTTGGAACAACTTCTGGCTCAGTATTTGGGACAGATACAGAATCCACGACTGAAGTCGCCTCTGTGTCCGTTCCCGTTTTTGTGTTTGTTTTTTCAATCTCGTTCTCCATATTTGTTCCCACGAGTTGGGACGAAATGCTGTCAGGCACGGCAGTGCGCCCTTACCGTGCTAAGGCTATAATCCCCCAGAGTTCGCCATCTCTCTAGGGCATCGCTTTAGATACACTTTACTCCCTGTACCATGCATCCCGTCGGCACGATGGTGTTACACCTTAGGATTGGGAGGATGTATCATTTGGCGTTACCCAGGGTGCACCACGTGGAGGCGATCCATCGCTACACCCCTGCTATTAGGATTGAAAACTACTTCATCTTTTAATTGTCATATGACGCTAGTCACCCAGTCCATTCACGTCAGTTGCGGTGTGGGGGATAGACTCTCGGTGTTGGTCAATTGGAGTATGGAGTAGCAGGCCTACGTTCTCTCCGATGAGACTCCAACAAGAGTCGAAAATCGTCGATTAAGAGTGCTGGACTGCGCTCCGTATTCTAAGTGAAAAATAAGTTTGTTTTGCCTTCGCATTGCAACTGAATAAAAATGGAATTTTTATTTTATTGTTATATTGGTCGTTACTTATTTGAGTAACTAGGTCTATTTTCTGTTGGAATTTACCAGCTGAACAGACGGGGTCGTGAATTGTAAGTTTTTGAATTCGCTCTTGTCTTCTTCGCTTCAGCATCCATCTGGCTTGCAAATTTTAGAAGCCATGAAGGTGTTAATAAGGAAATGGACCAATAAGTTTTCAATTTAAAAATCTTTTAGTAATTTTATAATATTTTTAAATATTAATAATATTGCTATTAGGATTGAAAACTACTTCATCTTTCAATTGCCAGATGACGCTAGTCACCTAGTCCATTCACGTCAGTTGCGGTGTGGGGGGTAAACTCCCGGTGTTGGTCACTTAGAGTATGGAGTAGCAGGCCTACGTTCTCTCCGATGAGACTCCAACAAGAGTCGAAAATCGTCGATTCAGAGTGCTGGACTGCGCTCCGTATTCTAAGTGAAAAATAAGATTGTTTTGCCTTCGCATTGCAACTGAATAAAAATGGAATTTTTATTTTATAAAATTCTTAATTGTTTGTCAAAAAATGGGCAATAACTACCTCTTAAAACCTGCCAAATTTCATTTGCATGCCTCAATCGGCTTTAGAGCAATAAATAAATCGTCAGTTTGTAAGAAAAAATTCAACATCCCGTATCTCGGAAACAAAGCATTTGCTGACATATGTTTAAAAAACAAACGGTCATTATTTTTTCATGCAGAATTACCCCTTAAAGTTGGTCGCACTTATTTAGAAACACCCTGTATTGATGAATAAAATTGTTAGTTGTTAAAGTATCTAACTTTTTTATTATCCAACATAAGCGAATAAATCAAAAAGCAAAATGTTAAAAAAGCCATTGGCTACAGTTGAGGTATAATTTCAATATTTTATATACGCTCGAATATTTCACAGGGTGTTCCAAACTTTCAGGAAAAAACACACACTATCATTTTTACACCCGGTATACAATGACACTTAACTGTTTAGCAATGATATTATTACATCGATATTCTTGAAGAATAAAGCTATAATATGTATACTGAAAAAGTCACTAAAATCGGACAACAGGTTTAGGAAATAAGAGACATCAAAAATGTCCCATTTTTAAAGTGGTGCGTTAATTTTGATACTTAGTGAAGAAAGTGGTTCCACGAAAATTGCAGATTTAAATTATTATTTATTATTTTAATAATGAATTTTACATCTGGGACTTTCCATCTTTTCTTTTAGATAACATCGATTTGCTCACTTCCTATATACCTACTTTATGTACATGATAAATTCCTCGGTTAGCTATAATTGATAGGACGTTTAAAAGTAATTAGATAGTACCAGAAATTATTAAGTAGGTTAGGTTTTTTGTTAGATCCAAGCACACGAAATCAAGAGGTGATTGTTTATTCCACAAGAAGATTGTTGACCCTAACTAAGAAAGAAATTTGATTAAAAACCAAGTTGGGTTTTTCCAGCAATATCATCTTGATTTACTTAATAATGTAGAGAAGAACGTACCAGGTGAAAGAAGAAAATATACTTTATAACATTGTAGGTCTACATATATTTTATTGCCACTTTCTCTCTAGTTTCTCCTTTTCATCATTGACTACCACCAGGGCTCTTACAATACTACGTGTGAAACTTATAGGTAGCACAGTTTGTACGTTGGTATAAGAAGAAGAAATATAAACCTTCTCCTAGTTCCTTAAGGCCACGTCAGGCCGAGGTGACACTCTAAATATTGGTAGCTTGCTGCCTCCATCGGTTGCAACTCTAAGTCACATAAACAGCTTCATGTAGGGATTTTCTCACCAGAGTCTTCATTTGGACTGGCCATGGTATTGGTGATCTTCCTCTTATTCTTGCCGTCTCGCTCTCTCTCTCCTTTTACTACCAATAGTTCCATGGTCTTCGTTCTTATGGCTATATAGCCGAAGTAATCTAGGTACAGTTGAGTCCCTGAACAAGGCCTATTTTACCACTAGGCCCTTGAGGCACCTGCCTCGGGCCCGCACTTTAATGGGGCCCGGAAAAATCACCAAAAAAAATTTTATTACAATAACAAAATAAATTTTCAAAATTCTTTCCTTTTACGAACAGGAAAGGATAAATGATAACAATAAGAGTTATATTTATAAACCATAAACCGTTCTTAGAAATTTTTTTAAAAACACATGAAAATTTTAAAATAAATAGTTTTTTACCTATTTGAGACTTGAAAACTATTACCGAAATATTATAGAACGATATCGATGTTGATGATTTAGTGGAAAAAGTGGCACATTTTAAAGAACTTTAATCATGGCACATCTAATATCTTACAAAATCCGCAAAGTATACCTATTTGATTGAAAATATCACCATATACGTTTACAAATGTAGAAACGTTGCTTAAAATATATTTAACTATAATGTACCCATTAGCAACGCTTCAAGGAAAAGATCTTTCTTGGTACTGAAAAGATTAAAGTCGTATTTAGTCCTGTCGCCAGGGGGGGGGGGGGGTACAACGGCCTTCTTAATTCAGATGGACTTACCCAAGTTTTTTTTATGTATTTTGGCCCGTAGAACACGAATTTTTTGGGTAACAGTTGATCCGGATGTCGATAAGATTGTTATAGACAAAGAAGTTGAGGAATTACATAACAGCGATTTCTCGCAAAACAAAACAATTTTTTGTATTTTTTGGGTCATTCTAACCAAAAAATGTTCCTACAAGTTTTTTCGTAGGATGCATAGTTTTCGAGATAAACGCGGTTGAACTTTCAAAAAATCGAAAAATTGCATTTTTTGAACCCGAATAACCTTTGAATAAAAAATAAAATAACAATTCTGCTTACTGCCTTTAAAAGTTTAAGTCAAATTTTATCTGTTTTGAATATTTGCATTGCGAAAAATTTATTTTTTGATTGTTAAAAAAAGCTATAAACACATAGTGTTTCCCGTGCCTAATACATGCGTTTTAATGCATGCTACGTAGAAATAGCCCCGCTTGCACTTTTACCTCCTCTACCTACTCATTCGATTTTAAATGAGAAATCATTGAAAACATCACTCAAGCACTAGGTGTTTATAGCTTTGTTTTAACAATAAAATAATAAATTTTTAGCAATACAAATAACTAAAACCGATATAATTTGACTTGAACTTTCAAATGCGGTAAGCAGAATTGCTATTTTATTTTTTAATCAAAAGTTATTCGGGTTCAAAAATTGCAATTTTTCGATTTTTTGAAAGTTCAACCGCGTTTATCTCGAAAACTATGCATCCTACGAAAAAATTTGTAGGAACATTTTTTGATTAGAATGGCCCAAAAAATACAAACAAATGTTTTCTTTTGCAAGAAATCGCTGTTATGTGATTCCTCAACTTCTTGGTTTATAACAATCTTATCGACATCCGGATCAACTGTTACCCAAAAAATTCGTGTTCTACAGGTCAAAATACATAAAAAAACTTGGGTAAGTCCATCTGAATACAGGAGGCCGTTGTACCCCCCTGGCGACAGGACTAATTTAAGAAATTCTCTAAATCAACAAAGTCTGTCATCTTTGACTATTTTAAATATAGAAAATGATGTATTACAAAAAATTTATAAAAATGTAATAATTGATAAATTTAGTGAAATAAAAATAAGAAAAAAATGTTAACTTAATGTTAAGTATATTTTGTTTTTTTTTTATTAAGTATTTATAGTATTTATGTTTGTTCTTTTCTGTAGAGACAGTATTTGTTTTATTATAATTATATTTTAGTTATGTAAGTTAATTAAAATGTTTTTATTGTTATCTAGAATGTACCAATAATGTACTATATACCTATTCAATATTCAATTTTTATTAGATAATTAATATACTTAAAAAATTATTATTATTATTATTAAATTATACTTAGGGGCCCGAAAATTGTGTAGTGCCTCGGGCAGTAAAATAAGCTCTGTCCCTGAATCTTTACCCGTGCGTCATCATTTAAAGCATACGAAATAAGTCGATGATAATTCGGAAATTGAAATTTACTAAACGCAACAGCAAGTGACAGTAAGTGACTTGCTGTTGCGATTAGTAAATGTAAATTTCCGACTTATTCCGTATGCTTTAAATGCTGACGTACAGGGGAAAGATTCGGTTCCATGACATTTCGTAACGCGACAGTTCGTAACGGCGACACTTCGTAACTATACAAATTCGTAACGGACAATTCGTAACGTCCAAATTGAATTATTGTTTATTTTTGTTAACGTGGAAACTAACTGTTATTACTGTTAGGAATGAAATTATGTTTATCAATTTAATCAAATATAATAATAATCAGTATCAGTATAAACAGTTTTAAGAGGCTACAGTAGCGATCAACAGGTAGCAACAAACGCGTTCCAAGATTGCGGCTCTAATTTTGAATATTTTGTCGAGATATTTGGCACACATATTCGTAATATAATAAAGAATGGCGGTACAGAGCCCAATTTCAGAAATATGTTAGTACGTGGAAATTACTCTATAACTAAATAAAATATTGAAAAAAGGAGCCTGTACCGCCATTAAGAAGAAAAAAAAACTTTCTTCAAATAAACTTTTTTATCCCATGCCTAGATTTTGTGTAATCTTGGAACTACTAAAATTTTTTATTTCTAACAAGAAATCGAACATATTATAACTAAATATCTAATTAGGCAACATAGAGAAATTATCACTGTCATTTTGACAGACCTGCGTCAGATTTTCTCTAATCTGTTGTCATCTTTATAGATATATGTTCAATGCAGTAGTGTGTTAATTTAAGAATTCGTTATTGTTGTTTCATAGGAAAGTAGTGTTTATTGATAGTTAATTTATTATAATATATTCGTTGTTGTATAAGTTGTTGGCCTCTTTGAAAGAATATATTGTTGTTAATTGTGAGTTTTAGTTATATGTTGGTAGGTAAGTATATTTTACGTAAAAATATTTCTAATTCTAATGCGAATGCGAGTATATAAAGTTTTAGGAGGATTTTTATTCTAAAAATATTATCAATAGTTTAACAAAGTGGAAAAAGTAAATCAAACGAAAAATAAAGTGAAACCTTCCAAGAAAAAGCCCCTTAAAAACCGTGCCAAAATTATGCGAAAATCGAAATTTGTTTCGCTTCACAACAAAAAATGCTTATTTATTATTGTTTTATTATTAGATATTTCATGCAAATACCTTTCTAAATGCCTATCTTAACATAAAATTTTCACCCATTTTGGTTTATTTTTATAAATATCTATTTATTAATAATAAAATCGTTTTCTATTACTTCCATTTAGCGCGACTATGATATTGTCAAAATATTAATCTTAGATAATGTCAAAGATTACCACTGTTGCCAAAGTTTATGATACTATCTCCCGAAGTTATGTTTTGTTGCTACCTCTTGATCGCTACTGTTTACTCTTAAGGCATTTCATATTTCGTGTTTCACAATATAAAAAAAGTAAGATTAAAGTATTAAAAGGCATCCCTCTTATCAACTATAACCGTTGATTGAATGCCCCAACGCTATAACCAATCACAAGATTTATTAGAATAACAGATAATAATTATAATCTTTCCTTTACAAAATGTTTAGTTAGATAGAAAGTTGCGAATGTCTAAAGACGGTTGTCTTCTTAAAGATTTCACGAATTACTTCATTAATCCTTTTTCTACGCATCTGCAAATTTAAGGAACAATAAGAGGAATAAACTTTAAAAATATTGTTAAAAGTTTGTATGTATTTAAATATTTGTTTATGTTTAAATACTTATAATATACATATTCTGAAACACGAAATATAAAATATGTTAAACATGTTTATGTCGGTACTGACTCATTAAATTGATAAACATAATTTCAATTATAACTCAGTTAATTTCCGCGTTAACAAAAATAAACACAATACTTTAATTTTGACGTTACGAATTGTCCGTTACGAATTTGTATAGTTACGAACTGTCGCCGTTACGAAGTGTCGCTCTTACAAACTGTCGCCGTTACAAGTTGTCCGTTAACAATTGTTCGGTTACGAATTGTCGCGTTACGGGATGTCTGGTCACGAAAGATTCAGGGACTCAACTGTATGAACAGTTTACTTTTTTTAATAGTGTTTCTTTTATATGAAGCTCTTCCAGGATTGACAGGTTGGTTTTGTATTCTGTCCAGGACACGCGTATAAATTCTTCTATAGACCTACATTTCGAAGGCTTCGATCTTACTTGTATCGATTTTAGGTAACAATGGGAAAAATAAGAGCATTGGACAAACTGAGTTTAGTATTCCTTGTTATTATTTGATTTTTCTATATTTTAATTAATTTAGCGGGTCCGGTTTGGGCAATTGCTAGTATACTCTTGATTTCTGCAGAGCAATCGTCATTGTTGGATATCAGGGAGCCCAAGTATACAAATCTGTCTATTATTTCCAAATTCGCCATTTGGTGTATGTGCTGTAGATAATTAGGTATTTGCCCTGTCTACGATCATTATTTTTGTGTTTCCGGTATTAATCTAAAGTCCAAATTCTTTGCTTGTCTAAGTTAGCTGTTCTGTGATAATAATCATTTCTACTTCACTCGCTGCTAGTATAAGTGTATCATCTGCGTATCGCAAGTTAATGATTTTTCTGTCTCCTCTAGTAATTCCTCCATCCCATTCGTCTAGTACTATTCTCATTATGTATTCATAATTTATGTTGTATGGTCTTTGCTGGTATGTCATCCATCTCGGGGTTTTTTTATTTGTTGTCTGAGAGCCTATGCTACTTTTGTTCTTATAATGATTGGTTCTGCCTCTCTGATTGCGTGTTTCTTGTATTTTGAAACTGACGCATCTCTTAAAGTGTCTTTATATAATTCTGAGAAGTATATTTTTAAGATCTCCGCAATGCTCTCTTGTCGGTTTTTACTTCTCTATCATGGTCTTGAATGGCTTAAATTCTGCACGGAATGGTTTGAAATCTTGGGCCAAATATTTAACTTTTTCAAATAGTTCATTACTTTAAAGGCAGTTTGCACGTTATTCCAGTTCCTGACACATGTTTTTATATAAATATATTAATAATGGTGTTGTATATATAACAAATATATAATGAAAAACTTTAAACAATTAATTTTATTCACCTTCTATCAGCCATGTATGGAAACTATAAATAAACAGTATATCAGATAAGCTCAAAAATTTTGCAGTAAACACAGTATTTATGCAACGATTATTAAATTTTTTTAATAAGATGACTTTTCACTGCCCTCTCCTCATCCAAAAAAAACTCTCTATCTTTTTAAAGGTATCAGTATAACCAAATTGTAAGCATGAGTAAAGTGTCCGTTTAAAAGAACGGTGGCCTTATTTGGATTAAAACAAAACGTATAATTTCAGAAGCAAATAGCTTCAAATCGTCCCTATCTTATTTTATTTAAAAAATGTACACGTATATATCCGGTAAATCTTTATCAATATTTTTTTGCGGAGTAAAAGCAAAAAGATAAGTTTACTAGTGCTGCGGTTTAATAACCACTATATTATAGTTCGCTACATTTCTGGTAGCACAATAAAATAGATGCAAAATTAAACATTTATTACGTCATTAAGACACCCCTCAGAGCTTCCTAAAAGGGAAACGTTTTTCATAAGATCTTTTGCATAATTATAAGAGAAGAGAAATCAGAGAGACGAGTATTTTCTGTGAGCATTATTTCTGGATGCTAAAATTAAATTTTGCAACGTGGATAACGACATTACCAGCACAAAGAGATATTATTCCTAAAAAATTCTTTGATAAAGTGAACAAGTTTTTCACTGATTGCTCTAAAAAACAACGAATGTGTAGAGAAAAGAAAAAACAGAAGAAAAATTATTACACGAACAGAGAAATTGGATAATTTATAAATATTGTTAAAAAATTTACAAAACAAATCTCTATTAAACACATGTTTTTCAATTTCAGATGAAAAGTTTTTTGGGTGGTGGGGCTGCAGTGGCCGCTGAAAGATATTTTATGTAGGATGTTAAATTTATTTAAATTTATCTAAATAATCATTAAGGAAAAGTAAATTTTTAATTACAATTCGTGAAAGTCCTTAGTGTTGTTTGTTATAGGTATTTCAGTAAAATTATTGGAATTAAATATTGTTTAAACAATATTTGTGAAATATTGTTTAAACAATTGCATATGTTTAAAAATAATAAACTTTTATTCTCTAAGTTAAAATATATGAACAAAGAAAGTTTTTGCTAAAAAAAAGTGTTATTTCAAAGTACAGAGTATGTGTTTTTATTTTGAAATAAACTAGTTTATTTATGTATATTGAAATGTAAAAAAAATTAAAATTTATCAATCATTATCAAAGGTTATTGGAATGCCCAATCAGAGCAAACGTATCGGCTATCCTGCGCGTAGCAGCAAAAACTAATGTTTATTTAAAAAAATATTGACGTTGTGGTGGTTAACCGATTTTAATTCAGCGAATTGAAAATGCAAGGTACAGTATTCTTCTACACGTAAAAAAATATTCAACTTGCTGTCTACTTTATTTTCAGTGCTGCAACCTTTTGAAAAAATGAATTTTTTTTGCGAAAGCTGCATTGCAAAATTTATTTTGCAAAATCTATTAAACCAAGCTTAATGAAATTTACAGTAATATTTTACTATATCATAAAGTTTGTATTGATGAAATATGAAAGTCCTAAGTGAAGCATAAATGGTTGAAAATGTAAAATGCGAATACTTGTTTTTTTGTGGTTTTTTTTTCGAAATTATTGCTATTTTGCAACAATGGTGACAATTTTTAAAAGTTGTAAGAAATTCTATATTGTAGTAAATTTAATTACGCAACTTTTATGTTTGTGCAACTTTTCTCGGAAATGAACAATTTGAAAGTTATAATCAAAAAACGAAGAAAGAGATCGAATTTTTCCTTCATTTTTTGACATTTTGATTATTTAAACAATGTTCCGGACCTATTTGAGTAGGAGGATAGCTCAAATATTATTATATGAGTTATTTTCAAGCAATTTCTGCAAAAAAATATGAGTCACCTCTCACCATTCAAATGTACTAATATTTTTACAGATGCGCCCTGGTATATTTATAGGTACACATTTTCTGTTCTTTATTTTTCCAAATGTTTGTTATACTTCATGCTTGCTTATCTGAAATCCTTCTTCAGACTTTATTGTCTTTACTACTGAGCATAATGAGCCTTAGTATTTCATACTTCTCACTTATAAGTAGGGAGACATGGAAGGAGCCTCCACAAGAGCAGCAGGGTAACCACGCGATAAAACATAATTACTAACTACTGCTACCAGCATCCACTGAAATCAAAGTTGGAAGATAATTCATCCAGAACAAGGCCAAACCTATCAATAAGGAACGGAAAAATCAAAGGTTCTTATCGGAATCAACACTGACAATGGCATCTATAAATATCAAGGCAATACATAACACAAAATTTTAAATACAGGCAGAATACTGTAAAGAAAATAACCTGGACATCCTGCGCATCCAGGAAACACATAGAGGAGGAATACAGAGATGCCCTGGCAACCCAGGAATACGCCTCACCCTCTAAATATCGCACAAAATGTACGATAATGCAATTTTTGTTAAGACACATGTATATAATATCATAATGACCGATCTAACGAATGAAGCTTGGACAGTAATAGTCACAGTGGAGATTGATAAATATACTATAACTTCCATACGTAAACCACCGTTAGTACCTTTACCTTCATTCCAACCAATAACGTTGTTATTGTTTTTGATATTAAGCTTTTATGAAATTATATGAAGTAACCACAAGAATTTTGCAGTAATTTTCTGTTTTTTTTATTCACTCTGTACATACCTCTTTAGATTATTAAGTAAGCCAGGGTGGTCTTGCTGGAAAAACCCATCTTGACTGCAACATCAAGTGTCTTTCTTATTTGGTGTCAACATTCTTCTTGAGAAATTACAATGATTCTTAACTTCTTAGTTTTATGTGGATAGTTCTCAGTATAAACCCAAACCGCCCAAACGGTACATAAGCACCTACTTCAGAGTTGTTGGTACTCTTGAAATATTTTTTTAAGACTCGCATAAACGATGAGTGGCTGGTATTGGTTCAGTGTAATGTACAAGAAAAATGGTAAATTCAATCGTGACAGAAAAGTCTACATAAAAAACCAAGCGATTTAATTATACTGTTACCTACTATTACCATCTGATCCATGATTATAATTCTTAATATAATTATCAAACGACTAAACTAACCTAAAGCTAAGGATTTACGTCAAAATTTTTCGTTAAATAATGGGTACCCTTTTTCTTCGTGTACCATGCATGTCCTTTCAGAACGTTGTTTACCATCATAGCTATCTTAATTTTATTCACTGCCATCCTAAATAGCATGCTTGTATCAACACCATACCAATCTCGCAAGTTCTTCAACCATGGAGTTCTTCTTCATCCTGGACTGCGTTTGGCTGCTATTTTCCCTTGCATAATATGTATTTTGTAGCAACCTATATTTCGAACCTGTTATTATATGTCCGAAATACTCGAACTTTCTCTTCTTTATACTTTTTATAATCTCAGTAGTCTTACTAAGACGTTTAAGTATTGTGAAGTTTCGGGTCTCCTCCACCCAATAAGCTTTTAAAACTTTTCTATAGCTCTACATTTCAAAAGCCTTGCGGCGAAGTAGATGGATTCGAGTTCCATGGACGGGTCGCCGCTCGAATGTTTTGATTCTAGATGAAAATAAACCTCGTCAACGTCTCTCTAGTAGTGTTTACTCTACCGTTTTAAAGTTATTTTGTCATAAAGTGGTTGCAGTAATCATACAATGGGAAGGTAAGTGGCCCGAGGAAGGTCCCAGAGTGAACACCAATGGACCAAGAGCTAGCAACGTCGGGAAAACAGTGATTTTAAGACCCTTGGTTTTTTAATATATTATTCCCTATGCTTCCTTGAACACCTTACCGGCCATCTAGCTACTGAGACAGGTTGCGTTCATTACGGTTAGCGCACCTGTACCGGTAAATATATCGAATTTAAAATTATTTTAAGACGAAAAAATTTTTTGCCATTACTTTTTAAACATTATTAGAAATATGAATTATAATTGCCAGGCATTTCTGTGGTTGCTAAATATGCGCCAGGCGCTATTTTTTATAAATAATAATTGAAAAATTTAAATCATTTTAGTAATTTGTTTGAAATTTTAATATTATATTATTTACACATAAATAAATCCAAAATTAATTTGCCAGGAATTAATTCGGTTGCATTCGTCAGCCAGATGGATTTAAAATCATAAAAATAATGTGTATTTTCAGCAAAACGATCGCTGGTTGGGTTAAGAAACTAGACAAACAAAAGATACGACAATTTCGGGGGTGAATGTTGTCCGCACATGTTATTAAGATGGGTCAGTCACAATAAATTCACAGTTTGTTAACGATTCTTGTCGAGTTTCTATTTAGTGAAAAGTAATTGTGATACAATATAATGGCAAATAAAATACAATGCGTGTTTCGCAAGGAAAAAAACGAGAATGTAATAACTTTTGTGGATGAAAAACTATTAAAGTGCAAAGAAGTTTTGAGTGCGCGTATTAAATAATAATATAATTTAAAATATAATAATGTACAGTTACCGGACCAAGTGAATACCACTGATGGATACCATAAAAAATGTTACAATTCTTTTGCAGCCTTAATGGCTAAGTATCGTAACATATCTGACATTAATTCAGTTTAGTCAAATCTTCGTCATACATCAAGTTCTTCGCTGTCAAGTGTGAGGGACACTGTTTTAGATAGTGATGAATTTTCCAATTTATCGTCGACAGGTTTTTCTGATACATCTAGTTCTAAGACATTATTACCAAAAACTTCAATTAGTATAAGTGAAACAGTGGCTTATGACGAGGCTTCTTCAAGTTCATGTATCAATTCAAATTTCCAAGAAACAAACTTTTGTCCTGAAATCCCGCCGATTGATGATCATCAGTCAACAGACACAGGTAATAAAAGAATATGTTTTTATTGTGGAAAAGATCGAAAACAATTGAAGTGTAAGAAACAAATTTTACATTTATGTAATGATGTAAAGATATGATAAAATAACAGAGTGGGTAAAAAAATTACATTCCTGTCTTTTATTCCTGTCTCTTTCCGCCAGTCTACTCTACCGCTATCTTTCTGTAATAATTAATATATTACTGGAATACCCTACAACTTTAATTTGATCTGGCTGATGACTGCAACCGAGCTAATGTCTGGCAAATTAATTTTGCATTTATTTATGTGTTAATAATATAATATTAAAATTACAGACATACTAAGATGATTTAAATTTTTTATTATTATTTATAATAAATAGCGTCTGGCGCGCATTTAGCAACCAAAGAAATATCTGGCAATTATAATTTATGTTTCTAATAATGTTTAAAAAGTAATGACAAAAAAATTTTTCGTCTTAAACTAATTTCAAATATATTTACCGGTATCTTTTGTTTGTCTTATTTCTTAATACAGCCAGCATGCGTTTTGCTGAAAATATATATCATTTTAAACGATTTTAAATCCATCTGGCTGATGACTGCAACCGAGTTAATGTCTGGCAAATTAATTTTGCATTTATTTATGTATTAATAATATAATATTAAAATTACAGACATACTGAAATGATTTAAATTTTTCTATTATTATTTATAATAAATAGCGTCTGGCGCGCATTTAGCAACCACAGAAATGTCTGGCAATTATAATACATGTTTCTAATAATGTTTAAAAAGTAATGACAAAAAAACTTTTCGTCTTAAACTAATTTTAAATATATTTACCTCTATCTTTTGTTTGTCTTATTCCTTAACACAGCCAGCGTACGTTTTGATTAAAATATATATCATTTTAAACGATTTTAAATCCATCTGGCTGATGACTGCAACCGAATTAATGTCTGGCAAATTAATTTTGCATTTATTTATGTGTTAATAATATAATATTAAAATTACAGACATACTAAAATGATTTAAATTTTTCTATTATTATTTATAATAAATAGCGACTGGCGCGCATTTAGCAACCACATAAATGTCTGGCAATTGTAATTCGTGTTTCTGATAATGTTTAAAAAGTAATGGCCAAAAAATTTTCGTCTTAAGATAATTTTAAATTCGATATATTTACCTGTAAAGGTGTGCTGCGCGGTAATGAACGCAACCTGTTTCAGTAGCCAGATGACCGGGAAGGTGTTCGAGGATTCATAGGGAATAATATATTAAAGAATCAGCTGTCTTAAAATACTTTCTCGAAAACGTTGATAGCCATTTAGACTATAGCGTCTGGCACGCATTTAGCAACCACAGAAATGTCTGGCAATTATAATTCATATTTCTAAGAATGTTTTCCAAGTAATGGCAAAAAAATTTTCGTCTTAAAATAATTTTAAATGCGATATATTTACCTGTATAGTGCGCTGTGCAGTAATGAATGCAACCTGTCTCAGTAGCCAGATGGCCGGTAAGGTGTTCTAGGATGCATAGGGAATAATATATTAAAGAATCAGCTGTCTTAAAATAGTTGCTCGAAAACGTTGCCTAGCTCTTAGACCACAACGCCGCAGATCTCAGCGACAGGCAGGCATTAAAAAAAGCTTCTCAGTAAATAGTATACTGAGGCAGTATACATTAAGGGATGACCGCGACCAGTGGGGAAATATTATTAATGAAAATATCCGAACTGCTAAGTCTCAATGATGATCTACAACATCTGCGAAGATGTTAATGATTATGCAGCTGATGATGATGATGATGATGATGATAATATACTTACCCACAAATAGAACGACGGCAGGATAATCGTAGAGTTTTGTCAAATAGCGCTCTGTTAATATGTTGACTGGTCTTGGTTTCCAAGGAAAATACTAAAAGAGAAAAGTGTAATTTTATAAATATAAAGAATGTAGTATACTTCAGCAATAATTAAAAAATGGTAGCTAAATAATACGAAAAGTGAAAAAGGAAATTAAGTAGAAATGAATCTTCTAGAAGTACAGTAAAATCTGTAAATTCATAAAGTCTATATTCATGTCAAAAAAAAAGAGGATCACTAACCGTATGCAGCAATTCTGAAACCATTTCTTTTATTCCTCATGCAAGTAAAGTCAGATTTCTAGTTCCGGAGATAGACGATGAACAATGTGAATTCGTACCAGGAAAAGGAACGCGTGAGCAGATATTGGATACCAGGCAGATAACAGAAAAAGCCAAGGAATACAAAATACCAATGTTGCTCTTTTACGTAGATTACACAAAGATTTATGAGTGAGTAAAATGGGATTCGCTCTGGCATATAATGAGAAATATGGGAGTACTAACCACATAGTTAACCTAATAAGAAATCTGTGTGATAAAAACTCCAATACCGGAAAAACGAAGATAGTGATCCTAGACATGGCAAATAATAATCTACTAAATACACCAAGTGGACAATTTCGAAGTAGTAGTAGACAGATTTGTATATCTGAGTTCCCTGATAACCAATAATGCAACAGTAGCAGATAAATTAATGAAAATATGGAAAGACCGAACAAGAACCAGAGATACCGCTCAGGTTCGTCAATGCCCTTATTTTTCCATTGCTATGTACGCAACTGAAGCATGGACTCAAAAATTTATAGAAGTAGAATTTTCTACATTGATAGAATCCCCAGAAGAACACGAACCATCAGAGTATTGGTAGTAGAATGAAAGACAAAAGGCCGGATACGAAGAGGAAGGTCTCCAACATAATTCTGGTGAAAAAATCCATACATCAAGTCGCCCATATGGCTCAGGATTGTAGTCAATGGAGACAGCAAGCAAACACTATTTAAAGTGTACCACATTGCGACAAGAGCTCAAGGAATAAGGAGTTACTTACCTGTGCTGTTGGATCTTCTGCTAATTCTGTCCTTGCATCCATTGTAATAATATGACCATTGCTGTCTAAAAGTAGCAACGTGGGAATTCCCCGGATACCATAGAGCTGCGCTAATTCTGCCCTTACAGCCGTCTGTTGGAATGGTATTGACAACCAAGGCATGGTTTCAACGTAGGCTCTAAATGAGTCGGCACTCCTAAAAGTAAATAAGAAAAATTAACATCTAAAAAAATAAAAACTATAAATATATAGAAGTACATTTTCTATACTGACATTGTATTTTTCTCTACAGTAAAATTCATAGCAGATTCTCACGAAACAGCTGGAAGAGAACCATTTGCTAGACGAGGGGAGTCCTTCATGCAACAGGTAAATATTTTATTTAGTGAATAACATATCTATAGATATACTCATGGGCGGATCAGTAAGTCTGTGACTTTTTGAATGAAATACAAGTTTTTATATAAAAATGTATTTCACTTTTCAACATAGTGTCCTTTGTTTTTTTCTTATCCCTTTCGAAAATATGGTTTGTCGAGGTCATCAAATAGGCATTTGTTTGTGAGAAGATTTCATGTTTGGAGTCAAATCTCCGCCTTCCGCCGAGCCAATTTTTTAAGTTTGGAAACAAAAAATATTCACTTGGAGCTTAATCTAGAGAATTAGCCCGATAAGGGCGCAATTCGTAGGCTACTTAATAGATTTTTGCCATGGAAACTGCACATGTGTGCACCCTTGCGTTGTCCTGGCGTCCTACTGGAGAAGAACTTTTTCTTGGTCAAATGCGTTCATTTTTTTTTCAATTTCTCATTGACTCGATTCAATAAGTTGGTATAATATTCTCCACTGATTGTTTTCCCCTTTTTGAAGGTAGTCAATGTGGATTATACAGCGTGCATCCCAAAAAACGGTCGCCATAATTTTATTGGATGACAAACCCACCTTTGACTTATTTGGAGCCGATTCACCCCAAGAAACCCACTGTTTTGACTGCTGTTTGGTCTCCGGTGTGTTTTAATGGAGCCACATTTTGTCAACAGCTACGAAACGGTGCAAAAACTCGTCTCTAGTGTGTCGTTACAACGCCAAGGATTCATGTCAAATTGTCACACGGTTGCGTTTGTAGTCGATTGTGAGCAAACGAGGCACCCATCTTGCAAAAAGCTTTCTCATACCTAAATGAGCATTCAAAATTTAATTCACTGAACCAGGTGAAATGCCTATGGCTTCCACAATCTCTCTCACTTACAATCTTAGACCGACTAAAACCATATCGTGAATTTTCTCAATTTTTTCAGGTGTAGAGACCCCAACTCTGGGAACGTTCTGGGCATCCAGAACGTTCTGCATCTTCCGTGCTTGTACGGCTACAACGAAATTTAGTGAACCACTTCTTTACCATGAAAGTTTAGCTTTGGTTTGAGTGATGGTTGAGTAATAATATTCTTTAAAAATGTTTGCATATTTGCGCCAAGTTTGTGCATAAATACGCACATATTTGTTCTGTTTTCTGTTGCGTATATTCCAGTCTTTAGCTATCACACACATATTTCATACTGGTCAATATACTTGTAAGAATTAATTGTTATAAACAATTAAAAAATTATTTGAATATTTTAATAAACCTACACACAACTAGAGATGCATTAAGTCAAACTAGTTTGATTTTACTCAACAAACTTGACTTGATTTCGATATCTTTAGGTTTGAGTTGAAATCAAACTTCTTTAAACAGTTTGAAGTTTGAATATCATATTGCGCAACGTGTTTATTTCCAATTCTAATTGAGCGCGCTCTAAAAATCTAATTGGAAAGCCAAGAAAGCGCTAAGAAGAAACAGTAAACTGCGACGCACAAGCCCTTTTAGGAGTCCGTGTATGGAGAAGAGCAGCCACAGACAAGCAAGGGTGAAGGCAAAAAATAAAGGAGGCCCAGGCTCAATTTGCGCTGTAGTGCCGTAGAAGAAGAAGAAGAATTGAGAGCGTACTGTCTTTTGTTTTGAGTTATTTGGACAGACCTGCACCTGTACTCTGCTACTCCGTAAATTAGATATAATTCATATTTATAAGTACATATATTATTATGCTTGGCTTGTTTGTCACGTTCGTTTTGAAGTGTATGCTTTGTGCGATAATATCTGAACCTTAACCTCTTTTAGCTCAGAATATGTACCAGAACAAAAAATTGAGTATGATCGTGTTGGTATTCAAACTGCAAAAATAAGAAAAAAAAAATCTGTAGACGAAGCAAAATTAATTAAGAAAAACAAATATACCAATTTACTTGATGTTGCGGCAGGCGATTGCAAAGCAATGAAAATTTCAAAGTGTATATTATGCAAAAATAAAGAACAACGGTTATAAAATGACAAATGGTGGAACTAGTTCTTTAAAACGACATCTGATGCGAAGACAAAAAATTCATTGAACCTACTGTGACAAAAATATATTATGTTTTATTTTGTTTCTTCATAAATTTTTGTTGAAGTAGACTAAACTACACTTGGCATGATAACAAAACCATCCAACGAATTTTTTGTTGTAATCTAGTAACACTCAAATAAAAATATAATAAAGTGATATGGTTGACCAATTATCACCGATTACCGATAATACAATACTTACCAGCAAGCAATTTTACGCATAAATGAATCATTTTCTTGAATTTATGACTCTTATTTTGACTTGAATGACTTTCCTTATCAAGTCTTTTTTATATGGGAGTTATGGGACTCATTATATTTTTAATTTTGTTATGTTAATTGACAAAATTTCTATCTCGACAAAAAAGTAGATGTATCTACTAAATAAATTATTTTTCAAACTCTTTCAAACTAGTTTGACAAACAGTTTGAATTTTCAAACCTGCAATCACTGATCAGTTTGATTTGACCTGGATTCTTTGTCAGAAGGATTGATTTGAGTTTGACTTGAAATTATGTCAAATTCAAGTTAATTTCAAATATTCAAGTCAAACTTGTACAACTCTACACACAACAGACAACATTAATTGCCAAAAAGAAATTTACAGTCTAACTTTATAGACCAACTAAAACTTTGCACACTATATTTATTGTTGTACACAAAGCTGTGTAACAATTACAATTGTGCAATTAGAAGTTATTGTTAGCGGAAAATATATACGGCATGGTGCACGGGTGCGACACAAAGCCTAATTTACTAAACCAAAATCCCTTCCAACCCCTGCTCGTTCTTGTGAATATCAAATTCCTCAATACCCTTAATTAAACTTTATTCGACTATTACCAGACAAATTAAGGCGGAATGTATATTTGAAGGGGAGATGGGAAGTTAGTTTTGGTGAAGTTATACAAGCAGATAGAAATTTAATATGAGTTTGTCGTTCAAAGATGTGATTAACAAATTTAATAGTCTTGATCTTCTCCTTTTCTTTTGGTGTGTCCCCATCTCTTCTATTCTCATCTATTCTCCTTCTTGTTGTAGGACATAGTCCTGTTTGTTTTATCATCCTAGCTCTTGTGATGGTGATGGAAAGTTGTGATACCGCCTTTTACCTTACTATTAGGAAGACCCCTCAGTCTTCCTAATGGTAAGTATCTTCTTCTTCTTCTTCTTCTTCTTCTTCTTCTTCTTCTTCTTCTTCTTTTTCTCCTTCTTTTTCTTCTTCTTCTTTTTCTTCTTCTTCTTCTTCTTCTTCTTATAATAGGCATATTGGCCTGTTCCTTACTGAGTTTGACTGCCAGCTATCTCGCCACCTTTTAAAGGGCCTTCGTTTGGTAAGTATCGAATTTATGTATTTTGGCCCATTTTGAGATTCTTCCTGGGTTCTTAGTACTTTCATTTCTTTGGTTGCCTATCTGGCTATGTCCTTTCATTTAGATCTCTCCTGTGCACTTCTTCTCCATTTTCTTATGTTTATATTTACAGGTCTTCTTCCACGTCATCCTACCAGCTCGTTCTGGACCTTCCATTTTTTCGTCTTCCTTTCGTCTGCTTTTGCATCTTCTTATCTTTTGACATTTTTTTATGAGTGGTTTACAGCTTCGAGTTTCACTATACAGAGTGAGTTTTATGTATGGAAACACTCAATTAGCTCGGAAACGGCTTGCTATAGTGGCAATTACATTGTTGTCAGATTTTTCCTTTTTCTGGAAATTGAATGAACTTTCTTATTTCAAATAAAAAACCCTGTATATTTTTTGTGTTTTGAAGTCCTAAAGAAATACTGACTATTTTTCATGTTATATTCCCTATACCTAGATGCCATAATTTCGGAGGTATTGCTACATTTGCTAAAAAAAAATTTTAAACAAATTATAAAAATGAAATTTTTTCGGCTCAGGTAAATATTATTTTAGATTTTTTGGATCATTGTGAACAAAAAAGATATTTTGTAATTTTTCTATAAATTTAATCGTTTCCGAGTTATAAACAATTTAAAACTGAAAAAAATCGGATAATGACGGTTTTCAAGGTTCAAAAATACAAATAAAAATTATTAGTTTTGAAACTACGTAGTACCCAAATTCAAGTTCAAGCCTTATTTTACCAGATATCGATAAGTAATTTGAACTTGTTTTATACTAAAATATTTTTTTTTAGTTGTTAATGCAGCCCGCCCGATCGCCCATCCTCTCATATGCGCTTTATTAACAAATTAAAAAGCGATATTTTAGAATAAAACGTACCAAAAACTCTTATGGCCAGCTCCTAGAAAAAGGATAGAGCTAGAATTTAGGTACTTCGTAATTTTTAAAATTATATTTTTTATTTGTGTTTTTGAACCTTGAAAATCGTCATTATTCGATTTTTTTTTTCAGTTTTAAAGCGTTTATAACTCGAAAACGATTGATTTTATAGAAGAATTACAAAAGATCTTTTTTGTTCCCAATTATCCAAAGAACCTAAAGTAATATTTATCCGAACCGAAAAAATCGATTTTTATAATTTGTTTAAAGTTGTTTTTTTAAAATAAATGTAGCAATAACTCCGAAATTGTGGCATTTAGGTATAGGGAAGATAACACGGAAAATAGTCAGTATTTCTTCAGGACTTCAAAACGCAAAAATATACAGGGTGTTCTATTCGAAATAAGAAAGTTCATTAGATTTCCCGAAAAACGGAAAATCTGACAACAATGTAATTGCCACTATAATATCGGCCGCCTCAGAAAACCCTTACCCACCAAAATCTATAAAAATTGTGCAAGCCGCTTCCGAGATAATTGAGTGTTTCCATACATAAAACTCACTCTGTATATTGGAATTATTACAAAACAAATATTCTGAGTGTGGCTTAAAAACGAAAATAGAAAGGGTTTCTCAGGGACCCCTTGCCGGTTTATGTGAAGTTTCGTCTCAATTTGTTGTGATTGTTGTGTGTTGTTGTCTATTATTTTCCAACATTTGATCACTTATTTGTATATTTTGCTTCTTGAAATATGACATTCAATATCAACTTGAGAAAGAAACAGTTTGATTTGTCTGTAATGACCGAAGATGAAATCCATGAACTTTGGATTCTGTTGAAATGGAATGAAAAAAAAAAGCAAAACATCCCATTGATGACATTCGCGTCGACAGTATTGATCACTTTCCACTTTAGCTCAGCAAAGAGGGTGGTAAAAAAAATGTAAATTTTGTAAAGTGTTGGAATAGGGTTCGAGTGCTAGCTCATTTGAAAGGTTATTCAATTCCCTATTCAGTAATATAAACATTAACATGATTAATTATACAGGTGTCCAAAAAATTTTTTATATAAATTAATTGACACAAAAAGAAGAATGTATGTTATTTATTTAATTCAAAATACATTCTACTGCTGTCAGAAAACAGAAATAAATGTTTATTGAACAAATAAACATTACTTTTCACTAAAATTCAATGTTAAAGCTGCCACCCATCTGCCTCTTGGCAGTTTGAACATTGAAATTAAGCAAAAATCAATGTTTATTTGTGCAATAAACTTTTATTTCTGCTTTCTAACAGCAGTAAAATGTATTTTAAATTAAATAAATTACATACATTCTTTTTTCTGTCAATTAATTTAATTAAAAAAAATATTTGTTTATTCACCCTGTATAAATAATTATCTTAATGCTTTTATTACTGAGTAGAGAATTGAATGAGCTTTCAAATTAGCTAGCACACGGCCTCTATTCTCATTTAAAACAATGGTCGATTACGTCATCACGCCCAGATATATGACGTCACTAGTATGTTATATATGTCAAAAAAAATATTGTAAAAATCGAATAACTATTGTATTTTACATTTTTTCCTAATTCTGTAAATAAAACAGTGTACAGGGGGGTCAAAATATAGCGAATAACCCTGTACATCAACTGGGGCCGACCGACCGGCTCTGTCCCGTCATACAGCTGACCGACTATAATAACTTTTATTTATATTCAATTTAGAATGTGTGTACTGATTTTCAGCCTTAGTAAATTTATTGCATTGCCTTCGTAGGAAAGCAACTTTGATAACCTATCAGTAACCTCTGTTCTGCATTTCGCTTGACCGACCGCAGTATGTTTCTCTACACAATCACAGTAATCAACTGTGAAAAAACTAGTTTTAGTAAATTCGGAGAGATTTTTCGGCGCTGCCTCTTCGTCTATTAATTATACATCCGGGAGTGGGCGGGGATGACAGTTTTCATTATACTGCATACATAATCCAAATCAGCTATAAAAATGGGTGTTTCCTTATAAGATTTCAAAGTTTCCCTTACCCCATTTCCAGGGGTGGAGAAGGGGGTCGTGTTTAATGTCATTCTATAGATTTTTGAAAAATATTAAACGCGTGTTTTTAGTTGCTGTTCTTTGGAACTATATTTCTTGAAATATATTAGACCATCTCCAAAATTCACCTAGGGTATCAGAATAAATCGTATTTTTCCGATTATAGCACCATTCCATCAACAATTCGAATACATGTCTCCAACAATATAAACAATCCAAATCTGTAATGAATAATGTCCATATTTTAAGATTTCAAAGTTATCTCCGTCCTACTCCCAGGGTGGTGGACTGTGAAGGGTCGTGTTTGGTATCATTCGATAGATTTTTTAAAAATATTGAGCACGTGTTTTTTATTTCGCGATCGGATGTAAATTTCGCGAAATACTCAACAATCCCGTTTTTTAACACACCTGGACCTCGATTTTTGACCCTTCGCTTCGTTATCGAACGTATTCGCTTCGTATCTGTTTAGTATATGAAGCGAATACGTTTGATAACGAAGCAAAGGGTCAAAAATCGAGGTCCATGTATATTACAGTATTTTGTTTTGAATTACCAAATATACGCTCTGAGCTTCGCTGGTGTCGCTCCCAGCGGATTACTAATTCAACTTTCACCGGTAATTTTTAAATTTATTATTTAATTGTTTTCGCTTAATATTTACAACGCTAAATAGTTATTTATGATATAAGTGTTAAAAGTACGCGTTTAAGGCACGCATGTGAAAGTTTCTTGCCTTAAAAATGTACTTTTTAACACGCATATCATAAAATATTTTTTCTACAAACGTAATTACAGGATCTACGTTAATCTACAAAAATTTTACTAGCATTCCATTTTTATATTTTTTTGACATTAAATCAAAATTGCCTATACGCTCAATACGAATTGCAGTGCCATAAAAATTTTAAAGCACTAGTGCCTTAAAGTAGCATTTTTAACGCTCGTATGGAGTGCTAAAAATTGCATTTTTAACACGGTTGTAGAAAAAAGTAATTAAAGTGTAATAGATTTTTTAAGATTTTGCTAATCATTTTGACGTTCTATTGATGAAATAATAATTTCTTACTTCGGATACTTTCACAATTATCGTGTAGATGGCGCTAAGATTAATAGATTAATTTATAATTCGGAACATTAAAAAAACGTAAATTCAGTATTTAAAACGTAAGTATATTTAAGGTAAAAATATATACCACAGCTTTGACCAACTAATATTTTTTATGATTAATGTTTTGAATTTTAAATTAATCACTTTGACATTTAGGTATGTCAAATTTCCAGTAAACGTTTACATACTTGTCACTACTGGCGCTCGCGAATTTATAAATATCCCCTCTACGTACGAGCTCACAGCGTATAGCCCTTTTTGTATATGTCAACGATTTGTATTTTTATTTAAACTTGTGTAACTGTTACTTAATATTATGTTGTAAAACCCGGTTTCCACCTCTACCAACCGGAGTTTAGCTTGTACCCTCTCTGCGCCTTCCTTCTGTATCCTTTCACATCCAGTGTTACTCCCGCCGAAATGTAATCAAGGACAAAGGATGCGTCAGATATAGTAATTGGTATAAAGGTCAAATACTGTGACATCTGTAGGGCGTAGGAAACACAAACGTTTAGGATTTGGAACCAGATTATCTGGATATGCAAACGAAATTTAATTTGAGTACAATGAAGGCGAATGATAAGCCAAAGGCCAGAGCTATTCGAGTAGTTGATTCCTAATCATGATAGTTTCCGTCTAGTTCTGCTAGAGTAACTTAGGACCATGACATGGTAGTCTGCAGTTTCTTGTTCCTATTTTTTAAAAAGGATGGTTTGACAGTTGCAGAGTGACTCGATCTAGACCTTTAAATATTTCTTTAGTTCCAGAATCCTAAGATGGACTTTACAAAACATAATAAGAGGTTTTCTGTAATATATTTACAAAAATAAAAAACCGCCAAACGCCGTAAAAATGAGTGGCGCATACAATATTCCAGCTACAAAAGATCTGATATGAATATTACGTGGCGCGAAAATGTATTCTCATTTAGATGCAAAATAAAATTCTAGCTTTATTTAAAAAGATTTTTCCATAATATTTGGTAAATTTGAAGTAAAACGCGCCACAAAAGAATAATAGAGTTTGATACAGTTTGAATTTTGAAGCTCTTTTGTGGCGCGTTTACTTCAAATTTAGGAATAGTCTAGTAAAATAAAATTACACTACATGTAAATCAAAATGTAAATTCGTACAGGTTGAAACCAATTTGATATCAAAGTTTAGGTGGGTACAAAAGATATTTTCAAGAAAGTATCCAAATCATATAAGGGGATCAATATTGAAATAATTAAAAAGGGGTCATTTTTGCAAAAAAATTACTTTTTTAACTGCTGAGGTTATTCAGTTACTAATGAAGGTCTATAGGATTGTTTTCTGCAAAGCCGAAGGGTAAATCTTTCACATAAGATTTACTAAATTAAATTTGACCCCCTATTTATTTAAATAATTATACATAAAACTTTAAAAACAAATTTGCAAAAAATTATTTTTAGCGTTTTAAATAAGCACTATAAAATATATTATTTTACAAGAAAATTTGCTCTATGTTATCATTATTAAATAAAAAAAAATTGGTCGAAAAGTATTTAATATTTTTTGAGATATTGAATTTGTTTATTAAATGTTACTCTATTTTCAAATGTAAAAACGCGGTTGTTGCCAAAGAAATATTCACCCGTATTAAATCTTATTATTTTTATTTTTATGTATATTTTCTATAAATGTATTGATAAATTAAAATTTTAATTAAACTTCCCCCTAAAATGGCATTTGAAAATTATTCAAATTTGTTTATAATTTGTTTTTTTAATAACGTCGCAAGGCATAAATATTTTGACATGCCGTTTCGATAACTCGGTTGCTGGAAATTTTTCAATAATTATCAAAATTTTTTCTTCTTTTTTCCTCTTCTTTTTTTTTCTTGGAGTTATATTACTACGGGCCCTTTTAGGGTTAAGTTTCATTAAGAATGTCGAATCTCTAAGTTTTAGATTCTAGACCTAAAAATATTAAGATTGGTCTAAAATCACTTAAATAAAATGTGGCTACTTACTGAGTTACAGGGTGTTTTATTTAAAAATTTAACAATTATTTTTACCAAGTACTTTCAAACTATTTGACGTATCCTTATCATACTTGACAGAAAGTGTGGGTACTATACAGTCTACTAAATTGTGATAAATAAAAGTTTCTAGCTACTGCCAGAGGCGTACGACAGGGAATAGTTAATGATTGACCCTTCCCAAATTCTACGCCACTGAGGGGATTACCATTTTAGCAAAATTTTTCGATTATCTAATACTTTTTATGTTAATAATATACTCTTTACTGGTAACGATTAGGTCATTAGTTTTCGAGATATTGGACGTTAAAAATAAAACAGCATAGTTATTTTGATTCATTCATTCATTCATTTTAAACTTCCAATATCTCTCAAACTGATGACCTTATCGATACCAATAAAGCTATTTACATACAAAGTATCGGAGAATCGAAAAATTACGCTAAAATAGTAATTCACTCAGTGGCGTAGAATTTGGGAAGGGTCAATAATTCACTATCCCCTGTCGTACGCCTCTGGCACTAGCTAGAAACGTTTATTAATCTCAATTTAGTAGGGTATATAATAGCCACACTTTCTGCCAAGTATGATAAGGATACGTCAAATAGTTTTAAAGTAGTTGGTAAAAATAATTTTTAAATTTTTAAATAAAACACCCTGTAACTCAGTAAGTAGCCACATTTTATTGAAGAGATTTTAGTTAAATCTTAATATTTTTAGGTCTAGAATCTACAACTCAGAGATTCGACATTCTTAATAAAATTTTATATTAAAAGGGCCCGTAGTAATATAACTCCAAGAAAAAAAAGAAGAAGAAAAAACGACAAAAAAAATTTGTTAATTAGTAAAAAATTCTCAGGAACCCAATTATCCAAACGGCATTTCAAAATACTCAATCCCCGCGACGTTATTAAAAAAAAACAAATTATAAACAAATTTGAATAGTTTTCAAATGCCATTTTAGGGGGCAGTTTAATTGAAATTTGAATTTATCATTACATTTATCGAAAATATACATAAAAATAAAAATAATGGGATCTTAATCAGGTGAATATTTCTTTGGCAACAACCACGTTTTTGCAATTGAAAATATAGTAACATTTAATAAACAAATTCAATATCTCAAAAAATATTAAATATTTTCGACCAATTTATTTTTAATTAATACTGGTAACATAGCGCAACTTACACCGTAAAATAAGATATTTTATAGTGCTTATTTAAAACGCTAAAAAAATTTTTTTGCAAATTTGTTTTTAAAGTTTTATATACAATTATTTAAATAAATAGGGGGTCGAATTTAATTTAGTAAGTCTTATGTGAAAGATTTACCCTTCAACTTTGCAGAAAAAAATCTCATAGACCTTCATTAATAAGTGAATTACCTCAGCAGTCAAAAAAGTATATTTTTTGCAAAAATGACCCCTTTTTAATTATTTAAACAATGATCCCCTTGTATGATTTGGATACTTTCTTGAAAATATATTTTGTACCCACCTAAAATTTGATATAAAATTTGTTTTAACCTGTACGAATTTACATTTTGACTTTTTTTTTATTTTATTAGGCTAGAAATGTTGTGGAAAAATATTTTTAAATAAAGCCATTTTATTTTGCATCAAAATGAAAATACATTTTCGCGCCACGTAATATTCATATACTATCTTTTGTAGCTGGAATATTGTATGCGCCACTCATTTTTACGGCGTTTAGCGGTTTTTATTCTTGTATCAGGAGTTTTTCAAAGTTATTTATAAATTAAATGTATTAATTTGAAAGCAATGTTTCTCGATTACACGTTAAGCTTTATAAATGGACGACTTAGTTGCATTATCTCCCAAATGATCTAGTGTCTATCAGTATATCTAAATTGAGTCATATTTCTGAGCTCGGTAACTTTTTAATGGTATAACCGATTTTCAAAATTAGACATGTGTTGGAAAGGTAATGATCAGTACTATTTTTTTTTTATTTATTTATTTTTATTTTTTATTTATTATTTATACATATGACCTGGCCTCTAGTGACTAATCCAGGTCGTTTTTTCCTGATGGGATTACAGATATTTTTTTTTATATTTTTACATTTTTTACTCAACTATTAAATCTATTTTTACAATAACAATTTGCCATAATCTCTTAATTACGTATAACAAACAAATTTAAATAAACAATTTAAAATATTTTTGGTACTATCAACTCCCTTCTAAGTTATAAAGACAGTCCCTCTATTTTCAGAAGAGAGTTGGTAGTTTTTTTTTTTTTTATTTTTTTTTTATTTTTATTAATTATGTATTGAATTATTATTTTTATTTATTTATTTTATATTGAATTATTATTATTATAATTGTAAATATCTATTTTTGAATTTATATTTTATTTTATTTATTTTAACTTTATCTTACTCAACTTCATCAGGGTTGGATTATTGGTTGTCTTCTTCTATTATTATAGATTTCTTGTTGTTTTTTTGATATTATTTGTGCGAGATTGTTTAATATTTCAAAATATTCTTCATTTTGTAATATATCTCTTATTTCAATTCTTTCTAATCTTCTTCTCATTTCTCTGTGTTCTTCATTTTCTATAGAATTTTCACAATGTAACACTATATGTTCTGGTGTACCTAGTTCTCCACATTCACAATATGCATCATCTTTTAAGTTAAATCTTTCCAAATATGTTGGGTACGGTCCATGTCCTGTTAAAAAGTGTATTAAACCTTGTTTTGGATTAAAATAATTTGGAATGTTTTCTAATATTGGTATAAAATTGTATAAACGTCTAGATTTTGTTGAATTTTCCCATTCATTTTGTCTTTTTCTATTTATTATTTCTTTTAATTCTCTTTTATTTCTTATATCTAATCCTATTATTTGTATTATTTTTTCATGTTTTTCGTTTTTTAGCCAATAATTACATGCTCTTTTTTGTGTTTCTAAATGCATTGGCATTACTCCAGTTAAAACTGTGAGTGCCTGTGTTGCAGTTGTTCCAAATGCTCCCGTCATTCTTACAAGAAATCCTCTCTGAGCTCTATTTAATTTTTCTGCGTTTTTTTTATTTATTAATCTATGTGCCCATACACTTGAACCGTACCCTACAATTGATGCAAGTATTGTACTTAGGTATATTCTCATCTGTCGGAACGAAATTCTATATTCCTTCTGTGCTAGACTAGCAATGCTATGCATGATCTTTGTTGCCTTTTCACAGACACAATTCATGTGTTTTGTAAATAATTTTTGTTCGTCTATTATAATACCTAAATATCTTGTTTCCATTTTTCTTTTTATTGTTTTCCCTCTAATTTTTATAATTGGATCTCTTTCTAAATTTCCTTTTATTAAACTATATGTTGTTTTTGAATCTGATATTGTTAATTTTACTTTATTCATCCAATCATTTACTCTTATTAATACTTCATTTGATTTATTTTCTAATTCTCTTCTTGAGTTTGCATCTATGATCAACAACAAATCATCTGCATATGCTATGCTTCCAAGCACTTCAGGATCTATAGTCAATTGTTCCAGCAGTTCCTCTAGCATTACATCCCAGAACATAGGTCCACAAACTGATCCTTGTGGACATCCTTTTGTGATATGTTTTGTCTTTTTTCCTGTTGGACAGCTTAGGCTTGCATATCGGTCTTGACAGTAGTTTCTGAGACTTCCGTACAGATTCTTTGGACATCTCATTCTTCGAAGTCTTTCAAAGAATGACGGCCACCAAAGATTGTCAAAAGCCCCAGACACGTCTATAAAGATCATTAAAACATACTTTTTTATGCTTTCGTTTACTATTTCAAATACTTTATTTATTGCATCTTCTGTTGATCTACCTTTCCTAAAACCATACTGACCAGGATGTAATCCAATTTCTGTTCTTATTTGATTTAATTTTTTACATAGTAATTTTTCTTGTAATTTTCCCATTGTATTCAATAAACATACCGGTCTATATGATTTCGGTAAGGCAGGATCTTTATCTTCCCCTTTATGTATTATTATAACTTCTGCTTGTTTAAAATTATTGGGAAACCTTCTTTGTCTAAGACATTCATTATATAATGATGTTAGTACTGGAATTATTTGTTCCGACAATGCTTGAAGTATTTCAACATGAATATTATCCGGTCCAGGTGCCTTCTTTCTTTTCATTTCTCTCATACTTTCATATACTTCTTCTTCTGTGAATTCCTCTATTTCTCTTTCTTCTTCTATTTGGTATTCTTGTATCATTTCTTCTCTTATATTTCTTTGTTCTACTGTTTCTCCTTCTAATTTATCTGGAGGTAATAATACATTAAGTAATGTTTCGGCCGATTCTTCCCAACTTTCTGTAAATGTTCCATCTTCTTTTTTTAAAGTAGAAAGCATTGTCGGACATCTAATTTTTTTAGAAACTATTTTATATGGTATTCCCCACATATCTAATTCTAAGTGTCTTGATACGAAGGTTTCCCAACTTTTAGCTTTTGTTATTTTTATTTCTTGTTTATATTCTTGTTTTAGTCTTCTATATTCACCTAGAAGGATTTGCCTCTCAAGATAGATACCACATCGTTGATATCGCTTTCGCGCATATCTAACTCTGCTTCTCATTCTTGTGAGGTTTTCCTTCCAGGCTGAGTTTTTTACTTTACTATTTTCTTTTATTTTTGGTATTGCTATATCCATTGCTTTTTTAATTTGTTTGGTTAATTCTTTTGTTGCAATATTTATATTAGATCCCCTTTGTACCAGACAAGGTGGTCGAAACTCAGACTTTAATAGTTCATAATTTGCTTTACCTATATTGTATCTTACCGAAGATATTTCCGTATTACGTGGATTTAGGTTATTAAGATTGAAAGTTATAAGGTTGTGATCACTTATTGTTGCATGTTCCATCACTTTCCAATCCTTAACTAGGTGTGCTACTGCAACATTTGATATTGTTATATCTATATTGCTAGCCGCACCAGCTCTGTTTTGAAAAGTTGGTGGGTTTCCTGGTTTATTGTGTACTATCAACTCTAGTTCATTAATCATATCTTCTACTAATAATCCTTTTTGATCTGTTTGAGTTGAATTCCACAATATTGATTTTGCATTTACGTCTGCTACAACTATAACTTTTTCCTCTCTATACGTTATAAATATAGCTCTTATCTTTTCCACGTATTCATCAATATCTTCACAGAACTGACAATATAGGTTAGCTATGATAAATTTACCTGCTTTTGTTAGCAATTCTACACAGATACAGTGTCGATCACTAAATTGTTTTAGAATTAGAAGTCTCATATTTTTATTGAATAATACGGTTACCGCCATTGGATTTTCTCCTATGCTTGCACATTGTGCATTAATTGGCATGTGTTGAATTTTTCCTAGTCTTGTGTATGGTTCTTGAATGCAAACCATATCAAGACTATTTTCTTCTGCTGTTTTTCTTATTTCATGTAGTACTGTGATACTTCTCATACCATTTATTTGTCCTATTTTTATATTGAATGTTTTGTTTGTCATTAATTAATTTGGTTTGTTTTTTTTTTATTAATTTCATTTTGGTTTCCGTGTTTATTAGAATCGAATAAATTTTCATTTTTAGTATTTTATCACCATATCTGTGTATTTTATTATTTTTAATTATTTTATCTGAGTTTATTCCCTCTTCTCTGATACAATAATTTTTATTATTTTTAAAGTATTTTTGTTTTATACTATGATTTATATTTTTTGTATTTTTAGCATTTAAAGTATGATTTTTTGTTCTCATGACTCTGTTTTTAACCATTGCATCACATTGGTTTTTATGTTTTTGAAATTTTTTATTTTTTATTATATTAATTTTTAATGTTATAAAATTTAATTTTAATTTAATTTTAATTTCAAATTTAATTTTAATTTTCATTTTAATTTTAATTTTAATTAAATTTTAAATAATATTTATGTACCATAGTCTGTTTTTTGAATTAGACGATTTAAAAGTAGAGCATAAGTTGTACAATTTTTATTTTCTTTATTACATTGTTTTCCTCTGTGTTTGCAAGGTATGCATACCTTTGGCTGTCCTGTTTTATTACAATTTTTTCTTTCGTGATTTTCACCACAATGGTTACATGTTGTTTCTTTATTACAGTGTTTGCTTACGTGTCCTAGATCATTACATTTATTACATTTTGCTACCACTATGTAATCTTTTGTGTTTACACTTGTAAAACCAACATATGTTTTATTTATTATTAACTGTTTTCTTATATCAGGTGACACTTCTAATACATAATGGACCGTAGATTTCTCTCTTGGTCCTGTCTTAAATTTTAATTTACAATTGTTTGTAAAGTCTTCTTTTGTTATATTTTCAAAATTTTGAGTATATATTTTATTTAATATAATTTCTTCTTTTTCGTTGCTTGGTAAATCATACATTATTACTAGTGGTTTTCTTTTTTTTGGAAGTTCACATTTAAATTTTTCTTTTATTTTTTCATTATTTTTTATTTTTTTAATGTCTTCTAGTGTTGGAGTTTCAATTATTAATACTCTTCCTGATGTTCTCATTTTGTTTATTTTTAATTTATTTTTTTCTGGATCTAGAACTTTCGTAAGTTCTTCTTGTACTTTTCTTCCAGTTTGTGCTGTTTCACTTGTTATAAAAAGAGTGTTTATTTGTTTTTGTGTCTCTATTAGTTTTTGATTTTCAGTTTTATTATTTATTGGTTTTGATGTTATTGCAGCATATGTTTGTTTCGTTTCTTGTGTTTGTGTTATTTTTCTTAATTTTTCATATTCTATTCTTTGTCTATTATTTTCTTCTTTTAATATTTTTATTTGTCCTTCCATATTTCCATATTCCATTGCTAATAACATTATTCTATTTTTTAAATCATCTTTTCCTATTTTACTTAATCTTTTACCTATTTCCATTTCACCTTCAATGAAGTCAAGTAAGTCTTTAATTTTTGTTTTAGTATTATCAATATTTTCATTCAAATTATTATGATCAGTACTATTAGAAGCTGCAAAGGCCGGACTTCAATTTTCGAAATTTTTGGGAGTTTTGGAGACGAGAACTAAAAACAGACCCTAAATATGAAGGGCCGTCCACACCCTTGGACCAAAATGGATGGTTTACATATGGATGGGTGAGTATTTTTCTGAAATTTAAATTGGGAGTTAGCCCAATTTTCAATCCAGTCAGAGTTCGACTGTCAAACTAACGTCAAACGTGTATGTATCGATCTGTAAATTGGTGCCGAAATTTGTAATTATTACTGTAAATACCAGTTATTAAAATTAGTTTTCGCCCAAATAGTGACTAATAACAATTGTGTTACGTGTTAATTATCAAGAACAAGCTGCAACTTCAGTTAGTAAGAGATGTTTTACTTACTAATCTTCCAACTTAAACACATTCAGTGTCAAACTGTCAATAGTTTTTCACTGTTGCTATCAGAGATATGTAAAGAAAATAGATCAGGCTAGTCATATGCCACTCAATGCATCGGGGTGTAACGCCGATATCAAGTACAGTGGTCTAGCTATCTTTGTCTGTCGTGCGAGTGTGAGCGTATCTACCAAGAGGTGGGAATAACGGAACGACAGTGACACACAGGCGGCGGCCATCATATGCTAGAGAGAGAAAGCTAAGCGCCGGTAGAGAGAGATAGATAGACCACCGACCCGAACTGTTCCGCGTTACGCTATTTTTCGAACTGGCCTAATCTATTCTGTTATATCTATGGTTGCTATCCCGTCCCAACGGACGCCAACGGTTAGGCAACCGGTATTGCAGTGATGTATCCATGGTTATCACTTATTTCCAGACATCCAAAGCGTAATATAAACAAATTCAAGTTACTTTTGACTACATGAGTAACAATTTAAATCAATGTTCCCCCACTGTTAATATCACCATGTCTGGACCCAATTCTTCCAGTAATCTTACTAGTTCATATGCAACTGCTACTATAACTAAACAACGTCCGAAGTATCCCAAGAAGACCGAAGCCATTTTATAATTAGTTGTACGTCTCTATAGTATCCAATGATTGTATATCCAATTTTTATTCTTCATAATTTTTACCTAATGTTATTTAAGATTTAGAAATTAACTGTTATAATAATTAGTTTTAAGTCCTTATTGTAATTAATTATTGTATAACCAATATTGTTTGTGTCAATGGCCATTACTGCCGAGAAACATAAATTTAAATAAAAAAAAAATTAAAAAAATTCAGTCAGATTTAGAAAATTGAAAATTTCGTGTATATACAGGGTGTCCCGAAAAGATTGGTCATAAATTATACCACACATTCTGGGGTCAAAAATAGTTCGGTTGAACCTAACTTACCTTAGTACAAATGTGCTCATAAAAAAAGTTACAGCCTTTTGAAGTTACAAAATGAAAATCGATTTTTTTCAATATATCGAAAACTATTAGAGATTTTTGTATCATTCTTATAGCAGAAACATCTTAAAACAAAATTATGGTAAAATTTGTCCACCCCATAAAATTTTATGGGGGTTTTGTTCCCTTAAACCCCCCCAAACTTTTGTGTACCTTTCAATTAATTCATTATTGCGGTAACATTAGTTAAACACAACGTTTTTAAAACTTTTTGCCTTTTAGTACTTTTTCGATAAGCCAGTTTTTATTGAGATGCGGCTTCTTTTGTAATATATTTACATAAAAATTTTATGGGGATTTTGTTCCTTTAAACCCCCCAAATGTTTGTGTACGTTAAAATTAAACTAATATTGTGGTGCAATTAGTTAAACAGAGTTTTTAAAGTGTTTTTAAAACTTTTTTGCTTCTCTCTTTTTCTTTTTTTGATAAGTCACCTTTTATCGAGATGTGGCTTCTTTTTCAAAACATACCTAAAAATGTAAGTTATAAATAAATTTTCAGATTTTTAGCAGGTGTCTATAATCACACTTAACCATATACAAATATGTGGTGGATTCGACAAATATTCAAAATATCTCGATAAACACTGGCTTATCGAAAAAGTACTAACAAGCAAAAAGTATTAAAAACGTTGTGTTTAACCAATGGTACCACAATAATGAATTAATTGGAACGTACACAAAAGTTTGGGGGGTTTAAGGGAACAGAACCCCCATAAAAATTTTATGGGGTGGACAAATCTCACTATAATTTTGTTTTAAGATGCTTCCCTATGAGAATGATATATGATATATGATATATGATATATGATATATGATATATGATATATGATATATGATATATGATATATGAATGAGAATGATATACTTTGATAGTTTTCGATATATTGAAAAAAATCGACCTTCATTTTGTAACTTCAAAGGGCTGTAACTTTTTTATGAGCACATTTTTACTAATGTAAGTTAGGTTTAACCGAACCATTTTTGACCCCAGAATGTGTGGTATAATTTGTGACCAATCTTTTTGGGACACCCTGTATAGTGTCGCGTATAGGGGGGTTGTGTGCCACTGGCGAGAACTGCCGTTCTCTGGTAATATTATAAGTGGATATGCACCTGATAAGAAAAGAGCAGTGAAGGAAATTGAGAATGATTCTTTGACAAGCAATAAGACATACTAGAGAAAATATATAGACAATAATCTGGACAGTGCATTCGTGATAAGCGATTTCAATTTAATAATTGGGAATAATACCATATCAGGAATTATGCAGAGATTCAACGAAAAACAAACAACTGGAAACGATGACAAACTGATAAACGGTGGTTTGCATATGAAGTCATGATAACAGCTAAGAAAAAACAAATTGATTGCATAAGATTCAAGCGCAACAAAAACCCGGAAATATACGAAATTTACAAAGAAGTTAGAAATATAGTGAAGTGTGAGATAAAGAAACAAAAGCAAATATATTGGGAAAGATTCTCAGTAGAAATGGAGCATGACAAATAAAGAAGTATGAATAAGGCCAATGACTAAAAACACCGCTAACTTACATTGTTAAGCTTCCAATTGGATTTCTCTTTTTTTTTGATATATTGATTTTTTAACCGTAACTTTTTTATTTTTCGTCCTAGAAAGTTTTGTAAAAAACAATTTTGTATGTCTCTACAAGATCTATAAGGCTATTCATATTAAATCTTTTAGAATCCTTAGTCGCAAAAATGGTGACTGTAAGAGGGTTGGTAAAGGTGGTTTTTGCATTTTATTACAAGTTTAAATTGTCAATAGCTCACTTAGTTTTTGCCATAGAAAAATTTTTGCTAACCCCGTTCTTGGGAATGAAATAAGCTACAATTTTATATTTACATATTTTTTCGTATCTCTGATGCTAATCTTTCTATTCTAAAGAAAAGGGCATTTTTTACCAAACTACAAAAATTCGTTATTCACTTTTAATTCCATTTTTTTTAACTAATTATTCTAAGCCGTTCAAACTTTTAGAACCTATTAATAATACATAAATATAGAAGACCAAATAAGGTCAATGACTAATTTTAATTAGAGTGGTAAGTAGGGGGAAGTTTCCGATCAATTTTTCGCTGAAAAAAATAGGGGCTGGCATTCTTTTCATAATAAGTCACTTAATTTTTGAGTTAGATACTTTTTTTATTTCTGTAGATAGATATTTTTAAATGCTTTAAATTAGTTCAAACAAGTTATCCTCGAAAAATGCACAATTTTCCCGTATTTTGAATTTGAAACTACAATATTTACCATTTGACGAAGAAGAGCTAACAAATTATAATAAAGTATAACTCGATTACTATTGGTCTTAAAGAAAATAAAAAAAAACTGTTTTGTTTATTTTTTCAAAAGGTACATTTTTGTTAAGCAAAATTGTTTTGATAAAACGAAAACTTTTTGAGTTACATATTAGCAGAATACTGTTTAAAAACATTGATTTTTTCGATATAAAACTAACACTTTCGATAGCGAATGAATCGAAAACTATTAATTTTATCAAAAAAATGTATAGAACGTTTTTTGCTTAGAATTAAGGTTTTTACCAACTTTGAGGTCAAAACAAAATAAAAAATTTCCACCCCCGAGAAAGGGGGGAACAACCCCCATGGTAAAAGCGCCTTTCGGCCTCATATAGATTTTGATCCTTGGACTATCTACTACTTATTTTCAAATTTTCAAGCAAATCGATCTATTCTGTAAAAACTGCGAGGTTTTGTCCTATTTTAAGCTTCATTACTTGGACTATTACTTGGATTATTGTTACTTGGACTATTAACATGAACCGAATTAACAGATAGCAATTACGTGGTAGGCTCAATGGTTTCAGAAAAACTCGTGCTACAACTAGATGACTAGAGTTAGCTAGTTGTAGCATTCAGTGTATGTCGAATTCACGATTATTTCGATTAAACAATAACTTGATAAATCATCTTGTCAAGTTTTAGGGGCATTTGAGTTTTATCAACTTTCGTCAATCATAAATAAATACTTAACCCGTTTGGAGCGAGTTATCAAGATTTTACACAATATGGAGGCAAATAAAATACATCTTGTGAACTATTTATCACAAAAACGCCAATTTTGGAGTTACCAAGTTACAGTGCTAAGCCGACGAAATATTCTCCACCGCCGGTATAACTTATACAAAATTGAAGCACTCGTCCTTATCAGACCGTTGCTATAAACTATAAACTATACAAAAGTTCCAACTCAAAACTTTTTAGTTTCTTTATTTTCATACGAATTGAAATCGGCACTGAAAGTCGAAGGTCGTTTGTTGAGAAATTGAGTAATATCCTAAAGACGTTTCGAGATAAAATCTCAATTTGCGAAATTGAATTCTTAAGCAGTCTGAGACGGTTACTGTTATTGTTTTTTGTCAACGCCCGCAAGTGGTATCAGTGAAATGCTGAGTGGAAATCGAGAGAAGTGATTTCCTTTTTTGCTTTCCTGGGAATTTAGGGAAGAAAAAGTAACGTGGTAAATGTCGCGGAAAAGATTAAAAGTTTATACTTTTGGAGAATTGGAATTCATGAGTATCTTTCTTAGCGGATAACAAAAACATTTTATTTCTAAATTATATTATATTACATGGAAATAATTTTTTTTTATTACTCTCTTTTATGCTGAAAGTTATATTACTTCTATCTAAAGTTATGACTTTCTTAAAATAGGACATGTAAGTAAGAATTCCAATGAAAAATTTCCTTTTTAAATTACCAACTAATGTAGGAAGTACTTAACAAAATATATAATTTACATTTATAATAGCAATAATTTTTCTAAAATCTACTTGATAGGTCAGTTGCTTTATAACCCTTCAGTCTGCGAACTTCACCCTCCATGTTTCGCTCGAAAAATCATCTAAGTTTTTCTTTATACCCTTTACTGTATTTGCTGATCTCTTCCTTGATGCTGAGAACTTCCAGTCCAGGTCTCTCTCTATTATTGAGTTGGGGACGAACCATGGAGCGTTCACTATATAGTTCTCAAGGCCTTATTTTGTAAGCATTGTATGTTTCCAAGTTAGAGTTGCTGGCTCTGTCCCATAACTGTAGACTATAGGTCCATGTGGGTTTAATTACGGCTTTCTTCTTCTTCTTTACGTGCCATCTCCGCGACGGAGGTTATTCTGATCTTAGATGCTCCTGCTTTGAATAGTTCGGTTGATGTGCATCCGTACCATTCCCTCAAGTTACGCAACCATGAGATTACCAATAAAATACGGCTTTGTATATTACTAATTTATATTGAAATTAAATAAACATAATATGATACTACTAAAATATCTTCTACCGTTGTATCAAGTATTTCAATAACATCTATACTAATCGACGTATAATTTTTGCCATAAAAATTTTTCCCATTTTTAGTACATTTTTTTTTTCACTTTTTAAACATTCTTACATTATCTGCATATTTAATCAAATATTTAACCTCCAATATTGGAAAATGATAATCTATAGGCCTCATTAAGATTTCCATTTAGATTGACACTATTCATGTGTTCGAGTCAGTTAAGAGGAAATTGTCTGGAACATCTCATCCCTATGTTCTAATAAATTATTCAAATTCATAATCCGATCACAGCTTTGCTATTGTTGGGGTGTGGAAACACAAGCAGACAGAAACCAGCTTCCCCAAAAATGTTATTCCGTTATCGAAACCCACAGATCAGCGATATGTGATTTCAACTGGAAGGGTTAATAAACAAAGGGTTGTGTTTAACAGAGTATGTCATTAGTTATGAATAATTACACTTTCATAAAAAATAACTTTTTATAATAAAACGTTTTCATTTTTTATAGGACCCAATATAAAATTATAAACTATTTTGTTGTTTCAATAAAAATATTTGAATATTTGAATGATTTAAATTCGTATAAACCAAAGAAAATATTTAAAATGGTATATATAATATTTATATATATTAATTAACTTTTAAATTTTTTTATATATAAAATATGAACTTTAAGTATATTAACTTTTAATTATTTATTTAAAAAATTAAAAAAAGATACGCAACAGCCGGGTTTCGAACTCGGGACCTCTCTATCTGCAGTCTAATGCTCTACCACTGAGCCACTATCAATTTGTAATTATTGATTTGTTGACGTACTTTAAAATGGAATTTAAATGTCATTGCATTAGTCACATTTTTAAAATAGTTTGAAATATTTTTAAGCTTTTTTATAGGTTTTAGCAGTAAGGGGTAGTTTTCACCCTTCAAAAATACATTTTTAAGGGTTGAAATACTCAGAAATTATATTAAGAATATCAAACCACTACTACATCAATCAACGGAATCAAATTTTATCCTCCTTAAGCATTTTTGAGAAATTTTGAGCAAATTTTAAAGGGTCGAAATAGTCAATAAATATAATTAGAGAACTAGACAGTCATTATGTAATGCATCTGCACAAATTTCAACCTTTTTACACTTTTTAGCAATAAGGGGTAGTTTTCACCCTTAAAAAATAAAAAGCGCCCGTCAGCACAATATAGGTTGTGAAGTAGAGGGTAAGGTGAACTTATTTACAAATTTTCATGCAAATCGATCCATTCTGTAAAAATTGCGAGCTTTTGTCGTATTTTAAGCTTTATTACTTGGACTAATTGTCCAATTTCAATTATGTAAAGTACATTAGATAGAAATAGTGCCTCTTTATACAAAAATCATAGTTATTCTTATGTTTCATAATTGTTAATTAAAAATTTAATTGTTGTTAAACTGTCCATTCAATTTCCATCGGTTTCTGGAAATGTTTCAGTCGATTACTATCAGGAATAAGGTCGGAGAGAGCACACAGCCTTGC
The DNA here is from genome assembly GCF_917563875.1 of Diabrotica virgifera virgifera. Lineage (NCBI taxonomy): Eukaryota > Metazoa > Arthropoda > Insecta > Coleoptera > Chrysomelidae > Diabrotica > Diabrotica virgifera. The sequence goes on along the minus strand of NC_065449.1, from coordinate 24,122,814 downwards.
CTTACTCCTGTACCAATATCTATTTGTTCTGTTAACTTCCCTTCGTAGACTATGCTTGCTGTGGACCCTTCGTAGAATAGTTTTATAATAATTATTATTCTGATATACTTGGGAGGCATTCCGTATTTCTCTAGTAATTTCCATAAGGCTTTGCGAGTTACACGATGAAACGCTTTCTCGAAGTCTATAAAGTTCACATATAGCTTATTCTGCAACTCTAATGACTGCTCTATAATCGTTTTCATCATACAAATATGGTTAATGAAGGATACTCGTGCCCGGAATCTAGCTTGTTGAAGTTATACTTCTTTATGCACGAGGGTGAATTTTTACATTCACTGGCGCATGCGCACACCGACAGTATGGTATTAGTCGCTACATCTTTATGTAGCGCAGATAAGGTGAAAAGAATATATTATTAGTGTTTTTAGTAAATATATTTATTATAAAAATAATGAATGGGTTGCATGTGTGAGTCCATACTATTGTAGTAAAGAAAAGAGAGACGTTCTCACAAACAATTTATTTTACAACTGACGACCGGTTTCGCTGTCTACAATATTCACAGCATCTTCAGGTCACGGTAAAAGTAAAATTAAATGCTACAAATAACAAAAAAAAACCAGAGTTAGTTAAGTGGTCTGGTTGAAATCAAAGGATAAAGATCAAGCCAATATTAAAGTATATATATATATATATATATATATATATATATATTATGCATGCATATAAATACTAAAATGTACGTAAATATGGTTTAACAACCCTCACACTCACATACATGCAAGCATTCAAATGTAGTGGCAACTAAAGTATGTCAAGTATAAGTATAAAATGTACACTTACTTTCCGGTATAAGGGAAGAATATAGTAAGTATTCAATATCATACTTTTTCTCCAAATTATGCTAAAGGGAGAGATGGTAGAGGGACAGATTTGATTGTAATGCACAAACAAAACAAAATAATTGGCAGGATTTTGAGGGGATTAGTAAGGGAACACGACATTAAACCGTGAAACCAAAAATTGTTAGTTATATATCTACAACCACAATATACTTGTAACCACAAGTAATTTCCAAATATGTTATTTTAAATTGATTTCTACCATAGTATTGCACAAAATTGTGTTAGATCTAGCCAATATTATTCATTAACAATATTGTCAAAAAGAAAAATATATATTTTATTGCAAACTGACAAGGCCTGCAACTATTACTACATCATAACAGAAGAAGAATTTGACATTGACTTAACCTCTCACTCTCAGTGACATTTGAGTTTCTTTGTAAATAAAACCAAATTAGAGGAATTTTTACAATTCTTAAAAATCAAAAAGAAATAAGATGTAGTAGTACACAGTTTGCTTTCTTCATAAAAAAATTCCCATACTCCCGTTGTGTCCACGTCCTTTGTGTGCGTTCGAGAATCTGTTATGTGTTATTTTTATCGACTTTAAAACAAAAAATATTTCAAAAACTTTTTTAACTTTTCAAAGAAACCATATAATTCAGCTCAACCAGGTAACTTTTTCAAAGATTTTTTGAGATTAATTTTTCAATCTACTCAACTATTTATTACATTCAACAGATATTAACATAAATGAATCAATTTTTTCATCTATTTTTTCATATTTACCTTTTCTAACTTTTTAGTAATATCTCATAAAATCTCATTCATTGCTGCACAAATCATCATAACTTTATTTTACTATAAATTGAATTTCATGTACAGTTAGTTACCTTCACATTTGAATTTAATTCTGAATTATTTATTAATGATTTTATTGTTTGACATTTTTAAATTTTAGCAAATTTTACCTATTTACTATTGTTCAGTTTAATTTCAATGTCTCCAACAAATCAAAATTAAAACATTTTCACAATCACACCTCAACTAATACACAACTGATTAATTCTGGTCTAAGAAAATTGAACAACCAATCTTACATCTATCAGTTCTTGAACATCCAGAACAACATCTAATAATCCCAATTAAATTAAAAATATACACTACTAATTAAAAAATTTAAAAATAACATCACTTTATATATAACTAACAATTTTTGGTTTCACGGTATAATGTCGTGTTCCCTTACTAATCCCCTCAAGATCCTGCCAATTATTTTGTTTTGTTTGTGCATTACAATCAAATCTGTCCCTCTACCATCTCTCCCTTTAGTATAATTTGGAGAAAAAGTATGATATTGAATACTACTATATTCTTCCCTTATACCGGAAAGTAAGTGTACATTTTATACTTATACTTGACATACTTTAGTTGCCACTACATTTGAATGCTTGCATGTATGTGAGTGTGAGGGTTGTTAAACCATATTTACGTACATTTTAGTATTTATATGTATGCATAAATATATATACTTTAATATTGGCTTGATCTTTACCCTTTGATTTCAACTAGACCACTTAACTAACTGTTTTTTTTTTGTTATTTGTAGCATTTAATTTTACTTTTACCGTGACCTGAAGATGCTGTGAATATTGTAGACAGCGAAACCGGTCGTCAGTTGTAAAATAAATTGTTTGTGAGAACGTCTCTCTTTTCTTTACTACAATATTTATTATAATTTTTGTGTCTTTGGATTTGACTTCCTCGGGAATAAGATATTTTATAATAATAGTAAGTATATTTTAAAGTATTTTTGTATTCTTCACTTGGTCTATTAAATTTGTCAGTATGTATGAGAAATCTTGTAACCTGTCAAAGCAAAGGGAGTATAGATAAGTGGTAGAGCTGTGACCGGAGATCGAGAGGTCCCTGGTTCGAATCCGTGTGTTTTCTAATTTTTTTATTTTTCTTATTGTTTTAATAAAAATTTTTGGAAAGTAGTAAGTAAAAATTAGTTTCTTTAGTACTAATTAAACTAGTTAATCTTTAAGTAAAATACCAATAACCTGTTGAAAGTATATTTTTTTCGTTGAAATCATATAATAGAAGTATAACTTCTTACGTGCGTACAAAGTACACGCACATTCTCTTTTTTGGGCTGATTTGTATGCGACATAAGTAAATATAAAATCGAATCTAAAAAACTGTATTGTTTAAAGTTTTGTAGCTTCTCGCTAACTACCTATAAAACTCTTCTAACTTCCCGTCTTTTTCAATATAAAAGTTGAGTTTGAACAGTTTACTTACTAAATACTTTCCAAATAAACTTTTTAATCTCAAGTTTGATCAATGTATAAATTTCGAGTCGCGATAAAACCCTGTATAATTTTCACGTTTAAACGCCGTAAAATATCAATTACGTCTAAAACTGTAAATTATCACTGTATCCAGACGCATTCATTATAGTTAGTGACTCACCTACAGGGTGCAACAGACAACGTTTTTAATAGATTAAGAAAAAATTATCAAATCCATTCCAATCCATAGAACTCTAAAATACATAATGTACGACAATGCAATCAAAATAAATGTATTAGAAGGTCTAACAACCACCAAAATAAGAACGGAGAGAGGAATTAGACAGAGTGACACTATCTCTGCAAAATTATTTACTTTTGAATTAGAAAATTTGTTCAAGAAGTTAAATTGGTAACAACATGGAATTAAAATTAATGGCAGATTTTTAAGGCATCCCAGATTTGCCGATGACGTACCGTAAAAACACAAAACATTCCAGGAATGTACTATCAAAGTTTTATTAATGTTTGAATGTCCTGGACCTTCACGGAACATTCGGTGAACATCTGATTAAATTATTGGTGGAATGTTACCACAAGACATTCTATGAACATACTACTAATGTCCTATATTTTAAGAGAGGCCATTTACTATTCAATTTGCGTTCATGTTCAAGTTTGCCGCGCGCGTGTCTATGTATTAGGCTTAGGCAATCCAAACAAACCACGTGACTTCTGATTGGTATACAAAAAGTTACAGAGGTTATGTTTGTAATATCTATTTTTCATTGTTTATCGTCGTATTTTGTCTATTTTGGATTCATTTGGATTTCGTTTGCTGTATTTTGTGAACTTTATAAACTTTATCACAAAGCAAAGTGATTATTTAAGGAAATTATTATTGGAAACCCCAGATTTTGGAGAGAGGTAGGGGAAACAATTTTTATTTACTGTTCATTTTTCCCTGATATTTATCAATATTGATGAATTTTGCAAGCAATAACATTATTTCTTTTATTGTTTTACATATTTATTGAAGCTGAAAATAATTGGGGATTTAGATCCATATACAATTCAGTCAGAATTGGATTTTACAGTAAAGTGCATTCCACCAAATTACTATTATAGACATTTATACATATCTGGTGTAGTGAAGTCTCACAGTTACTACTCTAAGCAGCAGATGAAAGCATACAAAAGCCTTCAGGCACATAAATATTTTACAGCTGGATTTGTTTTTAAAGTTGGAGTAAAGTTGGAAGTCACGAGCAACAACTTCACAAATACCTACAAGAATATTGAGGAAATCCAGCTCCTCGATACTACTGGGCAAACTAGAAGATTGAAGAGGACAAAGACGTTTGAACTAGTTTGAGTAATAGGTGATAGTGAAAAGCAGAGCATAGTGCTTGTGTGCCTGTGTATGTTAGAATAGTGCACGATCTTGTTAGATTAGATAAGAGACGCTATGGAGTAAGCTCTTCGTTTTAAGGAACAGTAGTAATTTAGATTAAATTAAAATTGCTCATTGGTCAGGTATGACCAGATTGTAATTGTAATGTACAATTCAATACAATGAATCATCATCGTAGTGATGATTATGGAAAAAATATATGACAAGATTTTGTGCAATAAAATGTTTATATTTATCAAGGATGTATTATTTGGTATGGCCACATATACTTCTGGTAAATCGTCAGTGATGTGACAATACCTCCTATCTGCTTTTTCATGAATTTTGTAGGAGACGAAAAACCATTTTTAGGATCATCTCCTGTTTTCACATGTAAATTTTAACAAGTTTTGTAGTAAATAGATAGTTTAATTTACTAGCAAACATGTCAAAAAATATCCTATAAAATAGGAGGCGACTGTAAAAAAAGTTTTTAGTCTCTCTTACAAAACTCATGAAAAAACAAATCGGAGGTATTACTTTCACATCAGCGACTATATCCAGAAAATCTATAAAAAATATACTGTTAATGTCCAAAGAATATTCGTAGACATTCATGGAATGTTCCAACAAGATATTCAAGGAATGTTTAAAATGCTAACAGAGGACTTTCCTTGGACATTTAGGGGACATTATTTTTGAGGACATTCCAGGAATGTTTTCAATATCCTGTGTGTACATTCTAAGAACATACATGGAATATTTGGTGTTATTAAGGTAGTACCTACCCAATAAGCAACATTACAGAAGATCTAATCTACATGCTAAAGAAGCAAGCAAAAGTCTGGGAAAGTCGGTTTAAAAATGAATTTAAATTAAACAATCGTAATGACAAATCAAGATATCACAGTCGACTTAGATGAAAGTGAGATCAATAGTGTTAAAGAGTATATAGACCTAGGTCACACGATCAAACTAGGCAAACAGAATCAAACGGCAGAGATAACTAGATTCATTTATTCCTCGTTAGAGGGCGTTCTAACCATACTGCGATATAAAGAGTTTTAATTTATATCGAGAAACTACGGTCGTGTTGGTGTAAATTTGTCTTCCTCAGAGCCTCCTTGACAACAGGTAGACCTAGAAATAGTACTATCGGAGGATGGAGGGAGACAGATTTAAATCAAAACGAAACTGTAGATTTTCTTATATAACTAGAAGAATCCAAATGACTTGGGCAGCAGTAGGAAGACTCAGTTATGTGATGAAAACAAAAAGGTACCAATAAATCTAAAAAAGGGTATTTAACAGTTGCATTCTACCAGTTATGACCTCTGGAATGGACACTATGACACCTACAGAGGTATCAGCCAATAGATTGAGAACGACACAGAGGGCGATCGAACGAGCTATGTTAGAAGTATCTCTGAAGGCATATACGAAATGAGGACGTACGAAGCAGCACAAAGGTGAAAGATGTAGCTGAAAGAATTGCGCAAATGGAATGGAACTGGATAGAACACGTGGCGCGACAAAACAACGAAAGGTAGACGAGGAAACTTGTACCTTGTACAGACGCGAGCACAGTTGTAGTAGAGGAAGACCACAAAAAATGGCTAGACGATATCCAAGCAAAAATGGAAGAAACTAGCGCCAGATTAAAGAATTAACACATCGGAAAAAAACGGGAAAAATTGGGGAAAACAGGTATTTCCGTTTTTTCCAGACCATTGGAAAAATTGGAAAAAATGGGAAAATTTGAAAATATTTTTTAATTGAGACTTAAGTGTACTTAAACTAAGAGACTTTAATTGTAAGTGTCAAAACCGAAACTTAAAAGGTAGAAAGCATATTATTTAACCAAATTGCTCAGTGGTATATTTTTATCTGCTGACATCATGTTCACAACATGATTTTTGTCAGTCTCTTTTAAAAGTGGATCTGGTCTAGTATCGTAATAGTCTGGGCTGATTATCGGAGAATAGGCCATTTTTGGGAAAAGTTATTTACCAGCAATTTTATTGCTGGAATCGAATTATAAGATCCTATTTATTAATAATATAGGTATGCAAAGTCCTCAGATAGTGTGCTACTTTTTTTATAAACAAAATGGCGCACGAAAATCGTGTTTTTTTCATTATTGCTCTATAACTCCGAAGATTTTAACTTTACAACAAAAACACTCTAATAAAAATTCACCGTGATTAAATTCTGCATAGAGACGTGTTTTTCCCGATCTGCTCCGACGAAAATTTTCTTTGGAAAATGCGGGTTTTCCCAACAAAATTTTTAATTTTCAAATAAAGTTTTAGATAAGTAATTATTTACCAATAATTAAATAATTTGGTGACTTAAAAGCCTTCTTGGTTTAGATTATAGTTCCAGAAGCTGGTAAAAATTGAATGAATATTTTAGCAATCATTCAATTGTAAATTAATAATTTACGGTCGCAATAATAACCAAAATAATTATGATACACTGATCAAACTTTAAAATCTTATAAAGATGAGATGCCTATTTCACATTTTCTCGACAAAATATAAATTTTTTATTTTTTTGCATAATCTTTAAATGTTTAAAAAAATAGTTATAAACAAATTAAACTCAGAAAGTTTTTATTATATTATAATTTTAAAAAATAGCTAAAATGCGCATTTCAAATATCTTGAAAATGAATGCTTTAAAACTTTTTTGCAACCATTTGCAAAAAAGTTATGAAACAGCAAAATAAATATACGATTACTACGGTGTTTATAATTTTTTTAAATTCTTTCAAAGCTTAGAAGTGAGTTTAAAGGACAAGCTAATTATTTACAAAAAAATATCGATTATAAGTTTAATGGTTATATTTTAATTAAAGATTATAAATATATTTTTTTGTAATTTACACGCGCGAAAGTAGAATAATACAGTAGTGTAGCTAAAATTTTCACTCGGAGCGACGACTGGCGGCCGCGCGACGTACACTTTTAATAAATAATGTATGCTGCGTGTCAGTCGCTTCGAGTGAACATTTTAGCTCCGACTCTGTATCATGCCTACTTTTGCGCTAAAAATTACAAAAAAAAGTATTTTTAATCTTTGATTAAAATATAACCATTGCACTAATTTTTGACATTCTTTGTGAGTAATTAGATTGTACCATAGACTCACTTTTAAGCTTTGAAACAATTAAAAACAAATTATAAACAACGGAGATATCGTATATTTACTTTGCTGTTTCCTAACTTGTTTGCAAATGGTTGGAAAAATTTTTTAAAGCATTCATTTTCAAGACCTATGAAATACGCATTTTAAGTATTTTTTAAAATTAGAATATAATAAACAATTTCCGAGAAATGTTAATTTGTTTATAAAATTTTTTTAAACATTTAAAGATTATGCAAAAAATGAAAAATTTATATTTCGTTGACAAAATATTAAATAGGCATCACACCTTTATAATCTTTCTAAGTTTGATCAATGTCTCATAATTATTTTGGTTGTTATTGCGACTGTAAATTGTTAAGTAACAATTGAATTGTTGCTAAAATATTCGTTTCATTTTCACCGGCTTCTGAATTTATAATCTAAACCAAGAAAGCTTTTGTTTCACTAAGCTATATAATTATTAATAAAAAATAATTACTGGCCGAAAAAAATTATTTGAAAATTCAAGATTTTGTTGGGAAAACCCACATTTTTCGAGGAAAATTTTCGTCGGAGCAAATCCAGAAAAACATGCCTCTATGTAGAATTAAATTGGGGTGAATTTTTATTTGAGTGTTTTTAGTGTAAAGTTAAAATCTTCGGAGTTATAGAGCAATAATTGAAAAAAATACGATTTTTCGGCGCCATTTTGTTTACAAAAAAAAATTAGCACACTATCTGCGGACTTTGCATACCTATATTAATAATATCGATACATCAGTATCAGAGTGCACCATCTCAAAAAACATAGTTCTTCACAAATCAACTTTAACTTATTTTTTCTGAGAGCAAATATTTTTAATCTGTTGTAAATAGTTCATTTTTTTTTCAAATAGAAAAATATTTTGGAATTAGATGTTTATTTTATGGTTCTTTTAGATGATAATTTTTAATTATTATTTTTTTAAATAATTAAGATTTTTTTTTTGAGTTGGTGCGCTATGAAAGGGTCAACACGTGATTTTTTTAATAGTTAGTGCGTTTGGTATAGGGTATTTGTATGTAAATCAAATAAAAAATTTTAAGTATTTATCTATAAAATAAAACTTATGGTATGAAAAATTATAATAAAATCTAAATTATTCCGAATCGTCATTTTCTTCAGCTGCGGCAACTGTGGCAGAGGTTGGTAAGTTCTGGAAAAACTCGCAGTGAATTTTGGGTATTGCACCTGAGGAGCAGAGCGAAAATAAATCACGTTTTTTAAGTTCTGGCACACCAGGAGGTTTATTAGAGAGGATGAGAGATGGTTCTTCATAAGCCACTCTTGTTCTATTTTGTCGAATATTTATGACCTTATATTTTTTGTCAAAATAAGATTTCTTATACATTATTTTGTATGGCTGATATTTCTCAAATCTTACAATTTGCATTTTGCTCCATTTTACTTTGTCTCCGGCTTGATTAACATTAAAATTTTTCCCCATTTTTTGGAAATTTTTTATTTCATACACTTCGGCTATTTGTTCTGTAGTATACGGCCGTCCAGGTTTCTTAGCCAAGCTAATTATCGGTACCAGTTGCGATGGAATATAGAGCGGGTTTCCCTTCAGGTATCTTTTTTTTTTCTTTTTCTATGAAGGCATGCATCGCATCACCCTCATTTTGAGTATGCTCAACTACTAAGAATTTGTGGGTTATGCTTTTTATTGGTAGATCTTGACAGCAATATAAAAAAAAGCCAGCAGTGAACTTGTTTTTGTTTTGGGCCCGGGCAATTATCAGAATAAAATATTATGTGCTCATATTGAGCTGCGTGGTTCTTTAGATACTGGCAAAGACACGTACCTATTTCATTCACAACTCTGTTTGCGATACCTTCGTGCCACAAAAAACTATAGCCATGTTTATGGGAAATATCAAAAATAGTGAAGTTGTAACATGATAGCCGCCTAATATAAAAAAATCACTCCGATTTCCTGTTGGTAGTGACAATACAGCTTGGAGATCGAAGCAACAAACTACAGTATTTCTATCTTCCTTTGAATTATTGATATCAAACTCCTTCTCTAACCGACTCTGATTTTTTTCTGTAATATGTGCATTATAATTAAGTTGTTGTTATACTTTTTCATCTGCTGTTAGATTTTGAAATGAGTTGCAGAAACAACACTGGTCCTTTTTTGGCTGAAAAAGGAAATATTAAATTCCGTGTTGAAAATCATGGTGTAGTAATGGAGTTTTACGGGAATTTTCTGTTCTTCTCTACATTTTTCTTGGTAGATTCTGTACATAGTAGCTAAATTTAGACATCCGTCTAGGTACTGTTTGTTTGTCCTTGCTCTGCAATAATGAGAGTCAATTAGTGGAAAAGATTTGATGTGGCACCTCATGAATTCTTTTTCATCATCTAGCACCCTTGGTCGCCCAGCATTTTCTTTTCCTCCACGATTGTCATTCTGTACAAACCCTAACTCTGTTTTTTTTTCATTGCGCTAATTATTGTCCTATTTGAAATGTTTAAAGTGTTCATAAAGAAAACCTTAACATACTCTAATTTTTTATAATACTTACAGCATCATCACTATGTCCACCACGTTCTTCCATACATCCATTTGCTACTTTTAACATATACATTGTTCTTTTCATCCCTAACTTTTTCCATGGCTGAATATTCATTATGACATTACTATCTTAGTTTTCGACGCACTTTATAAATTTAAATTTCAATTGTTTTTCACGTAAAGTATATTTATAATCATACACAATATAAAATAATTTCCAAAAGAGACACCGAACACCTTAAACACAGAGAATACTCGCACGAATGACAATGAAGATGCAGATTTTGCAGGTATTAACCGTTTCATACCGCACCATTATCAGTTAGTAGCTGACAACAGTTCTACCGATCAAGTTTCAGTACACACTATTCCACATGATGCGGTATGAAACTACGACGGTGTTAACAAAATATTCGATTCTGTATGTTGACAAGTCAAAATTTTTTTTATGGTGTTGGAATTTTTAAATGGTGCAATTTTAAACTGATAAATAAACATATTTTAACCATTTCCTCATACTTATCTCAATATTGAAAAATTTTGAGTTGGTGCACTCTGATACTGATGTATCGATATATAAGGATCTTATAATTCGATTCCAGCAATAAAATTTCTGGTAAATAACCTTTCTTTGTACTTTACTAATTAGACCAGCGTATTATAACTAATTTTTTTTAATTTAAATATTATGCAAAAAAAAAGAAAAATTTATATTTTGTCGATAAAATATTAAATAAGCATCTCATCTTTATAATCTTTATAAGTTTGATCAATGTATCATGATTATTTTGGTTTTTATTGCGATCATAAATTGTTAATTAACAATTGAATTGTTGCTAAAATATTCGTTTAATTTTCACCGGCTTCTGGAATTACAATCTATACCAAGAAAGCTTTGATGTCACTAAGTTATTTAATTATTGATTAATAATTACTTATATTTATTAAGCGCAACAGGCCTTGTAGGCCTAGGGCTTAATAATTACTTACCTAAAACTTTATTTGAAAATTAGAGTTTTTGTTAGGAAAACCCGCATTTTCCGAGGAACATTTTCGTCGGAGCAAATCGTGAAAAACATATATCTATGAAGAATTTAATTGCGGTCAAATTTTATTTGGGTGTTTTTGTTGTAAAGTTAAAATCTTCGGAGTTATAGAGCAATAATTGAAAAAAATACGATTTGTCGGCGCCATTTTGTTTATAAAAAAAGTAGCACACTATCTGCGGACTTTGCATACCTATATTACTAATATAGAGGATCTTATAATTCGATTCCAGCAATAAAATTGCTGGTAAATAACTTTTCCATGAATTTTGCTAATTAGCCCAGAGTATAAATAAATATCTGTTTTTCGTTTATAACCAAATTTAAATTAATAGCAACAACTTATAAATTTTATCCTGTGATAACATATTTTTTTGCTTGTATATGAGGCCGTGTAAAGACCAGCTTCTTTCTGAAAAGGCGGAAGATGGAGGTCCAATTAAAATTCGGGAGGCAATTGGCATAAGTGGCTGCGATGTACATAAAACTTGCTACCATATAACGGGATTAGCACTACATATTTGCACTATCCCATAAAGAATTTCGACTAAAAATCCAATTTTTGTTCTAAATTGGGCTAGATTTGCCACCACTTTCCCTACATCTAGGTTTAGGCCCAGTCTTTTCACCTCCGAATAAATAGTTATCGGGAAGTTTATCCGGCAGATTACATGTAAATCTGTCAAATAAACTTCCCGATAACTAGTTATTCGGAGGTGAAAAGACCGGGCCTTAGTGAACAAGCCATATCAGAAATGAAGTCTATGGCTTCCATTAGTTGGTCTTCATTCAATTATTCTTCTTTAAGGCGAGCATCAAGAGGCTGCAAAGTGAATCAGCTTGGAACAAAATTCATAGCGTTTTTCAACATACATATTTTAGCAATCTTTCGATAAGAGAACTAGTCTGGTTAACTTGTTGGGGAATATTTTTTAATATTGTGTCTTTTATATACCTACTTAAAGACAAAAGGCACTTCTAATAATATAGATCTATCGAATTCGACTAAATTTATCGATTTTGATACGGGATGCAGAATTTGTTTAGTATATTGTAACAAATGTCAATTTTTCCGCATTTTTCCATTTTTTCCTGTTTTTTTTTCCGGAAAAACAGGTTTTTTCTTGCACCCAATTTTTCCGGAAATTTTAAATCTCTACACCAGATAGCACAAAACAGAGAAGAATGGAGAAGTCCAGGAATAGTTGCAAACAGACTGAAGAAGAAGAATTGGAAACAAAAGTTTTTAGTGTTTTATTGTTAGAGCAATTAAAATGTTTTTTTAATTATGACAACTCTTGTTTAAAATCGTAGTTCGATGTGAAATCTGCAATGTTAAATGATTATCGCTTTCTTCCTAATTACCTACTTTTATTCATAAAAACAATATCAAAAATTTTGCATATTCATCGTCTTGCTTAATTTGTTAACCGGCATATTGTGTATATTTCCTGTCATCATTCGAACCACCCTGTGACACTCCACAATATTTATCTTGGAGCCCATCGAGTTGTCGTGTATAATTCCGTGTCACGCGAACATTTTTTTCTCCGAATTACGGCTCTTAAATTTTCTCCCCGTATCACAGTTATACAATGTTTTGTCGTGACGTATAAATGTAAAACATTTCAAAGGGGATGATGACGAAAAGCTCCTAACTTTCACAACATAACACATAACACATACGTTGTCCCTGTTGACAAGGTCGATGAATACGGTGTGAATTTGTGTGAAAGGCAGAAATGTCTACATTGAGATTGAAAGGAAAATGTATGGTTACTTTTAAAAGGAAGGTATACAACTGATCTGTAAAATCACGTCTTCATTTTTCCAAAAAATCATTAGAAAGTACAGTTACGACAGTCAGTGGCGCACCCAAGGCAGTGGCGGCTCGTACCACTTTAAGAAGGTAGTGCCACAACTCGGGCAGCCGCCAAAATTTTTAGTGACGGATTCACGATATTGTCAAAAAAAGGTATACTGACAACAAAAACTAAAAAAAATATGCGCGGATACTTTAATCTTATGTACATATCTTAAGTTTATTGATCTGAGGAGCCAAGCAATTGTCCAACATTGATCAAAACAGTTCCGTAAATTAATTAATAACAAAAACCTCTTAACCTACCACCAGCATTTACTGCTGATAGTGCTTGAAAATTGTTATTACGATTTAGTCTCTATTTACCAATTTATAAAAATAATACTATTTCATTATTCACACATATGCACAAATTTTTGTAATGTCACTTTTAAAGTTTACGATATATAAAGTTCATTCTTCTATTTTTTGGTTGCAAAGTTTTCAATGACTTTATAATTAAAATTATCAATACTATTTACAAAATGCTTTTCTGCAGATAGCATACCTAAAGCACTAGGTTTCGATGTAAACATCGAAAAACAGCGTTCTGCTTCAGATGTTGGTATAGGAATGGTAACTAAAATACTTAAAAGTTTAATAGTTTCTTCAAATGTGCTTTTTAAACCTTCCCTCTACAATAAAACCGATAGCGAAACAGCCCCAGAGGTAGTACTTAATTCGTCTCGCTAATACAGTACCTACTTCTAATTCAGTTTTAAACCGAGTTTTGCTTAAAAATTAAAATTGTCTCCATGGTTCATTAAGAAATGATTCGGAGAACTGATGCTTACAAGCAGAAAACTTCTCCGACATAAATAAATTAGAAGCAACTAAATGTCCGGAGAAGACCTTTGAAAGATCTGGTACTTTGAATAATATGAACCTTTAAGTCGTCTAATTCGGCGCTAAAATTGACCAGCTCCTTAAATATACCTCTATTTTCTGAATTTTCTTTTTCGTCGTGACCTCTTAAAGCTAACTCGAAAGCTCCACAACATCTTATAACATTTGTAGTTTTTTTTTCTAGCGAAAAACCACCAAAAAAATTTTTAAAATACTAATCTTTATTGTCAATTAATAAATTAAACTTAATTAAACTAAAATAAATAATCAAAATATTATCAAAATACCCACGATCATGATGCACTAAAAGTTTAATTATAAATACAAAAACTTTTTAACAGAAAATATACATAATAAAAGCGACAAACCAGCACGTAAAGAAACTCAAAATAAATAGACCTGGCTTCATACCCTCGTGCCTGGCACAGAGATTCTAATGTTAAGGTAATCTAATAGTCCAATATAGCTCTTTCTCTGTCACTTACATATAATGCTCGTAAAATCTTTCTCTCTTTACTCGTGCCAGTACTGACTTCGGCGCGAAGGAGATTCTCCTGTCGAATACTCTCCGCTGTCGGCAGGGATTGTATTGCGCCCATAGTTGCCATATTTTATATAATTTATGAAGATCAAAAGAAATACACACAAAAAAATTAATAGGAATTAAAAAGTTTTGAAGATAAAAAATATGTTTATGGATAGTTAGCAAGGTAGTGCCATGGCTCTATGGCACTACCGCACGGGCCGCCACTGACCCAAGGGGGTTTTGGGGGTTAAAACCCCTCCCAGAGCATATAAAAAATAGTAGTAGGCGAGGAAATAAAGCACTAAAATCGCCTAACTTTTCTTCTAAAACATCCAACTTTTTTAAAGTAAGACCGATGACCCATCGTTATGAAACCTTAAGAGTAATTATGGGAATGAGTTCAATTTTCATATTCGGTGGGTTTTTGAGGTCGCTGAACAGGAATATAGGGTCGGCGAAGCTGTAAGAGGTACCTGGTGCCTGGTATCCCAGTGTGCATGTAGACTCCTGGAGTTTTATGGAAATTCATTATGAACATCGCTGGAACTTGTTATCCCTAGATTTTTGGTCGAGGTCGCTGAACATTTCGGCGATGCTGTACGAGGTACCTGGTACCCAGTAACTACGGCATCTCCTGTCGCTTTATGGAAATTTGTTATAAAAATAGTTGAAATTTATTATCTTGGAGTTTTGATATCGCGGAACACGAATCGTACAACGAAGATTAGTGTTGCCCAAATGCAAGACCAAGACGAGACTTGGACAGTCTTGGTCTTGGTCTTGCACCAGTACACCTGGTCTTGGTCTTGGTCTTGGTATTGCACTCCCAGTCTTGGTCTTGGTCTTGGTCTTGGTCTTGCAGCAAAAGTCTTGCAAGTCTCGCAGTTACCCACTAGCATATTGCTATTTATTAATAAACAACTCACATTAGGTGGGTTTGAACCCACGATCTAAACTATCCCTGCCTATACTCTAACTAACTGGGCTATCTACCATGTCCCACGGGAGTTAGTCTCTTTCTTAATAAACATTTGCATTTAATAACCTGACATGTGCTAAAACATGGTGGAAATACAAAAAAAAAACAAATAAATGACATGAAATTGACTGTATTTTAAAGGACATTATCTGTCTAGAAAGGGATTGATGGACTCTCACATTAGGTATATGCAATGAAGTGGAATAAAAGAGTTCTACAATTTGCCATTTATTCAAATAAAAAAAAATACAAATTAAATTATAGCACAGTACGCAATACCTTTGACACTATTATTAGTTGATAATTTTTGTTTGCTATTAGTTGAAAATTTTAAGACTTTTTAATAAGAATTAATACAAAGTAATACACGCAGTTTAATTAAATAACATTTATACAGAGTGAGTTTTATGTATGGAACGCCTCAAATATCTCGGAAACGACTTGAACGATTTTTATAGAATGTGGTTAATGTGGTGGGTAAAGTTCTTCTAATGCGGCCGATATTATAGTGGTAATTACACATTGTTGTCAGATCTTGCGTTTTTTTGAAAATATAATGAACTTTCGTATTTCGAATAGAACACCCTGTATATTTTTGCATTTTGAACCATAATAACTACTAATTAATTTTCACGTAATATTTCCTATACCGAAATGCCGTAATTTCTGAGTTATTTCTATATTTATTTAAAAAAAATTGAAACAAATTTCAATGAAACAAGTTTCAGCCCTGGCAGACTTATTTTAGGTTCTTTGAATCATATGGAACAAAAAAGGTCTTTTATAGTTTTTGTCTAAAGTTATTCGTTTCCGAGTTATAAACAATTTAAAACTGAAAAAAATCGGAAAATGACGATTTTTAAGGCTCAAAAACACAAGTAAAAATATTATTTTCGAAACTCGAAGTGCCTAAACTGAAGTTTAAACTTTTTTTATTAGTTGTCGATAAGTAATTTGTTTATTTCATTTTAAAAAACATTGTTTTTTAGTTTTTAATGCAGCCCGATCGCCCATCCTCTCATAAGTTCTTCATTAACAATAAAAAAACAATGGCAAAATCACACATCGGCCAATATCTCTTTTTATATAATAATATCTCTTTTTTTGAAATTTGAAGGTTTTGTAATATTTTACCGTGCGTGAATGGACTATACAGGGTAGCCAGGCATTATCTTATCTAGTGCTTTTTCAGCAAAAAATTTTGTTTGGCCGATTGATCTAATATCTAATTGCATACCCTGCAAACAGTTTATAAGTATTACGTTTATATAAGTCTTTACGATATGGATAAGAAAAAACAATTGAGTGGTTGTCCGTTAAACACTGGATATGCTATTCGTATTATATTTCTATCACTTTAGGCGACATACTTCTTTAAAAGTATCAATGCGATATTATTATACTGTCGTGTCGGCGACAATCGGCGTCACACAACACAAGACGATTATTTTATGAAAGGTTGCTATTCTCAAAATCTAGACAATTGCTCAATTGTAATTAATTTCGGAGCGAAGGCGTCGTCTGATATTAGGAAAGAATGAAATATTTTATTTTTACATTGTATGATAATTTATTATGACCTCTGAGTACGTATCCAATAAATAAGTGTTTATATTTTTAATTCGGTATGTATGTTCATCGTATTGTTCATAATGCGGATAAATCCAATTTTCCAAATTTTGTTACATATCTTTTTGTATCTCATAGTCTCTAAGCATATACCCGAACTAATATACAGGGTGTAACAAAAATACAGGTCATAAATTAACTCACCTATTCTAAGACCAAAAAATAGTTCGAATGAACCTAACTTACCTTAGTACAAATATGCACATAAAAAAAGTTACAGCCCTTTGAAGTTACAAAATGAAAATCGATTTTTTCCAATATATCGAAAACTATTAGATATTTTTTATTGAAAATGGACATGTGGTATTTTTATGGCAGGAATATCTTGAAGAAAAATTATAGTGAAATTTGTGCACCCCATAAAAATGTTATGGGTGTTTTGTTCCCTTAAACCCACCCAAACTTTTGTGTACGTTCCAATTAAATTATTATTGTGATACTATTAGTTAAATTCAATATTTTTAAAACTTTTTTGGTTCTTAGTATTTTTTCGACAAGGCAGTTTTTATCGAGTTGCGGCTTCTTTTGTAATATGTTTACGTAGAGATTTTATGGGGGTTTTGTTCCTTTAAACCTTCCAAATGGTTGTGTACGTTCCAATTAAACTATTACTGCGATACCATCAGTTAAACACAGTGTTTTTAAAACTTTTTTGCTTCTTTGTATTTTTTCGATAAGGCACATTTTATCGAGATGTGACTTCTTTCTTAATATGGTTCAAAATATACCTAAAAATGTAAATCATAAATAAATTTTCCTATTGTTATCAAGTCTCCATAATCGTACTTAGCCATATACAAATATGTGGTGGATTTCACAAATAATATGCAAAATATCGCGACAAATACTGACTTTTCGAAAAAGTACCAACAGGCAAAGAAGTTTTTAAAGCATTGTGTTTAACTAATCGTACTACAATAATAATCAAATTGAAACGTACACAAAAGTTTGGGGGGGTTTAAACGAACCAAACCCCCATAAAATTTTTATGGGGTGTCTAAATTTCACTATAATTTTTTCTTCAGATACTACTGCCATAAGAATGCCACATGTTCATTTTCAATAAAAAATCTCCAATAGTTTTCGATATATTGGAAAAAATCGATTTTCATTTTATAACTTCAAAGGGCTGTAACTTTTTTTATGTGCACATTTGTAAAAAGGTAAGTTAGGTTCAATCGAACTATTTTTGGTCCCAGAATATGTGATTAAATTTATGTCCTGTATTTTTGTTACACCTTGTATTATTCCATAAAACGACACTCAAACTGCAAGACGCAAGAGTCTCGCAAGCTTAGTCTTGTTCTTGCTCAAGTCTTGCACGGTCAGTCTGGGTCTTGGTCTTGCTAAAATAAGGCGGCCTTGGTCTTGGTCTTGGTCTTGCTAAAACGCAAGAACAAGACCAAGACTGCAAGACCAAGACCGATTTTGGGCAACACTAACGAAGATGCTGTACGAGGTACCTGGTGCGCTGTATCTACGCCGTCTCCGGGAATTTTATGAAAATTCGTAATAAAATTTGTTGAAACTTGTTATTCCGGTGTTTTTAAGGCAACTGGCAGTTTTAATCATATACTCGAGGTTCTGACATCTTTATATCTAAAAAAATTATTATTGACGCTGAAAAGCATTTCAAATTATTTCTTTTTTTATAATTTGCGCTCTGAAATAAAATTACTTACTGTTATTGTTACTCACTGTTGAATTTCATAACTAATTTCCATAAAACTCCAAGAAACGACGTAGATACCGGGCACCAGGTACCTCTCTCAGCATCTTCCACGCAATATTCGTGCTCAGCGGCCTCGAAAATCTCGAGATAATAAATTTCAACTATTTTTATAACGAATTTTTATAAAACTCCAGGAGATGACGTAGATACGGGGGCACTAGGTACCTAAAACAGCATCTTCGATGCAGTATTTGTGTTCAGCGATCTCAAAAACCGCGAGATAATAAATTTTAACTATTTTCATAACGAATTTTCGTGAAACCCGAGGAGGTGACATAGATACCAGGCACCAGGTACATAATACAGCTTCACCGAAGCAATATTCCTGTTCAGCGACCTCAAAACACCCGTGTATGAAAATTGCACTTATTTCCATTATTAGGTATTTTCTCAGTTGTGAATCTTTATTTTTTGAACACTTTGAGAAGCACTTTGGAAAATGCATTTTCAGCTTACAACAGTGCAATTTTCATTTGTCCCTCACGCCAAGTGTTCAAGAATTTTTCTAACACTCTCGCGAATTGAATGCAAAAAGTCTCATAACTATCCGACTTACTTTAAAAAAGTTAGAAGTGTAATGCTTTATTTCCTAATGTTGTTCTGAAGCTATTTCCTTGCCTATAGGATAGTGCAACTTGTCTTTCACAAACAATACAACAAAAATTTTGGTACCTAAGCCAACCCCACCCAGCCTTGAGAATAGGACCATACGTATTCTCTCGGACAGTCAGGCAGCACTTAAGGCCATTGCCAGCTGGAGAATTAACTCCAAGCTTGTGCTGGAATGCCGACAACACCTGGAAACCCTGGCCTACCGAAACCGAGTGGAACTCGGGTGGGTGCCGGGTCATACGGGGGTTGAAGGAAACGAAAGAGCCGACTCACTTGCGAGAGAGGGTTCGGCTGTCCCCCTTACTGGGCCTGAGCCTGGCCTAGGGGTGACCAAATCGGCTGTCAAAGGAGCTGTTGCTAAATGGATCCTTGCGCAGCACACCCGACACTGGAACGATATTTCGGGACAGCGGCACAGCAAGTTAATGATGGGGCGGCCAAACCCCTCGTTAACCGACGAGGCCCTACGACTCGGAAGGAAAAAGCTTAGGGCGGTAACTGGCTTACTAACCGGACACTGCACCCTAAGAAAACACCTGCACAACATGGGGATCTTTCACGGAGACCCTGTTTGCAGGAGATGTGGGGAGGCAGATGAAACTGCCTCACATGTCATATTTGACTGTCCAGCCCAAACCCGATGGCGACTGCAATACGGGGTCGAAAACTCGAACCTAAGTGTCAGAAGTCAGGTAAAGAACCTAATAAAGGGTCTTGTCCTGCTAGCTGGGAGAATGGACCTCTTATAGGTAACAGACGACTTAACTTCAAGTTAAGTAATCCCGAACCCATTGGGGACAAAAACCCAATGATGGTTAACCCGAGACCGAACGGTGTGCAATAAGCCTACTCAGGCTGCAGTACGGGCCCCATGGCCACCCGGTTCGATCTAACAATAAAAAAAAAAAACCCCACCCAAAGGAAAATTCTAGGTGCGCCACTGGACAGAGTAAATATTTGCGAATATAAAAGTGATATTCATTTTTAGATTTGTAAATATATATATTTAATAGAAAAGGAGGCAAGTATGCTAAATTTGCAGTTACTCAAGCGTTATGGGGACCTATTCGGTTGTGAAGATTAGGTCCTAAAACCCGAAAAAGTTAAGATAAGTTTTTCATTTTAGTGGGGACTTTCCATTTTTTTAATTTAATTTTCCATTTTCAACAATCTTTTTTCCGATTATAGTGCCATCTATCCATAAGTTCGAAAAAATATCTCGAATAAAAGGGGTCGCGGACGTTTCTCCAACTGTCATTAATACGACTAACTTCACGCGTAACTTTGATACAAGAATTATAAAAAAAATATGCATTGAAATCCAGATCCCGTAATTCGTTAACCGTGATAAAGTGAGTACAAAGCCATACATATTTATTTTTTTGTAATTACAGCTTCAGTTTAGCGTACACTTCTCACAGACTCTGCCGATAAGGTAGAGTCGTGTGGGGAAAGCTCGCGTGCCCGAATAAAAGTAACTTATTTTTATGTAAGGAACCCTGCAATAAACGTAGGGCGCACCTATTTAAGATTTTAAAGTAACCCCCACGTCGATGGGGGTCGTGTTTGGTGTTATTAAATAGATTTTTCAAAGATATTGAATACGTGCGTTTTTCAGTTTTTCGATCTGATGTGCATTTCGCGAAATATCGCGGGGCTCCTATTTAAAACTTTGAATTTACCCTCACCCCTCTCCGTGGAGGATCGTGTTTAATATAATTCGATAGATTTTTGAAAAATATTGAACACGTATTTTTTACTAATTTTCAAGAGAAATAAGATTTTTCTCGTAACACATCCCCCTCCATGCCGAAACCAATTTTTTGGAGTAGTATGGACATCTATAATAATAACCTATATATTTCCTGCAGCCGCTTTTGATTATATACATAGTTATAAACAAATGAAAATCAAAAAACTGTAAATTTTCGATTTTTTCGTCTATTACCAAAAAGTTAAGGATTTTAAACAAATTTGAGAGAAGGAAACTCATAAATCGTATAAAAAACTTTAATAGGCGTTCGCTGAATATGTCTATCCTTATTGGTTGCTTAGAAAATTGCAAAATAAATCATAAATTTTGAGTTTTTATAAATATTCATAACTTATGCAAAAATTAACTTACAACCTTCTTATTACACGGAATGCTGAGACTTCTGGTGCTTAAATCATACCCTAAATTTTAAAGCAATTGATCAAATAATTTAAAAGTTATTTAATTAAGTTTGGTTATCCCAAATTAACTTTTTTTGCAACCTTATAAGTCAGAAAATGATGAAGTTACAGTAGTACTTTGGATAGTTTATAAAAGAAGAAGATTTACACTATTAATTTAATTTAAAAAATGAAAAAAATTATAAATATTGCAAAATTATTTTTCAAGAACATGTGAATTATGAAAAGGGCGGCTAACTTCGTCCCTAATTGTCCTAGGACAATTGTTTTTCTTTGTAAATGTGTATAAAAATTCATTCTTTCTAAATATGAAAAAATAATGTTTCTACGGGTAACGATTAAAAAGTTATTCTAATTGTTTATAAGTAAGCAAAAAATCGACATGTTTTTGCAAAATAATTTTACACTGTTTAAAATTACTTTTTGTAATTTTTTTTTTTTTAATTACGTTAATAGTATAATTGTTCTTCTTTCATAAACTGTCCGAAGTGTTACTGTAGCCTCATATTTTTCTGACTTATAGTGTTGCAAAAAAAATGAATTTGGGATAAACAAATTAAATAACTTTTAGAATGACCAATTGCTTTGAAACTTAAAATATAATTTAAGCACAAGAAGTCTCAGAATTCCGTGTAATAAGACAGTTCTAACTTAATTTTTACATAAGTTATGAACATTTATAAAATCTCAAAATTTATGACTTATTTTGCAATTTTCTAAGCAACAAATAAGGATAGACATATTCAGCGAACGCCTATTAAAGTTTTTTATACGATTTATGAGTTTCCTTCTCTCAAATTTGTTTAAAATGCTTAACATTTTGGTAATAGACGAAAAAATCGAAAATTTACCGTTTTTTGATCTTCATTTGTTTATAACTATGTATATCATCAAAAGCGGCTGCAGGAAATATATAGGTTATTATTATAGATGTCCATACTACTCAAAAAATTTTGTTTCGGCCTGGAGGGGGTTGTGTCAGCAACAGGATATTTTTTTTCATTATTTCTCTGAACTATATATCGATCTGACGTTCATATCGCGAAATATTCGCTTTTTTGTGAATCTTTGTGACTCACCATTTCCTTACGCCCTGCTCAAATCGTCAGATTTTTAAATCTTTGGTTATGTCCCAACCATCTCAGTCTTGTGATTTTATGATCCCTACGATATTCGATTTTAGATACATCTTCTCTATTTCTATATTTGGTCTTTTTATGGCATTCAATATCATACATAGGAATATTTGGCATCCAATTCCATACATACTTCTGCTCCAAATTATTTTTCTTTCAATATTGAATGTTGTAACGTGTCAAAATTCGATACGTTACGTCTGGTCCAAATTCGTCTGTTTTTTTAAATTCTAGATCACCCCGTACATCATTTTAAATTTTAGTAAAAATTTTCCCATGAGATCATTTCGTAAGACATATGACTTACAGTATACATACTGTATCCTTCAGTACACACTGTATTTCCCGTTAGAACTTGACTAAGGTTATCTTTAAATTTTTGTGTGCAAATATAGCGCCGTTAGTTTGTTTGAATCTTTTATTGTCCCTTAGAAGGTCTGAACGAAAATATGCCGTTAGTTAGGTCAATTTTCATACTACTCAAACCACACAAAAAGTAACGGTATTCCTGTTTTAAATATTTTACTATGAAAAAGGAATACCTTCACGGTCTAAATTCGTTTTTCACTGAGCAGTATTATTTAGTAGTTGTAGTTCAACTAGTGTCTTTAAGAGACCCCTGTCAAAGAGTAAGATATTTTTTTCGTATTTCGTTATATTTTTATCTTCTGTTGTTTCGCCTATTTTGACCTTTTTTCTTATTAAATTTTTTTCTCAAGATCCAATGCCCAAGTATAATCCAATGTTAGTCCAACGTTTAGACCGACGTAATCCTAAGTAAATCCACAGATAGTCCCAGTTAGTTTCAGGTTGTGCTCTGAATGGAAATCCATTTTTATCTCGTTGTGAGTTACAAGAAGATCTGTGCCCGAATTACCCAATATTAGCCATATTTACTCAAATTAGTGTATTAGGACTTCTTTTCTTTTTACAGCAAATGCTTTGCACTATTTTGTCCAGAAAATATCTTATTTCTTGTCTTGTGATTCATCACTTAATTTTTTTTGTGTGGACCTCCCCAGTATTTTGGTTTAGTTTCGCTTTTTATTGTCCAGTATACTTAACTTATGTTATTTCTCACAATCTCACTTATTACCTTAAAGTGCTTACATTCACGTATATGTTCTTTTCTTGTTATTCAGTAGTCTATTTCGAAGTGATTTCGTCCATTTTCTGTGTGATAAGATTACTTTCTACCTACTCTCTAAATCAGGGGTGGGAAAAGAGCGGCCCTTGGGCCGCATGCGGCCCTTTATACATTTTTTTGCGGCCCGCGGAAAAAATGTGAATTATTTTCATTTAAAGATTTTTTTTAATTACTACTAATATTAATAAATAAATATAGATAATGCAACTATTGGGTTTCCGGCAGAGTTTTGTCGGTTCCCTCAATGAAATCCACGAAATTTCAACAAATGTAAACGATATTTTTGAAGTAGTCGGGAACTGTTTGGAAAACTTTAAATTAACGCTGTAACCTAGTAAGTATAACAACTGACGGGGCACCAAATTTAAGAGGAACAAATATTGTAATGTTGAGAAAACTTAAAGATTACGTCCATGAACAATTTTCAGAACATTAGTTATTATTTTTCATTGCTTAATCCATGAGCAGGTATTGTGCAAATATGTTTTGCAAGTGTTTTGCAAATCATCGTGCATATTTTTATATTATTTAATTATTTCAAAGAAATCAAAAACAATGAAGGGAATCAAGATTTTTCAAATTTATAACTTTGTTTATTTTGATTTAAATGACGCGTGTTGCATATTACGTATGATGAGTGTTTGCATCTATTTAAGCACGGAATTTCCCTTCAAATATTTAAGTAATTAATAGCAATGTGAAAATAGAATTCACTATTTTATTTGGGAATAAGCGCAATTTAAGTTTGAAATTAAGTTTATTTGACGTTTCCATTTCCACTTCGGAAATCGTTATCAAAATACAAAACATTAATAAATTAAACTAATTAAATAAATGCTTAATTTATTAATGTTTTGTATTTTGATAACGATTTCCGAAGTGGAAATCGAAACGTCAAATAAATTTAATTTCAAACTTAAATTGTGGCCTATACCCAAATAAAATAGTAAATTGCATAAGATGTCACAAGGAAATAGCTTCAATTCAGAACAATATTATGGAAAAAAGAAATAGGTTGAGAGATAAAATAAAAATAAATAAATATATAGATACACATATATTTGAGGGAAAGACCATGCTTAATTAAGTGCGAATGTTGTTTAGGGTGGGAGGGGGGGAGTACGGTTTGAAAAATTTTTTTGTTTGAAGTTTTTGATTTTTTAATTATTTTAAATGGAAGTACTTAAATAAATAAATTAATTAATAAATAAACTTCAAGAATATTCTCTAAAATTTTCAGCTTGACCGGAGTAAAATTACTGGAAGTAAAGCATGTTTAATATCCCTACCTTCGACTCGCTTTGCCTGAGCGTAGTGAGAAACGTTCAACAGCTGTTCCCGTCTCTTTTGTAAATTACTCTACGAAATTCTCAAAAACATATTCCGGCGTGCACCACTTTACGATTTGACAGACAAAAAACGAATTGAAATAAAAGTTGTCAAACCAAACGCGTTTTTCTCAAAACTGCTTTTTTCAAAGGCGGTGGACATTGTAACTAGAAAACTACCTACTTGACAGATCTACCTGAAATTTTTCATAGGTTTTCTTTGGACATTTCGTGAGGTAAATCTGTCGAGATATGTTTTGGTTACCAATGATAAATATGTTGATTTTCACCTTTTTTTTACAAAAATTTCCTTATTTTCAAAAAAATCGTCAAAACTAAAAAACTCAACAGTGTTACCTCGAGAAACTCATAAGCTAATAAAATATTTTTTGTTTCATATGATCCGTTGATGAGTTCTACTGCAAAATCAATTTTTTCTTGGAGCTGCCTGTAAAAATTTGCTACCGTTGGCTTATTTTTCAATATTTGGCCTTGAATTTTTTTTAATTATCTTTGAATTGTACTGAATATGTTTATTTAATTTAACCATTCCCCCCCTCACCCGTAAACAAAATTAGTAAAAAATTAAAAATTCGAACATGTTAAGGTAACAAATATTGCGGCCCTCGGTAATAGACCAAAAATATTTTGTGGCCCTTACTAAAAAAAGTTTGCCCACCCCTGCTCTAGATCATATAATTTTGTTTATAGTGGGATCGATATATTTATCAATGATGGGATATATTCAGTTAAGGGATAAAGCTTAAGAATAAATAAAAAAGGTCTTAGAAAAAAGAAAAGAAATGTTAATTAAGACCATTAATAATTGTTGTATCTTAGCTACGCATTAAATAAGATTACTCCAACTCCAACTACTTATATAAAATGTATTCATTAAATTTATCTCCGAGAACGCTCTTATTTACCTAATGAGCTCATTTGTATTAAGCCAACTTCCTCCTCTTTTCCCCAACATTAAAATTCAAGAGATTTTTCTTATTCATCCGCATCCCACAAAACTCAACAACTACGGCAAACCTAATCTAACACAATCTCTTAATTAAATGAGTGTTTGCGAAAAAACAGTTGAATACCTACCACCCCAACCATAGTGCGACCCCTGACACCGTCGTTGCCCAGGCAACGCATTTCCCCACAGTGCGCTCCACAATGTCGAAGAGAGGTCCTCAAAAGTTGAAGACATCGCGTGATTACACTTTTAATTTTTACCCGGAAGGTACTAGAATGAGACGAGTGTGTGCACTAATTTTTAGAAGGACTATTCATATTTTTTATTTCGGTGAAAGGTGGAACACTCTGAAAATGTGGATAACTCTAGCGTTTCATTATAACATTTTATGCGCAAAAAATTTAAAAATATCCTATTTTTAAAGGTGTGAGTGGGGAGGTTTTTATTTTAAATCTGTCCCCATCATGGCAAAAAGGAGGGTAATTATTCCCTTTTCCCTAATTGGACATCGGCAAATAATTTAGGACCAGCACGACGTCCGAGAGAGAGAATACTGTCCTTAGATAAATTATTGTGAACTTTAGGCAACCGGTTCTACGATGTATTTGGTATTTGTTAAAAGCAACTAAGAACCGCGCATAAAGGTTGCATGAGGAGAGAAAGAACTTAAAATTGTTAAGCGACAAACATTTATTAAGAAACAAAGAGAGTCTTTACTTCCGGGTTAAAACTTGGCGAAAAAGAGATAGTCTATTTAACATAATTATTGAGGAGAGTGACATTTACCGTATCTACACGGCAATAGGAAAAACTCACACACGAACTGAGAATAGCTCTTAGCCCAACGAAGGCTGAAAAAGTTATATTTTTCTAAACCACTGCATAATATTTCCTTAGTTCGTTAAAGAGGCTATTACATATTCCTAAATTTAGTGTCCGATATTTAGGATGTCCTGAATTCAGGATAGTGTAATCGCATTTAGGATGGTTAGCATCCTAATTAGGATGGTTTTCGACATTCTAAAAATCGGATGTACAAGGGTACCATTTTCTATGTACCCAAAACAATAAAAATGTCACTGGATGCTGATAATAATAGGGACATTCATAATTAATGGCACACATATGCCAAGCAGGCAAGAACGCTCAGTTAAGGTTTAGACCGGCCTATATAGTCGCCCCCGTTAGCGAAATTATTCCGATTCGATTTTTTGCAAAAACTTACTCAAAAAGAGGTCCTTGTAACAAATTCACAGGGTGCCGGGAGGTGCCGTGGTCGAAAAATTGTTTAAGCAATATTTTTAAACAAATTCACAAAAATAATTTTTTTCATTTCAAAAAATTTTTGTTGGATAATTTGAGTAATTTTGAACAAAATTGGTCTCTTGTGATTTTTTTCTAAAATTCGTCTTTGTCGAGTTATACGCGATTTAAAATTTGAAAAATGCGAAAATGGCCATTTTAAAGGCTTAATAACTCGATTAAAAATTATATTATGAAAGTCAGAAAGCAATCAAATCAAAGTTTAAAATCCCTCCTTTAAGATTCTGAATTTTTGTCTTTATTTTAATACAAAGCTGTTATTTTTAATTATTAACAATTAGCGCTGTAGTCCAGACTGCATCGTCGCCCGCCTTAGCGAAATTATTTCGATTAGATTTTTTTGCTCAAAGTTACTCAAAAAGAGGTACTTATAACAAATTCACAGGGTGCCAGGTGGCGCCGTGGTCGAAAAATTATTTAAACAATTTTTCTTGAACACATTCACAAAAATAATTTTTTCACTTCGAACAAATTTTTTTCAGATAATTTGGGTCATTATGAGCAAAAAAGGTCTCTTGATTTTTCTGTAAATTCGTTGTTGCCGAGTTATATGCGATACGCTTAGTTATCAAGCCTTGAAAATAGCCATTTTCGCATTTTTCAAATTTTAAATCGCGTATAACTCAACAACAATAAATTTTAGCGAAAAATGGCAAGACATCTTTTTGTTTAGAATGACCCAAATTATCTAAAAAAATTGTTCGAAATAAAAAAATTACTTTTATGAATTTGTTTAAAAAAATTGTTTAAACAATTTTTCGACCACGGCACCGCCTGGCACCCTGTGGATTTTTTATAAGGACCTCTTTTTGAGTAAGTTTGGGCAAAAAAATCGAATCGGAATAATTTCGCTAACAGGGGTGACGATACAGTGCGCTCTATTTTTACCTGCTTTTTAAAGTTTTACCTACTTAAACCCAACCCCTGTCGTTTCAACACTTGTCTATAATTTACGATCCTAAATTTAGGATAGTGTAATCGCGAGCTTCGGTGACTCAATTTAGTGTTCTAAATCGTATCCTGAATATCGGTCCTGAATTTAGGATAATGTAATACCCACTTTAAGAGTAAAACGCCACTTGACAAAAGAATATCCACACGTATTTCTTCCCTTGCGAGAGGCCAAGAGGTAAAATGAAAATCATGTGTTCGTTATCTTTTGTGCCTACATAACATTCTAAAATTTCTTAAATCGTATTAGCAAATGGTACAGATTGTCCCAACAAAAAGATTAAAAAAACATACACACAAAAATGCTAACTAATTAAAACTAACTTGAATGTTGTTTTCACAACAGTGAGCTTAAAAAACAAATTAGAGCTCAATTACACATCACACAAAAGGAAGCATTTTCTATACAACATACACCATCAATTTTTAATTGACTACACATTGAACCAAGAGATTCCATTGAGAATGGAAGCAGAATCAGCGTAATAGGTGTTGTTAGCATAATGTGGAAATTGGTCAATTATTGAATCCATTAACCCAGGATATGATGCAGTGGTCAAAGTTGTGCCTATTCGTACTTCAAGAGGCACTACCCACAGGGCTGTGGCATATATCTGCCTCTTCCTGATAGTATAGATCAAGCTCCTGTATTTGGTGCATCTGTAGAATACGGTTTATTGCTCGTGTTTCTATTTCTTATTTACCATTTGGTTAGACTTTACTATTCATGATGTTTGTTCAATTTTCACATGCAAGAAATAATATTTTACTTTTTATTGCATGAAACCCATAATTACAATCTTTAGTTTTAAACTATTCCTTAATCCACACCTTGAGTGACCTCCAACAGTGACTATACAGGACTTTTTAAGATTTTTACAAACTAATAATATCCCTCGTAAGCGGTGCTTAGATTCTTACGTAAACAACGGTGCGGGGTGCATTTGCACCCCATCTGTATATCCATTTTTTTTATATGTGAACGTCGGTGAAATTAATTTGAAAGATAATTAGGTCTTATTTATTACAGTACGAAAGATAATTTTACAAAAGAGATTTTACAGATAAATAAAAAAAAATTACTCAATTCTTCTTAAAAAAAATTATTATCGTCGCAAGACTAACACATGAAATTTTTCACAGAATGAGCAACACAAAGTTTTTACACACAATACAGTTATGCCGGGACTTTCGGTCTTTTTTCTTTGACATAAGTAACATCGACCTTGTCCCGCAGCTCTGTTAGCTCCAGGTGGAGCATCAGAAACGTCCAATTCAGGATACGAAATTTTCATCATTTGCACCAAAAAATTAATTTTTTCCAAAAAGCACTTAAACGCAAAGAATTTTAAATGCTGTAATGGGTGGAATACGTTTAGAATTGAATTTAATACGAAAAAAAATGGACAAAAATCAAAAAAATTTATTAAAAAAGATAGGTGAGAAAAACGAGGTCTGGGGTGCACCTGCACCCCGCACCGCCTTACGAGGGATATTGTCTGTTTATCACCAAAACCCTCTCTTAATTCCACTTGAACCAGCAACCTAAACATAAAGTCCACACCCCTGAAATTATATTAATAATTTAATACAAGTACATTTTGTACATGTACCGGGTGTCCCAATAAGAATGTCTCTCGTCCATATCTCAGGAACCGTTTATGGTACAGCTTTGAGAAAAAAATATTTATAACAAAAGTTGCCTCGAGAAAAGCCTGGAAATTATTTTCATAATTGTAGGTCCACCGCTAGAGGGCGTAATTAAATATCAAAAATTAAAAAATCAAAATTTTACAAAATTTACCAAATAAAAGGGTACTGGAAATCCAATCATCGTATTCTTCATAAAATTCTGTGAATATTTAAATTCACAAGTTAATGCTGCCTTTGCAAATAAGAGGTGGGGCGAGTGGGAACCTTCTTATGAAAAAATGGCTGTAAGTCCGGTTCTGCTAAATCGAATTTTGCATACTTGCTCTTGTTGAAAACAGCTCTTTCGTCAATGTAAATAATAAGAAATAGCCTAATAAGTAATATGCAAGTTAGAAGGCGTTATTTAATTATTTTCAGAAATCTAGTTTTCTTTGGAAAATATTAAATACAAGTATGCATTTTTAATCATGTATTACAAAATTCGACCAAATTTCAATATAATACCGAAAACCGCATGTCGATACCTTTTTTATATCTCGAGATATCTTAAGAAATGTGTTAATTTTGAACATAACTGTTACTGTCACCGGTAAACAGGGTTAAGGAAAAGTAGTGTGCTGTGGAAAAAACAAATAACCAATTTCCAGATGTAAACGTATATGTTGTTCTAAAGCTATTTCATTGTGGCATTTTTATAATTACGTATTTTTTATGGGAAATAAGCCACAATTTTACTAAAAAATGAATTTATTAACGTTTCGAAGCCCAAATCGGGTTTCGTTGTCAAAATACAAAATACTATTGAATATATTGAATATATATAATATTGCAAACGTATATAATTAATTATAACAACAATAAGACAACACTATAAAATATAACAAAGAAATAAAAGCAACTACTTACTTAGTCTTAGTGACTGCCTAAATGTTCAAATTGTTGTACATCATTTTCGATGCAAGATTTACTCTTTCAAGAGTAGATTGAATAGCAACAGATTTAACTGTTTTAGACTTTTATTAACGGATATTTAGACGGATTAAAGACGTTGTTTTTACCACTAGGCCAACTACTCGAGGAAACATTATCTAGACTAGAATCTAGAGAATACGAAACGCCATTCAAATAAGTGCGAAAGCAAAAATTGAGACTGCTGTTCAATCTACTGTTGAACGAGTAAATGCTTGCATCGATTATGATAGGCAACAATAGGGCTTTTCATTCACAGTCATTTGTTTCGAGCTTCTGTCATATGTCACATAATATTAATATATCTACGTCAAATGTTATTGGTATAATACAATAATACAAACCAAAGACGTATGACGTAGATATATTACTATTATGTGACACATGACAGAAGCTTGAAACAAATGACAATCGATGAAAAGCCCTATTTGAACATCTAGGTCGTCACTAAGTATAAGTAGTTGCTTTCATTTCTTTGTTATATTTTATAATGTTGTTTTGTCTTATTGTTATTTTAATTAATTATATACGTTTACATCTGGAAAATGTTTCTTTGTTTTTTCCATAGCACACTACTTTTCCTTAACTTCATTTACCGGTGACATTAACAATTGTTTAAAATTTACACTTTTCTTAAGATATCTCGAGATATACAAAAACTATCGACGTGCGGTTTTCGGTATTATGTTGCTAATTTGGCCTAATTTTGTAACACATGATTAAAAATGCATTCTTCTTCTTAACGTGGACTATCAAGTTCCCTTGACGTTGGCGATTAACATGGCGAAACTGTCTCTGTCTCGAGATATTCTAAATAGGTGTTCTGCTTTCCTTTTTCCTGTCCATTCCCGGATATTCTTCAACCAAGAGGCCTGCTTTCTACCAATTCTTCTGCGTCCTTCAATTTTACCCATCATAAGTTGAAGAATATTATACTGGTCTCCCCTTACTACGTGTCCAAAATAGGCCATCTTTCTATATTTGATGTTATCAAGCAGTTCGCGGGCAGCATTTGCTCTCTTAAGGACTGCCACATTTGTCAGCATAGACGTCCATGGTATTTTCAGTATACGTCTGTGCAGCCACATTTCAAAGGCCTGCAAACAATTAATGGTGGATATTTTTAATGTCCATGCTTCGACACCATACAAAAGGACTGACCAAATCTAACATTTAATCATGCGCTTCCGAAGTTGAAGTTGTAAGTTATCATTACAGAAGAATGACCTCATTTTTAAAAATGTCGTACGGGCTATCTCGATTCTACATTTTATCTCTTTATCTGGATCTAGTTGTTTAGCAATATGGCAACCAAGATATTTAAAACTGGGTACTCTTTGAATTATGTGACCATCAACATATAACCGTGAATCTTGATGGGCCAAACGGCTAAATACCATGTATTTTGTTTTTGAACAGTTTATGTTTAGGTCAAACTCTCTTCCCACTGTGTCATTGGCATTTAAAAGGTGTTGTAATCCATTCATATCATCACTTAAAATAACTGTATCGTCTGCATATCTGATTGTATCTATCAGAATTCCATTAAATTTCATAGAACTTTCCATTCTATTTTTTTTTTCATAAGAAGGTTCCCACTCACCCCCACCTCTTATTTGCAAAGGTAGACTTAAACTTGTAAAATCAAATATGCGTAGAATTTTATGAAGAATACGATGATTATATTTCCAGTGCTCTTTCATTAGGTAAATTTTGTAAAATTTTGATTTTTTAATTTTTGATATTTAATTACGCCCTCTAGCGGTGGACTTACAATTATGAAAATAATTTCCACGCTTTTCCCAAGACAACTTTTGTTATAAATATTTTTTTCTCAAAGCTGTTTTAAAAACGGATCCTAAGATATAGCCGAGAGCCATTCTTATTGGGACACCCGGTACATGTCTCTATTTTACAGTGTTTTTTGCCTATTAATGTTTATCTTCGGTAATGATAACTAATTTTAATCATTGAAAGACCAGTCTTTCAAGGTAGGTTTTATTTATAAAAATTGTACAGAGTGTGCGCCATATTGTTAACGAGAGGTCCTCAAAAGTTGAAAACAGCACGTACTTACACTTTTAATTTTTACGATGTATTACCTACTAATTTTTTAGGAGCACAACTCGTATTTTTCATAGCGGTGAAAGGTAAAACACTTGGAAAATGTGGGTAATTGTAGAGTTTCATTATATTTTATGTAGCGAACATTTAAAAATACTCTTTTTTAACGTGAGAGCTTAATGAACAAATTAGAGATAAATCACACACCAAACAAAAGGGAGCAATTTGCACCAACAATTTTTAATTGACTACACATTGAACAAAGAGTTGTTTCCCTTTTAAAAATAAAATACCATGAGATATCCAATAAAATATGGGTATCTAACCGGCAAAAAGCGGGTGACAAAGGTATCAAATGAGCATATTTTTACAGGGTGCTAACATATATGCAGCTAGGGAATGAGCTATTGTGGTAAACAGGTCGGATTACCAATCAATAACAAAATTTTTTGTTTACAATTTACAATATCGCATTTACAATATATTCTTAACTTAGGCAAAATAATAAATTATGAGTAAACATTTTTTGAAGAATATTGTTAAGCAAATGTAGGAATTTTCCACAGCGAGAAGTAGTATATTATTTAGCCATTACATGCAAGTAGAATATTATACTTTTTCTACGACCTTCTTTATTTGGATTAGTAGAAAAATATAATTATCAACTATGGTTCATTCTACGAATATACGACTGTTTTGGATTATCGCGACAACGAATATTTTAGTGTACAACATAAGAAGTACGAAAGTAAATGGATCTAATAATTATTCCAATAAACAACAATATAATTTGCAATTTACTTTCGTTCTTCATATTTTGTACAACA
Organism: Diabrotica virgifera virgifera; assembly: GCF_917563875.1. Classification (NCBI taxonomy): domain Eukaryota; kingdom Metazoa; phylum Arthropoda; class Insecta; order Coleoptera; family Chrysomelidae; genus Diabrotica; species Diabrotica virgifera. The sequence continues at coordinate 24,088,809 of NC_065449.1, read as the reverse complement.
AAATATTCGTTGTCGAGATAATCCAACACAGTCGTATGTTCGTGGTATATATGTTTATGGGTATACTGACATTATTTAAAATCGAAATATTTTATTTTTCATAAAAAGACATATTGTATATAACTATGGCAACAATGTTAGGAAACAGTTGTCATTAGTGTCATGGAATATAATGGCGTTGCTTTTAAAAATAAGTCATATTTTAAGGCAATTACATGAAAAAGATCGTGTGCTCCAAATAAAAATCTATTGTACAATCAACAGTAAGTGAAACATAATTCATTGATATAAATTTCATATTCGTAAACCCTTTTACGGAATTAGTACCCATTGTTTATATTTATCATTTAATAACGTCAGTCCTAAAATGTCAAATGTTAAAATTTAGACGTAAAAAATGTACTGATCCATTGTTACAGCTAAAAATCCTTTAAACATTTTGCGAAGTTAATTTTTCATATAAGGTACAATGATTATTTTATTAAATAAACAAGTTTAAGTAATTTTATTTGCTAATAATAAGTATATTAAAAGTGCCATGCACCACTTGAATCTAACTTCAACCCTTGAGTAACGACTCGTGAGTAACTTCAGCCCGTGAGTAATGAACTATTACTCACGGGTAAAGTAATGGGTGTTATTATCTTTTCAAAAATAGTGAATAATGAGCATATTATTAAGCGGTCGTAGAAAAATACCTTTACATATTACATATGAACATATTATTATCTAACTAAATCTATTACTCAAGCCCGTTGGTTTGAAGCATGGACTCTAAGTGAGTCTAAGTAAGTGGGTATACAAACGACTACTAAGAATAAGTTACACAACCTTGGATTTTCAGTTGCATTGGCTTTTTCCAATATAAATAAATGATTCCATTTTGTTTATCCAATCGAAAACGATTTTAAAAGGATTCGGTTGCTTTTCAGTGCAATTAAGGCATAAAAAAAAACATGAAAAAAATATTTTTAAGAAACGCTTTTCTTTAGTTACGAGTGACTAAAATTAAACATAAAAAAATCAACTAAAAAGCAAAATATAAAAAAATTTAAAAAATCTAACACATTCACTAAAGAAAAGCGTGGTGCGAAAACCGTTTATTCGATGAAGACGAATGTGTTAGATTTTTTAAATTTTTTTATATTTTGCTTTTTAGTTGATTTTTTTATATGTTTAATTTTAGTCACTCGTAACTAAAGAAAAGCGTTTCTTAAAAATAATTTTTTCATGTTTTTTATTTACTTTTTAGTCTTACACTTTTCAAACGTTAAAATATATCGTCATGTTTATTAAAATATTATGTATAAAACATATGATGTACTAACATGAAAAGTAGTCGAAATCGGCAAAAAATTTGAAACTTTATTGTTTATTAATGAACCATAACGTAAACAATTAACGTAAAAAGTGAAATTATGTATTGTTCATATCATTAGCTATACAATCCGTAAAAGTTTCAACTTTTTACATTGTAAAAAACAAGAGAATTTAAGTGTTTTCCATTAAAATCGTTTTTTTGTTATTTAAACAATTAATAAACATGAAAATTTTTTTTATTTACTATTCGTGTATTGTTCCCACGAATGCATATGTTTGCAAATTTTCATTCATTTGCATTGAAGAAAAGGCAGTCAAATTAACGTCTAAAGATTTGACGCAAACTATTGAACTAAATAAAAACGTTTAATAAACACTTATAGTTTGTCTTTTTGTTCGAAATTCTTAAACTCAAAACTTTTATTGTTTATAGGAACTACTGATTTTTATGATATTCGGGGCCGCATAAAAGTTCTTCTTCTTCTTAAAGTGCCCTTTCCTCAAATGGAAGTTGGCTACTGCAATTGCAAACTCTTGTCTGCCTTCAGCTGTTCTTATTAGCTGTTTAAAATTTAGCCCTGCCCAGTATCGGATGTTTCTTAGCCACTAAAAGGTCTTAGATCTTAGATCTTTTCCTTACTAGCGTCTCTTTCCATCGGTCGTTCCTTTCACTATTAGTTGAGCATATTGGTACTTGTCATTTCTCAGTATGTGGCCTAGGTATGATTTTTTTCTAACTTTCAGTGAATTGAAAAGTTCTCATTCTTTGCCTATTCCATGCCACACTCTTCGTTTGAGGTATGCGATGTCTATTAAATTCTCTCCACATCTCAAAGGCCTCCAATTGATTTATGGTTGATTTTTTTAAGGACCCACGTTTCAACTATATAGAGAAGAGTCGACCAGACGTAGCATTTTGATAACCGTAGTCGAATTTTCTGAATCTAAATGGGAAAATTGGAGGCCGATCACCCTGCTATGCACAACAAGCAAAATAATGACCCGAATCATGCTTGAATGAATGAAGAAGGAATTTGATAATGTTATAAGAGAAAACCAAGCTGGATTCCGGGCACGAAGATACTGCATTGACCACATTTGTACGATGAGAACGATTATAGAGCAATCATTAGGGTGGCAGAATAAGCTATATGTGAACTTTATAGACTTCGAGAAAGCGTCTGATCGTGTAGATCGCAAAACCTTATGGAAATTGCTAGAGAAATACGGAATGCCTCTCCAACCTTATTCCTGATAGTAATCGACTGGATCATGTTTAAGGCTACTAGTAACAAGACTGGAATAAGATGAAATGTTTTAACCAACTTGAGGATTTGGAATTTGCAGATGACATATGTCAGCCAAGACACCCAAACCTAAGCGCACACACTACTCGTAATGCAGAAGAAAGAGTCGTTCTGGACCTGTGGGGCGAGAGATTACAACTTCGTGACCAGATTGAGTACCTAGGCGTCATTTTTGATAGAACGCTAAATTGGGACAGTGATCTGGCTGAAACCCGCAAAAGGGTGAAACGGAGGGTTAATCTGCTCAACAGTCTCTGTGGAAGATTCGGTCGGACGCATAAACACACACTAACGCACACATACAAAACATTCATACGGCCAGTAATCGAATACAAATCAAACATCTACACATTACTAAACAAACGCAACACAGAGAGATTACTGGCCACAGAACGCAGCATACTCCGCAAAACAAACTACAAACGAAGAGACTACCCATCTAGACTCATACATCATCTAGCAAGGATCCAGCCACTAAACGAGAGAATCTCCTCTCTGAGCAGGAGTTTTACTACAAAAATCATAAACAGCCAAAACATCAGAGCTCAAAACGTCCTTAAAACTACCTGCTCATCCTTTGGTAGTGTATTCACCAGAACACCCAAACGAAAATTACCTCACCTACCAACAAAATTGCTGACTCTTGCCAGCACAGAAGACATCCCTGGTGAATATACTTATATCCTGGAGGCAACTCCACTTTATTTTAGAATCAACCGTTAGATAAATAACTCACTTAGAGTTTTGCCTCGGACAGGGAGAGTTCGGTTTTCTGTGGTTTCCCGTACTCATTTGCAAATTATACCTGTATTTAGGGAGGATACAGCCACAGCTGCCCTCAACGCGAATTCAATCACTCTTAAATACTTAAATATTCAAACAGCCAAATTAAATTTCAATTTATAAAACTCGAATTTCAAACTTAAAACTTTATCATACACACTAAAAAATTTTTTCAATTTTTCATTTAAACTTAAATTTTGCATGTATTAATAATTTGTTTTAGATCAAAAATTCTGAAAAGAACCGTAGAACCAACTTTCTCCTCTGATTGCTCCAGCCCAGCAGCCTCCAACGCAGAGCACCACCACCAACGGCGCAGACTACCACCAGTGGTCCCAGTGGACATAAACAACAGTGTCTAGATAAGACATGTCCTGAAGAGGTGTTAGATCACCTAAAACAGGACAAACACACATAAGAAAAATTAGAAAAAAACAGAAAGGCATCCAAACGACCCACAACGAGACGATGACATATGCCTTTTAACAGAAAAAAGACAACACATGCAACGCAAAACTGAAAAAGTAGCAAAGGCAGGAAAGAAGGTCGGACTTAACATAAACGTCAGAAAAACTAAGATAATGAAAATAAATACACTAAGAGAAATGGGAATATCACTGGGAGGCACGGAATTAGAAACGGTAGAGACATTTAACTACTTGGGCAATATTTTGAACAACAAAGGAGGGACGGAGGATGACGTAAAACGGAGAATAGGAATAGCTCAAAACGCATTCAATATGCTAAGGAAAATGTGGTCTTCACGTCAGATGACAAGTAAAACCAAGATAAGATTATTCAACAGCAACGTGAAGACTGTGTTATTATACGGAGCAGAAACTTGGAAAGTGTCAAGAAAATGTATCGGACAGATGCAAGTGTTTATAAATAAATGCCTAAGGAAGATTCTAAACATTTACTGGCCAAACCGCATATCAAACCAAGAATTATGGACAAGAACTAACCAGGTAACTATATCTAAAACAATATGCAAAAGGAAATGGAGTTGAATGGGGCACACACTAAGAAGACCTGCTACAGGTATAGCGACGCAAGCCCTAGAGTACACACCACATGGCAAGAGAAGACCAGGTAGACCGGTAGAAACGTGGAAAAGAAGTGTGGACAAAGAAATTAATGCTATTGGGAAAACCTGGGCAGAAATAAAGATTAGCGGAAAGGATAGGACAGAATGGAGGTAGACAGTTGACGCCCTATGCTCCGCATGGAGTGAAGAGGAATAAGTAAGTCAAATATCGAGTTTTATTGGAGAATCACCTAGCAGTCTTTTGATTTTTTGAACGATTCCTTGCTTGTTCTATTCTCAATCTTATTTCTAGATCAGGATTAAGGTTGTGTCGGGATAACATAATATATATCCCAGGTACCTAAATTTATTGATCTGTTATAAAATGTGCCTGTTTATTGTGCAAAGTTGAGGTACATTCTGTTTTTTTTTTCGGATTGACATCACTTTGCTTTCCTTAATATTTATTTTTATATCGCATTGTTCACAGATTGGGTTGGTCCTATCGATGAGTTATTGTAAACCCAAGTCGGAATCCGTAATTAACAGCGTATCGTCGGCGTATCTGTGCTGTTGATGTTTACGCCATCCACCTTGACTCTATCCTTGAAATCTTCGTGACTCCCGAACCAAATGGAATTAAAAAAATTAAAGTTTTTTGGATCTTTACAAGCCTACTCCGTAAATTATTGTGTATTGTGTAATAGACCAGGGGGCATCTGTAAAAATATTAGTACATTTTGATGTTGAGAGGTGACTCATATTTTTTACAGAAAATGCTTGGAAATAACTCATATAATATTATTTGAGTTATCCTCCCACTCAAAAAGTTCCGGAACATTGTTTAAATAATCAAAATATCAAAAATTTCGATTTTTTTTTGGTTTTTTGATTATAACTTTGAAAGTGTTCATTTCCGAGAAAAATCGCACTAGCATAAAAGTTGCGTAATTAAATTTCCTACAATATAGGATTCGTTAAAAATTTTAAAAATTGTCACCCTTGTAACAAAATAGCAATAATTGCGAAAAAACCATAAAAAACAAGTATTCGAATTTTACGAGTTTCAACCATTTGTGCTACACTTAGGACCTTTATTTTACCCAGAAAAACTTTATGATATAATAAAACAAAACTTTAAATTTCATTAAGATCGGTTTAATAGATTTTGCAATCCAGCTTTCGCAAAAAAAATTAATTTTTTTAAATGTTGCAGGATTGAAAATAGAGTAGACAGCAAGTTTATTTTTTTTACATATAGAAGAATACTGTACCTTTCATTTTCAATTTTCAAACTTAAAATCGGTTAATTACCGCGGAGTCAGGAATTTTTTAAATAAACATTAATTTTTGGTGCTACGCGCAGGACAGCGGATAAGTTTGCTCTGATTGGGTATTCCAATGATCTTTGATAATGATTGATAAATTTTAATTTTTAGTACATTTCGATATAAATAAATGAATTTGTTTATTGCAAAATAAAATCACATGCTTTGTCCTTTGAAATGGCACTTTTTTTAGCAAAAACTTTATTGTTCATATATTTCAACTTAGAGAATAAATGTTTATTAATTTTAAACATATGCAATTGTTTAAACAATATTTCACCTACAATAATCAAATTATTTTGATTTTTGTGGAATTAAAATATTAAAATACAACAAAATATAGAGTTAGAAAATAATATATTATACAAAGATTTAAAAAAATTTTGGTGGAAATCAACTTGTGTAAATCGAACACCGCTGTCCTGCGCGTAGCACCAAAAATTAATGTTTATTTAAAAAAAATTTTGACGCCGTGGTAGTTAACTGATTTTAATTTTACAAATTGCAAATGAAAGGTACAGTATTCTTCTATGTGCAAAAAATTTAAACTTGCTATCTGCTTTATTTTGAGTCCTGCAACATTTTGAAAAAATGATTATTTTTTGCGAGACCTGGATTTCAAAATTTATTTTGCAAAATCTATTGAACCAATCTTAATCAAATTTACAGTATTTTTTTACTATGTCATATAGTTTTTTTAGGCAAAATATGAATGTCCTAAGTGTAACATAAATGGTTGAAAACCGTAAAATGCGAATACTTGGTTTTTTATGTTTTTTTCGCAATTATTCCTAGTTTGCAATAAAGCTGACAACTTTTAAAATTATTAACCAATCCTATATTGTAAGAAACTTAACTACACAACTTTTATGTCAGTGTTACTTTTTTCTGAAGTGAACAGTTTTAAAGTTATAATCAAAAAACCAAACGAATTTTTGCTTCATTTTTGGACATTTTGATTATTTAAACAATGTTCCGGACCTTTTGGAGTGGGAGGATAACTCAATTATTATATGAGACAATTCCAAGCAATTTCTGCAAAAAAATATGAGTCACCTCTCAACGTCCATCCCAAAACAGATCCGCTCTGGACTATAAATTATGTTTGTATGTTTTTCTAATCTCATACTATAATAATATATCAATTATGATGTCACTACCTGTATCATAATGAACTTCATTATGATACAGATTTTCATTACGTTACAGATTTTTAACCAATAGAATCGAAATATGGCATTCGCGATAAAGGTGGTATACACGCAGTGATCAATGGCGAGTCAAATACATACGCTTTGACAGTTCTCAATATGTAAACAAACCGTCAAACTGACAAACTACTGAATTTATCTGTGTTACAAAATTAATAAATTTGAATGTATTTTTTGTTGTGAATGATCATAGAAAAAATAGTGTATACAACTTGCATTTAATTATCATTATGAAGCTCGTACTCTATACGAAACTCGCCGCATACGGCTCGTTTCGTAACCCTCATACTCGCTTCATAATGACCATCATTAAATGCTCGTTGCAAAATATACTAATATAAACACCCATTGTTTCGATGCGCTTTCAAAACAAAATACCTCTTGGTAATTGCATCCATATTTCTGCAAATTCTTGTCCATCCCCATAAATTACAGCCCGTCGTGCAACTCCCTGATGTGCTGTTCTCACATGTGGTTCGTTTTGTTGAAATGACTGCACGACAGAATGAAAAGCTGGAAAACGTGAAAGGTTTGAAAACGCGTATTTGGAGTGCCGTGGACATTGTTATGTGATTTATGGTAAAATAGATTGACTTCGTGCTCTGAAAAAATTCTGGAATTATGAGGTATAATCAAGGGAACGCGAAAAATGTGCGAAATGTATTGTTAATATTATTAGATTCAGGATTTTAATTAATAAATAAAACTGAAATATTGAGTTTTATTTTAAAGGGTTTTGAAAAGACAACAAACGTTTTTAATAAGAATACCAGGAATAATAATCTCAGAAAGTAGTGGAAAAGGAAAATATTATGTATCAAATCGTGTCCCATTGAGTAAAAACAAAGAGAAATAAGAAATTAGTTCTTACACATATAACAACTTCACTTTTAAATATAAACATAGTTTTAAAAGTTCTTCATCACCAAAAATTATGCTTATTTTCATAGTTGATTTTTTTGTGAACTAATTAAGGCTATCGGTACATAATTCGCAAATATTTTACGGCTATCCTTACTTTTTCTGTCTTTACACGGCAAATTCCATGTAGTAAAATTCTCACTGGTATGAATATGTAAACTTTACTTGACAATGTCATAATTAACTTTAAAGATGGCTTTTGAATGTTCTTGGATAACTGTTGCCTGTATAATTAATTGCCTTAATTATTAATTCAGTTAATTAATATGATTATTTCATTCATAGGACATTCTGACCAATAGAAAGCTACAGAAATCTGAATTAAATCGATAATTTTTGATAATCTTCCGTCGTTAAGTATATTACGTCAGATGCCCTTCGTTGCTACGAAAAAATACATTCAGTGACATTAATAACAATTAATGTTTTAAAAATTATAAAAGTAATGACTTTCAATCGTCAAATATTTATAAAAACTGTGTGTTTAATGGTACTTACATAAATAAATTACAATAAAATTTTGGTTTTGAACAGTTTTATTCATGAAATAATCGCAACAAATTGCACTCGACCTCTGAAATTAATATAGAATTTTTGCTCTCGTGACACTTTGACATAATTTCACTCGCCTTCGGCTCGTGAAATTAAGAGCTCTTGTGCAATTACTACTGATTATTTCATTCATAAGAGATTCTGACCAATAGAAAGCTACAGAAATCTGAATTAAATCGATAATTTTTGATAATCTCCCGTCGTTAAGTATATTACGTCAGATGCACTTCGTTGCTACGAAAAAATACATTCAGTGACATTAATGACAATTAATGTTTTAAAAATTATAAAAGTGATGACTTTCAATCGTCAAATATTTATAAAAACTGTGTGTTTAATGGTACTTACATAAATAAATTACAATAAAATTTTGGTTTTGAACAGTTTTATTTATGAAATAATCGCAACAAATTGCACTCGACCTCTGAAATTAATATAAAATTTTTGCTCTCGTGACACTATGACATAATTTCACTCGCCTTCGGCTCGTGAAATTAAAACTGTCAAAGTGTCACTCGGGAAAAATTCAATAATTTCAGAACTCTTGTGCAATTACTACTGATAACTTTTTTACCAACTATGTATTCAGTAATTGTAATAATTTATCTACTGTACAACAAAAATTAATAATCAATCGAGAAAAGAGGAAAAATGATAAAGTGATTTTTTTAATATATTTTTACTATGAAACATTTACAATTTTGAACATCTTTAATAACAAAATACTTGGATTACTGAATATATCCTGGTGTATTCTCTGCTTAGATCTTCCATAAATAATAAACAATAAAACCTTTTTATTAAGTTCACGTCTTAAATCAATTATTTCACAAATACACTATCAATACTTATTTAATCAACAACTCAAAATGTTCCCGATGCCATGTCAAATATTAAAAATTGTCACTGTCTGACTCACAATATGCTGACAATATTCTATTCGACTGAGTGCGTTGTATGACAAAGATATATTTGGAAATTATTACCACCGACATTGTGTTAATTTTTTTCGAATCCTGAAAAAACCAATAAATATTTTTGAAAAATTTAAACGCAGAATGAAAGACTAAATTATTACGGAGGGCCGTAAATCCCTTAGAATAAATAGAAAATTTATTTCGAATGAGACATTTGAAATTAAAAATCACACTAAATTTTCTCTTAGTTTTCATTCCTGTAACTTATTAAAATAAATATTATAGAAGTTCTCAGGGACTTTCGGTCCTCGCTAATAAGGCAATCTTTCATTATGCGTTTAAATTTTTCAAAAATACTTATTAGTTTTCTCAGGATTTGAAAAAAATCCCCTTAACGGATTCCGCTAAAATTTTTTTATTAATTTAAATTTTTCTTAATTTTTACAGAGTTGTGCAAAAGTTTACTCAAACTTGTTTGAGTAAACCTTTCAAACAAGTTTGGGTAGACATTTGCACAACTCACTGCGAGTAAGATGCACCATTGGGCTAGTGATGTTGAAAAAGTAGGTAACTATTCGTTACAAAGTACTCGTTACTTACGAGTAAAACTCGTAAAGTAACGATTACTTACCGAAAGTAACGATTAATGTACATACAGAGAGGCAAATCGTTACGGTGATTACTGATTACTTCGTTACTTCCTACCTACCAATCGTATCAGAGCTAGTAACGACTATTGTATCTACTTTGATTACTTTGATTACTCTGATTATTTTGTTACTTCATACCAATCGTATTAGACCGAGTAACGATTATTGCATCTACTTTGATTACTTTGATTACTCTGATTACTTCGTTACTTCGTACCAATCGTATCAGAGCGAGTAACGACTATTATGTCTACTTTGATTACTCTGATTACTCTGATTACTTCGTACCAATCGTAACAGAGCGAGTAACGATTATTGTATCCACTGTGATTACTTTGATTACTTTGATTACTTCGTACTTCGTGAAGGTCGTTATTATATCGGAATACCTATACAAAATACCTACCTACTGTGAAATACGATTCTAGATATGATTACCGGTACTCAAATACAAAAGTAACAAAAGTAATCATAGTAACCAAATCATTTTTATCCCTAAAACAGATCGGTGAAGGTCGTTGTTATATCGGAATACCTATACAAAATACCTATCTACTGAGAAATTCGATTCTCGATATGATTACCGGTACTCAAATACAAAAGTAACAAAAGTAATCATAGTAATCAAATCATTTTTATCCCTAAAACAGATCGGTAAAAGTCGATGTCTTATCGGAATACCTATACAAAATAGCTACCTACTGAGAAATACGATTCTAGATATGATTACCGGTACTCAAATACAAAAGTAACAAAAGTAATAATAGTAATCAAAGCAACGAATACTGTAAATGATTACTTTATACAAAATACCTACCTACTGAGAAATACGATTCTCGATATGATTACCGGTAGGTACTCAAAAACAAAAGTAACAAAAGTAATCATAGTAATCAAAGTAACGAATACTGTAAATGGTTTGTAACGAATATTCGAAAGTAACTATAATCAACAACACTACATTGGGCGGTCGAAATGGTGCATCTCTTTCGCTCTCACTATTGGCAGCTGGCTAATAGGCACGCTCATTGTTAATAATTGAAAATAACAGCTTTGAGCTTAGTCATATAATGACAAACATTTCTTCAGGATCTTGTAGGGGAGGCTTTAAACTTTAATTTGGTCATTTTCTGAGTTTCATAACAATAATTTTTAACCGAGTTATTAGCCTTGAAAATGGCCATTGTCGCGGTTTTCAAATTTTGAATCGCGTATAACTCGACAACAATCAATTTTAGACAAAAATGACGATAGACATTTTTTGCTCAGAATGAGCAAAAGAATCTAAATTTCTCAAAGTGAAAAAATTGATATTTTGAATTTGTTTAAAAAAATTGTTTAAACAATTTTCCAACCGCGGTACCTCCTAAGACCGTATGGATTTGTTGTAAAAACTTCTTTTTGGGTAAGTTTGTGCAAAACAAAACGAATCTAACGGGAGCGAGCGTACAGCCTGGACTAATACCACTTAAGCGTCAGAAATATCGTGTTCATTACCACTTCATATTTTGTATTATGTATATCCGTAATTTTCAAATTCCTATTAGAGGTAAAGCATTACCAACATTTCCTATATAGTGAGAGCGAACTGGACGAAAGCTAATATAGAAAAGCTCGTATACAATTTTCCTAATGACTTCCGTACACCATTAACTTCATTAAGGCCCCCCCTTCGTGTTTGTTATGACTACAGGAATTAATAGCGTTTATAACATTTGATAACAGAATACCCTCCAACTGTACTTTGGTTAATTGAACGCTATAATTTACTGAGGTGTCTACTTCAAACAGTGAAACTGCTAATGTACTATTACTATATCGTTCCATATATTTGGACTTTTAATTGGATATACGTTCTAGCACTTAGTGTTTGTTAGTTTAACTCAGTAATTAAGTTAGAGAACGGAATAGTTGTTCCAAGTCTAAAATTGAACCAAAGTTAAATAGAGTCTAATAATATTACAGCAACAGAATCCAGAATCTTTAGTATTAATACAGTGAGGGGCAAAATTATGGAATAAATTCATTTTATATAACATAGTAGTAATATAAGCTAGCTCACTTGAAAAGATATTCACTTATCCATTCAGCGAATTATTTATACAAAAATACAGGTCATAAATTTAATCACATATTCGGGGACCAAAAATAGTTCTTATTCTTCTTATAAAAAAGAAGCTGCAACTCGTTAAAAACTGCCTTATCGAAAAAATAATAAGAGGCAAAAAAGTTTTAAAAATATTGAGTTTAACTAATGGTACCACAATAATACTTTATTTGGAACGTACAAAAAAGTTTGGGAGGGTTTAAGGGAACAAAACCCCAAAAAATTTTTATGGGGTGTACCATAGCCACCTTTACTTTACAAGCCATGAAGTTGAAACTTGGCAACATCTAAGCGTAGACCGGTTAATTCTGACAGTTCTCATTTATTTTTAAATGTTTTTAAATAATATTCACTGTATTTACAGAAAAACTCAAACATTTTACAATATTTCGTGCTCCAAATTATAAAGAATATTAAAAGGTATGTATTAAGATGATTTTAGTTCAATATAATATATTTTTATATAATATATTTTATAGTATAATATATTTTTATATAAACTTACGTGCATATAGAAATGCGTCCACTTAGAAGTGTATAAATTGGATGAACCAACCCAGTTATATATTTGTGGATATGTGGCTCATCAAATTCATAAAAGTAAAAACTATTGTCAACATTTCAAACAGCTTGTTTTCTGCAATAAAGGAGAGACAACTGGAGCAGATTACTACGATTATTTGCAGAGAGATGGTTTGTGCTTAGCAACAGACTCAGTAAAATTTATTTATTATCATCTTTGCTCAACATTCGAATTTATTATAAATAGTCCCAATCTTGAAAAATTATTTTTGCAGCACAATTGTCACCTGAAGCTGTTATCATGTTTGGTAATGAAAGGTTTACAACATGAAGGCTTTCATTTAAATTTTGAATTTGAGTGTGAATGTGGGGAAAATGCCTTCAAAGTTTATTCTGCTATTATAAAAATTATGTGTAATATTGTTTTAAATAATTATACAAAAAACAAAAATAGCAGCCATCAAAGTGATGAATTTTCAAAAAAGTATAAAAAGAAAAGTAATGCTAAGGGGAATAACAAAAAAAGAAAGTTATCGACTCTAAACCCCAACACTTCACATCAAACCATATTTAAAATAAAATATTATTTATTTAAAATAAAGTATTTTACACATATTCTTGTTATTGGTTTTTTTTTTGTATAATAATAATAATATATTAAAACCCAACTATAGACTTTGGTTTTCTTAATAACATTCTGTTTTTTTTTATTATTTCGCTTATGTTGGATAATAAAAAAAGTTAGCTACTTTAAGAACTAGATTTTTGTTCTTTATCAAATCAGGGTGTTTCTAAATAAGTGCGAAAAACTTTAAAGGGAAAGGAACAAAATGCAAAATTTTGACGCCTGTCAAAATTTTCAGTGTATTTTAAATGCAATCATTTTTTTCGAATCCTGAGAAAACTAATAAGTATTTTTGAAAAATTTAAACGCTGAATGAAAGATTACTTTATTACCGAGGGCCGAAAGTTCCTTAGAATGAATGAAAAGTTGTTTTTGAATGACATATTTGAAAGTAAAAATCACACTAAATTTTCTTAATTTTTCGCCCCTGTAACTTATTAAAATAAACATAGAAGTTTTCAGTGACTTTCGGCCCTCGGTCCTAACGTAATCTTTCATTCTGCGTTTAAATTTTTGAAAAATACTCATTAGTTTTCTTAGGATTTGAAAAAAATTAATCCCATGTATATTCTTGTTATTGGTTTTTTTTGTATAATAAACGTTACTTACAAGGAAGTACTTTTAATTTTATTTTGTACAAACTTCTAATTAATAATATTTTCTTGTTCGACTCAAAAAATACTATAAATTTTACCAGAATTTCTACTTTAAAATTGTGTTTTCAAAAGCGGTAGTCCGAAAGTCGGACTACGCACGTCATCAATTGCGATGTTGCCTTTTTCTCTTCATGGCTTGTTAAGTAAAGGTGGCTATGGGTGTACCAATTTCACTATATTTTTTCTTTAAAATGTTCCCACCATAAGAATGCCACTTGTCCAATTTCAATAAAAAATCTATAATAGTTTTCGATATATTGGAAAAAACGATTTTCATTTTGTAACTTCAAAGGGCTGTAACTTTTTTTACGTGCACATATGTACTAAGGTAAGTTAAGTTCAATCGAACTATTTTTGGTCCCAGAATATGTGGTTTAATTAATGACCTGAATTTTTTTACACCCTGTATAGAGCGGCAAAAATATATTACTCTGGGCTAATTAGCAAAATTCATGGAAAAGTTATTTACCAGCAATTTTATTGCTGGAATCGAATTATAAGATCCTATATATTAATAATATAGGTATGCAAAGTCCGAAGATAGTGTGCTACTTTTTTTATAAACAAAATGGCGCCGACAAATCGTATTTTTTTTCAATTATTGCTCCATAATTCCGAAGATTTTAACTTTATAACAAAAACACTCAAATAAAAATTCACCGCAATTAAATTCTGCATAGAGATATATTTTTCCCGATTTGCTTCGACGAAAATTTTCCTCGGAAAATGCGGGTTTTCCCAACAAAATCTCCAATTTTCAAATAAAGTTTTAGGTAAGTACTTATTAATCAATAATTAAATAACTTGGTGACATTAAAGCTTTCTTGGTATAGATTGTAATTCCAGAAGCCGGTGAAAATTAAACGAATATTTTAGCAACAATTCAATTGTTAATTAACAATTTACGATCGCAATAATAATCAAAATAATCACGATACATTGATCAAACTTATAAAGATTATAAAGATGAGATGCTTATTTAATATTGTATCGACAAAATATAAATTTTTCGTTTTTTTGCATAATCTTTAAATATTGAAAAAAAAATAGTTATAATACGCTGGTCTAATTAGTAAAGTACAAAGAAAGGTTATTTATCAGCAATTTTATTGCTGAAGTCGAATATTATGATCCTATATATTAATAATATAGGTATGCAAAGTCCGTAGATAGCGTGCTACTTTTTTTATGAACAAAATGGCGCCCCCAAATCGTGTTTTTTTAAATTATTGGTCTATAACTCCGAAGATTTTAACTTTACACCAAAAACACTCAAACAAAAATGCACCCCAATTAATTCTACATAGAGGCATGTTTTTCCCGATTTGCTCAGACGAAAATTTTCCTCGGAAAATGTGGGTTTTCCCCAACAAAATCTCAAATTCTCAAATAAATTTTTTGGGCAAGTAATTATTTATCAGTAATTAAATAACTTGGTGAAATAAAAGCTTTCTTGGTATAGATTATAACTACAGAAGCCGGTAAAAATTAAACGAATATTTTAGCAACAATTTAATTGTTAATTAACAATTTACAGTCGCAATAACAACCAAAATAATCATGAGACATTGATCAAACTTAGAAAAATTATAAAGATGTGATGCCTATTTCATATTTTGTCGACAAAATATAAATTTTTCATTTTTTTGCATAATATTTAAATGTTTAAAAAAAATAGTAATAAACAAATTAACATTTCTCAGAAATTGTTTATTATATTATAATTTAATTTAATACTTAAAATGCGTATTTCAAAGGTCTTAAAAATAAATGCCTTAAAATTTTTTTCTAACCATTTGCAAAAAAGTTATGAGACAGAAAATAAAGATACGATTATTTCGTTGTTTATAATTTGTTTCAATTGTTTCAAAGCTTAAAAGTGAGTTTATTGTACAAACTAATTACTCTCAAAAAATAACAAACATTAATTCAATGGTTATATTTTAATCAAAGATTAAAAATGTTTTTTTTTTTGTAATTTTCAGCGCGAAAGTAGGCTTGATACAGAGACGGAGATGTTCACTCGAAGCGACTGACACACTTTAAACTCGCGCGAGTTGTGTATGTGGACGGGTATATACATAATACATAGGTACGGTACTGTATTACTCTACTTTCGCGCGTGTAAATTACAAAAAAAATCTATTTATAATCTTTAATTAAAATATAACCATTAAACTAATAATCGACATTTTTTGTGAATAATTAGCTTCTACTTTAAACTCACTTTTACGCTTTGAAAGGATTAAAACAAATTATAAAAAACGTAGTGTTCGTATGTTTACTTTGCTGTTTCATAACTTTTTTGCAAATGGTTGCAAAAAAGTTTTAAAGCATTCATTTTCAAGATATTTGAAATACGCATTTTGACTATTTTTTAAAATTAGAATATAATAAAAACTTTCTGATAAACGTTAATTTGTTTCTAACTATTTTTTTTAACATTCAAATATTATGCAAAAAAATA